>NW_027167988.1:1482500-1832500 GCF_040954835.1 Lepisosteus oculatus
TACATACTCCAGATGTTATTCATCCTGTTTGTATCCAACGCTGGTTCCGGTATGAATTCTCGAGGAGTAATGTGGACATTTAAGATTAATGTTCTAATGGCAAGGGACATCACTTAACTCTGTTTTGTTTTGAAGGCAACAACGCCTCAGGACCTCATGACCTTCAAAAAGGGGGGATATGTAGCGGCGAGGCTTATTAATAAGGCAGAATTAAGTGTTCTGAGCCTTCCCAAATGAGGCCCCATTTCTCTGTTCATCTCTGTGGTGCAGCCACAGAGAAACTGTTCTGCAGGGTGATTTAAGGTCCTAGGACAGCTCCCAAAGGGGGATGCACTTAGCTAAGCCTGGCTATCATGATCAATGGTCATCCATTGGCGCCTATCTGTCTAGGGAGTGCCAGTTGGACATCTGGACTGCATTACTAAGTGTCAGGACTAAGTGACTCATATCTCACCTTGATCAATCAATCAGGGACTGGTAGGGCCGAGTAACCCACGTGGGACTCTGATGCCCATGGAACTTTCAGCCAATCAATGAGCTGAAGTTCCTCCAGGTAAAAACAGGCAACACAGAGAGCCTGTGAGATTCAGTAAGATTCAGAAGGGAGGATTCAGAGGATTCTGTGGACAATTCTAAAGGGAATTCAAAGGAGAATTCCAGGGCAGGACGGCCCAGGAGCAGAAGGCTCCCAAGGGCAGGACATTCTCGCAGCGCGCCTCCTGACCATCCTGAGACTCAGCCCGGACAACCACGGAACGGCCAGTGTGTCCGAGTGCCAGAACTTTCCTTTGTTCTAAGAGTCTAGAGCGGAGGTTGCCAGAGAATAACCAGAGGATCCACCCGAGGTTAGCACCAGCAGCAGGCCTCGTGAACAGGTCGGAACTGTGGACAGCTGAATCACTATTCAGAACTAGCTCTTCATTAGGAACGAACCGGTCCTCTTCCTGACTTGCTGGGACCCACAGTCATCTTTTCTCCTGTGCACAAACTTTGCTAGTTAAAGCCAACAGTGAGCATCAGCAGTGCAGCGTCGCAAGCCGCACAGCACAGCCTGGCACGGAGCCAGAGAGCGCGGATTGGACAGCAACAGCCTGCAACTGTTTCTTTGTGCCCGCAGGAAGATCTGAATCCCCAAAGATTGGATGAGTATTCAACTTCAATGCATTACAGCTCGAGAATTCAATTGTTATCCCAACCAGTTGATATCAATTTAATTCCTAAGAGTTATGTACTTGTTTGAGTATCTAATGTAGAAGTTATAACCAAGTTCATTAACGAAACGGTCTTAATGAATGATATACTGAACGTATGTCCTCTTGATATGTGTAACACTTCGTAACTGACTGAATATATATCTTTTGTATTCTGATAACCCTCTTGATAAGATCTGTTAGGTTTACATGCATATTTTATGTATTAATAAATGTATCCTCGTGTATTAGTACCTGTGTGTGCGCGTTGTTTGAGTTATGTCACATGGTTGGATTCTAAAGCTATCAAAAGAATCAACTTTGTGATTTACTGCTACAATTAATAATTGTCTCAGTAAATGCCCAAACCCTACAGAACTGGTGCCTTCAGAGACCCCCTACATTTAATTTTGCTATGGCAACATTACATATTTGGCGTCCCTGAGCCGGTTTTCTTACATGTGAAAATAACATTTTAGCATCATATTATTACATACAGGTCTCTAGCTTCAACACAGTGATATATATATATACTCAGTGATTTATTGGTACATGCCCAGGTCAATAATCAGAATGAGGATTTATTTCCAGACGGGCTACAGGTAGTGTTGTGAAATACTTCAACACACTGGATCGCAGATTTAGACCCCCTGCACTCTTACTCCTTAAAAACCAAAGAAATGAAGATATGTAGCAATTACATTGCAACAGGGCTGACAGTGACTTAATGCTTATACTAGTGGACTTCTGGTACCTTTAGGGTACGGTGTTCCCTGAAGGGCTCTCAAACCCCGCATTTCAGATGCCTAGCTGTTTCGCTGATGTGTTGCACCTCAGAATCACTTTTAAACCTTACCTCTGGTATCTTTAATCCCTATTGCTCAACGCATGGTGAAAGTATTGCATAAATGTGTCTGAAAATGAGCAATGGGCACCTGAGAGACTCATTTGCCTGTTTCACAAATGATCATATTTGACTAGAGATTCTGTTTGGGATTCAGTTGTGCATTCTGACAGCAATCGCTTTCAAAAAACGATACATTCTGGATGAGGTCAAGGTGCAGGAACACTGTATTTAGGATGTGTTTGCACTTATTCTGTGTCTCTAGCTTCAACACAGCGATATATGTATATGCTCACTGATTTTTTGGTACATGCCCAGGGCAATAATCATTATGAGGATTTATTTCCATATGTGCTAGAGGTAGTGTTGTGAAATTCTTCAACACACTGGATCGCAGGTTTAAACCCCCTGCACTCTTACTCCTTAAATACCAACAAATGCAGATATGTAGCAATCATATTGTAGCGGACACTCATTTGCCTGTTTCACAAATGATCATATTTTACTAGAGATTCTGTTTGGGATACGGATGTGCATTCTGACAACAATCTCTTTCAAAAAATGATTTTACCTTATCGCAGCTTTGCCCTTCTTGCCTCTTTGGAAAATATCTCCATCTTGTGGTCGTTGTTGGTAATGTCTAGACAATATCTCCATCTTGTGGTCGTTGTTGGTAATGTCTAGACAACATCTCCATCTTGTGGTCGTTGTTGGTAATGTCTTCTTATGCCCTTTTTTATTTTAATTCTCTATTAGTTGATTCTAGTATCTCTACAATGGAGCTGAAAATTTTCCAGAAAGTGGTTGCAAGCCCGATATCATGCGAAGAAACTTCAGGATTCGGGGATCAGTCAATGGATTTTCTTCAAAGTTGGATTTTTGCACTCTGTGGACCAAGAGATGTTGTTCTATAATGTTTTTTTTTTTTCAAATTTAAAAATATCATTTTTTCATGGAGCTTTGAATGGGATGGATTCACCCTCCTTTAGCCAGGACAGAGCTCCAGGAGCCTGGGTAGGATTCTAGCTTTCTCCCCTTGCAGGCACCTGGCACAGAAGACAATATTTTTTTCCTTAAAATCTTTTTTTTGTGTGTTCCTTGTTGTTCCAAACTTAATTTTAATCACTTTTAATTAGAGATTTTATTAAAAATAGTGCAATAAATGACTAATTTCACAAAAATTAATGTAATATAAAACGGATGTTTTCAACTTTATTGTAGTGTTTTAGAAACTAATATGTCTTCAAAAATGGTTGTTTTTCACTCCTATGAATGAAAACTGTTGTTATATGATGTTTTTTTTTCAAATTTTAAATGATCATTTTTTCATGGAGCTTTGAAGGGGATGGATTCACCCTCCTTTAGCCAGGACAGAGCTCCAGGAGCCTGGGTAGGATTCTAGCTTTCTCCCCTTGCAGGCACCTGGCACAGAAGACATCATTTTTTTCCTTAAAATCTTTTTTTTGTGTGTTCCTTGTTGCTCCAAACTTAATTCTATTCACTTTTAATTAGAGATTATATTAAAAATAGTGCAATAAATGACTAATTTCACTAAAAATACTAAAAGTAATATAAAACGGATGTTTTTAACTTTATTGTAGTGTTTTAGAAACTAATATGTCTTCAAAAATGGTTATTTTTCACTCCTAGGAATGAAAGCTGTTGTTATATGATGTTTATTTTCAAATTTTGAAAAAGCAAAGGATTCTAGCTTTCTCCCCTTGCAGGCATCGGACACAGAGAACCTCATGGTTTTCCTAAAAATCATTTTTTATGTTCCCTGGTGTTCCAAACTTAGTTTTAATCAATTTTAATTTGTTATGTTACAAACAGGGTAATAAAGTCTTAATTGGACTATAACTAATGTCATATTGTCTGCTACAAAACTGATATTTTCAGCTCTATTGTAGAGATTCTAGAATCAACTAATAAAGAATTGAAATAAAAAAGGGCATAAGAAGACATTACCAACAACGACCACATGATGGAGATATTGTCTAGACATTACCAACAACGACCACAAGATGGAGATATTGTCTAAACATTACCAACAACGACCACAAGATGGAGATATTTTCCAAAGAGGCAAGAGGGGCAAAGCTGCGATAAGGTAAAATCATTTTTTGAAAGAGATTGTTGTCAGAATGCACATCCGTATCCCAAACAGAATCTCTAGTAAAATATGATCATTTGTGAAACAGGCAAATGAGTGTCCGCTACAATATGATTGCTACATATCTGCATTTGTTGGTATTTAAGGAGTAAGAGTGCAGGTTTAAACCTGCGATCCAGTGTGTTGAAGAATTTCACAACACTACCTCTAGCACATATGGAAATAAATCCTCATAATGATTATTGCCCTGGGCATGTACCAAAAAATCAGTGAGCATATATATATATATCACTGGGTTGAAGCTAGAAACACAGAATAACTGCAAACACATCCTAAATACAGTGTTCCAGCACCTTTGACCTCATCCAGAACGTATCATTTCTTGAAAGGGATTGCTGTCCGAATGCACATCTGAATCCCAAACAGAATCTCTAGTAAAATACGATCATTTGTGAAACAGGCAAATGACTGTCTCAGGGGCCCATTTCTCATTGTCAGACACATGTATGCAATGCTTTCACTGTGCATTGAGCAATAGGGATCAAAAACAGAATGGAAACAGACAAGGATGGGATTTGAACCCATGCGTGCAAAGCACAATGGACTAGCAATCCATCGCCTTAACCACTCGGCCACCTCGTCAACAAAACTGGGCTGTCCCAACTGGGTTGGCGCGCTCCAGATGATCTTTTTCTTTTTTTTCCCTCGTACTCGAGGGTCATTTTCCTGTTCCACATGCGATTTCAACATTTTCCTTGGGAGATGTCAAGCCAGCAAGCCACTGCTGTGGTTCAGTGGCCAGCGTGGAGTTCAGTGGCCCTGTTGTACACAGAAAGCACATTGAGCTCCTTGGACATGAAAAGTTCCAGATAAAAGCCATTTGTCATCCTTTCTCTTGGTGTCGATGTTGCTATTGTATGTAAAGGTGGCAACTTGCTCAGCGAGCAGGCGGAGCACACACCGAATGCAGATGTGTCTGAGTGGTGTGTCCAAGTGGCTGCAAAAGGACAGCACTCCCGGGGCTCTGTGGCTTAGTTGGTTAAAGCGCCTGTCTAGTAAACAGGAGACCCTGGGTCTGAATCCCAGTGGATAACTGCCTACGGCTAGACTTAATTAAATGCAAGTATTCATTTCCTGTCTTTAACACGACTTGTTTTTCTTAAAATGGATGCAACTTGCAAAACATGAAATACAAACCTTGCTAATCAGCGCTAGCAGCTGGCAAAAAAAAAAAGAAGTCAGCAATGTTTTTTTTCTTTAACCTTAACCCTGCTAATGGAGAAGAGTTAAACGACCGAGTCTATGCAGCTTAAACGGTGCGCACGTCGGGTTCTTAGCTGAAAGGGTGGTAAATCACGCTCACCCCAGTCCTTAATCTTTTAAAGAGGATACAAAATTGAACCTAGTCGCCACATCACATACATCCTGTTCAATGATAAAAAGGTAACATCTATCCTTGCTCCAGAGTAAATCTCACGTTGAGGGCATATTTTTTTTTCACTTTACCGTGAATCGGGCTCGGCTGCACAGAGGAGAGAGCAGAGCAATGAGGTCACGGGGACAGGGGAGTCACACGCTGGCGGTTTGAATACGCGGAAGATCACTGAGGGATCCACAGTATATGGACCCTCCGTGCGCAATCAGTCCGCACTCCGGACTCTGAATCCTGCCATCTGAGTTAAGATCTCGGCAGAACCTGAAGCGCAGTTCCTTCTTAAAACGTAATCTGGTGAGCATTTCTAGAATCGTACTTGTATAGATGCAGCCTTTAATGTGTTGCTAGGTTAAAATTGATGACCTCTTGTATTTCAGTAGGCAACTGCCCTCTTGATTTCAGATTGAATTTCTTTATTACAGGGGCGCTTTTATGATGACAGAGTCATGTTCAGGTACTTTGCTTGATGGAGGAAGCTCATTTCGGACTCTGTGATCTGCTCACCTGGAAAGGTCTGCTGTACTACTACAAGAGAGAAGTAGAGTCTGGAAGAAGGGACAATTTTATGATGCTTTGGAAGGTAGTTTTTTTTTCTTTGAAATCGAAATGAATCAGAATATCAGAGCAAAAGACAAACTCTTGGTTTGGTTTAAAGAGATATGGTTTTAAAACAGACAAAATGTAGAAAACAGGTGTTTCTCACTTTTGGAAAAGAATGGACCGGGGGTATTTTACTAGTTGCAGTGCTGAGCTCACCGGGTTGTAGTCCTGCAGTGTTGCACCAGGGTCAGTGGTGCAATGGATAACACGTCTGACTACGGATCAGAAGATTGTAGGTTCGACTTCTGCCTGGCTCGGGTCGTTTTTAAACGCATCAGGCTACTCCCTAAGTAGCCTGTGCTACTTACTGTATTGTAATCGTACCCAGTAAGAGATTTCCTTCATGTAAATGAACTGCACCTGACAGCTTTAGAAAAACACCTGGGCTCAGTACGGTGCTGAGAGCTCAGCGTTGCTGTTGTTCTAATTAGCACGCACTGCATCGGCTATGAACCCGAACTTTTCAATTATTCCGATCAGTAAGTCAACACGTAGTCCACATGAAAGGTAGAAATATTCTCTTGTCTGTCTCTTGTTTGTATAGAACTGAATGTCCCTGACAATGTACTGTTAGTTTTAATTGAAGAACGGCATTTGTGTTCAAATATACCAGACAAGTTTACGTAACTGCTCATGCGACACTCAGTTGTAATTAGTCAAGAAATAAAGTCGAACAACAGCTGCGGGTTTGATTCTGAACGTATGAGATTGCAGCGCCTTTTACTTCCATTGACAAATGATAGAGATTCGAAGAGAGATCCTTCAGACCAACAAGCAAACCCACGGCTATTTCGGTTTTCTATCTAGGCAACGTTGGTGTCTGCAATAGCATACATGAAAGCGTGATGCAATTTCTGTGGCTACATTTGTTGCACATCATGCACAGTAAGAGTGTTTCTAACACCAAATAAAAAGTCAACAATTAGCGATCACGCCTTCTCCTCAGTTAACCCACTGAAACCCTTGCTGTTAACAGTTCTTGAATGCGTGCTTTACGAGCACCTACATATCGTGTCGGTTCTTTCAGCTTTATTCATTAGGTTTTCAAAGGCATAAGTAGAGCACCAGAGGTGCGAACGCAGAATGTGTGGTTATCTGAAGAACTGCTTTCCATGGCAGCGGGTCCAAGCGATTTAGCATTTTTATAGTACCGGGAAAGGAGAAGCGGCACTTTGCCTTTGCCGCGCAGGCACAAGGCGACGTGCGGCAGACGCCGGAGTCGGCAGGTTTCGAACCTGCGCGGGGAAGCCCCAACGCATTTCGAGTCCATCGCCTTAACCACTCGGCCATGACAAAAGCGAGCTCGCTGCCGCCGCATTCCTCCTATAATCTAACACGGAGTGCGAAGTCGCTGCGGAAACCTTTTTAAAGTCGCTCTCCGTTAAAAAAAAAAATACCTTTCACAAGATTCGTGCCGGCAGACAGACATGCCTCAGAGGGTTTAAGGCTGGCTTCACGTTCAAATGATGAAGTCCCCCAGTCCGGATGTCAAAATGCAACTTTGGCAGACAGAAAAAACATCAACAAACCACAAATGTGGAAAAGGATTTTACAAGCTGCACCACACTGCACTTTCCAAAGCATTTACATTCGTGTTAGACGCAGGAATTGCCTTTGATTTGCGCGCTTACGAACGCCATGGAAAACGAAACAAAACTAAAGCCCTCAGCTCCTGCACTTGATTATAATGCCGTTACGTGTCGAAGCAGGAATTTACGTCATCCTACCACTGCAACACGGGGAATAGAGGGAAATGAGAACAATCTACGAATTGTCTCTAAACAGTCCCTACAGTTGTAAGACGCCTGGAAGCGTGCACCCCCATCATTAATCTTTGCGCATCTGTGCAAGGTAAACTCTGGAGCAGTCTCTGAAACGGCTCAAAGGAAACACGTGATTGATTCCATGTGCATCTGGGGTTCATTTCTTATTTACATTTAATTCAAGGGAAAGGCTTGGGTCAGTTTCAGACGGCCTCCAACAGCGAGATTCAAGCGTCCCACCTTCAGCCCAATCTGCGCCGCCAGAACGCCAATGGCTCCTCTGGTCTCCGGGGTGCGGTTGTGACTCCGTAACCTAAAGTGTTGGTGGCAGACAAATGGAGACTAACAGGTGATGTCCTAGGACATGACTACATTGTGACACTCGGTGGGGATGGTGACCATTGCTTGGAAAAGAGTGCGAGGCCCCTTTAGAAAAACATTTTGTTAACAGGCATTCTGCCTCAGCCTAAACACCTATAGCTTGCAAAGCACATGCTATTAGACAGGCACCTCTGCAAGACCTTAAGAGTCTCTTAAACTAGTGATAGAAAGGTGTTCCCAATAGGCGATGTTCGGCTTTCAAATCATCTCTCCGTGGAAGCGCCGAGATGCAGCTGTTTAAGGCTTAGAAGCAGCTGACTGTTTCACTACCTAGCTGATCACTGTCAGTCAGGGAGCTCAGAGGTGAAAAGCCTGTCTGAGAGACAATTCGTCGTCGATCAGTTCAATATGTTCCGTACCAGCTCGGCGCACCTGAGATCATCTTGGTAGCCGTGTAGCTCAGATGAGTGAGAGCGTGTGTGTGTGTACCACCGTGATTGGATGCCGGTCCTTCTCAGGTCACAGTAAACCTTCTGCTGCCTAACTTCCCTAATTTTGGGGATCCCTTTGAAAAAGCAAAGGAAAAAAAAACTGGCTCTCATCAGCGTGATTGACCCTCCCCAGTGTGCCCCAGTGGCCTAATGGCTAAGACACTGGCCTCCTAAAACAGCGATTGTGGGTTTGAGTCCCATCTGAGGTGCTCCTGTCCCATTTTGAGCGTACAAATGTCCTTGTGATTTGCAAAGCTACAACTCCACTTTACTCAGTGAGCGTCTCTGCTTTTCTCTCACATACAGTTGGGAGAAAAACTTTTGTAAACAGCCCTTCGGAATGATGTGGATTTCTGCATGAATGGCTCCTAACATGTGATCTTATCTTTATCTAAGTCATAATAATTAATAAAGAGAGTCTGATTTCACAAACAACACACGCCCAACATTTGACATTGCTGTTTCTTTATTGACCAAATGGTTTAAACAATCAAGGTCATTGATGGAAAAAGTACGTGAACCCTTATATTAAGGAGCTAGTGGAACCTCCTTTATGACAAAAACCTCAATCCCCACTTTCTGTAGCGGCTGGTCAGACCTGAGCAGCGGTTAGGAGGTATTTTGGCCTATTCCTCTATGAAAAACTGTTTCAGTTCATGTATATTTTTGGGATGTCTTGCGCTGAACGGCCTGCTTCAGATCACGCCACAGCACTTCAATGGGATTGGGGTCAGGACTCTTACTTGGCCATCCCAAAATACGGAATTTCTTCTGTTTCAGCCACTCTGTTGTTGATGTACGCCTTTGTTTTTGTCATGCTGCATGACCCAGCGTCTTTCGAGTTTTAGATCACAGGCAGACACCCTGACATTCTGCTGTAGAATTTCCTGATACATCTTGGAATTCATCGGTCCCTCGATGATTGCAAGCTGTACAGCCTCCGCTATGCTTCCCAGGTGGGATGAGGTTTTGGAGTTGGTATGCAGTGTTTTGTTATCTCCAAAAATAACGCTGTGCACATTTACCAACAAGTTCAACTTTTGTCACGTCTGTCCACAGAACATTGTTCCAGGAGTTGCTGTGGAACATCCATGTGGTCTTTAGCAAACTTGAGAGGGGCAGTGGTGGTTTTTTTGGGGGGAGAGCAGTGGTTTCCTCCATGGTGACCTCGCATGATCACCACTCCTGTTCAGATTTCTTCTTATGGTGGACTCATGAACACAGACGTAAGACAAAGTCAACCACCTGTTCGCTAGATCCCATCCCCACTCAGCTAGTCAAAGATTCCCTCGAAGGACTGGCAGGACCTATAATTAGTATGATGAATGCATCGCTTGCGTCAGGCGTTGTACCTGATCAATTTAAGGTAGCGGTTGTTAGACCGCTCCTTAAGAAGTCAAATTTGGATCCACAAGTTCTTAACAACTACAGGCCTGTCTCAAAGGTCCCATTTCAATCTAAAAGTCTTGGGAGAATAGTTGTTGCCCAACGTCAATCGTATCTGGATTCAAATAATATACTTGAGAAATTTCAGTCTGGTTTCTGAAACTGCATTAACAAGAGTCGTAAATGATATTCTCTTAGCTACTGATGCGGGGAATGCAACAGTGCTTGTGCTTCTAGATCTTAGAGCTGCCTTTGACACAGTTGACCTCTCTGTTTTGTTACACAGGCTTGAGTTTGAGGTTGGCTTATCTGGAACCGTCCTTCAGTGGTTTACTTCACATTTTACTCATCGTTTTCATTATGTTCAAATATCTAATAATTGTACTGCTTCATCAATGTCACCAGTTCAATTTGGGGTACCAGAAGATCAGTGCTGGGACCAATATTGCTCTCTCTCTCTACATGCTGCTGCTAGGTAGGATAATATGAAAAAATAATATGAACTTTCATTCATATGCTGATGACACTCAAATAAACATTTTGTTTACACCAAACGACAACTCTTCTATTATCAGTTTAGTTAAACGCATTAAGGAAGGAAATACTTGGATGTGTGAAAACTTTTTGTTACTCAACTCTGAGAAAAATGAGGATCTGTTGATCGGAGGCAACAATACTGATAGGACTACTATAACTTCAGCACTTAACTCAGAGGATTTAAACATTTGCCTCAAAGAGACAGCACGTAACCTAGGCGGCATATTAGGCACAAGGCTCTTAACAACTTGCATTGTTAAGTGCCTTGGGACAACCTTGTTGTGAAAGGCGCTATATAGAAATACATTGATTTGAATTGAATTGACAATGTAAAATGTTGTGTGTGTTGTTTGTTAAACAAGACTGTCTTTATTTATCAAAAAATAAAAGGAATTTGCTAGGAATGCAAACGTTAGGTTGCGCTTCTTCATGCTGCATCGTCGGCATGAGTGGAGCTTTTTAAACGTCTGTACTTACTGTGCCCCATAAGAAATCGTTTGTCCCCGTTCAAAAGAGATTGTGCGATGTCCTGCAGTGTTCGCAAAGCAAACCTTTGACAGTTTGAAAAGAGGAATTTATTCTGCTTCCTGTGCGTGCAGTAGTTACAAACTTGAACGTCTTTACACGATTTGCTGCAGTTTTCAGTGGGCGGGCTTTGTCAGATGGCTTGGAAAAACGCACTGTGTTTCGGCTCGGGAAACATCATGAGAAGTGTCCTGCATGTTTTCTGTGTATAGCTGTCTTTTAACGCATACAGAATTCATTCGAAATCATTGATTTCTCCAATTAACAAGGGTCCCTTAAAGGATGAGTCAAAGTAACGTCTAATCGTTTCCTTAGAGCTGGTTCAGAGTTTGCTCAAGAGTTTACCTTTCACAGATGCGCAAAGAAGAATGTTGGGGGTGCACGCTTCAAGGTGCCTTACAGCTGTAGGGAGTGATTCGAGACGATTCGTGGCGTGTGCTCGTTCCCATATACCGTACGCCCCGGGGTGCAGTGTTAGGATGACGTACAATACCGCTTGGGCACGTAACAGTGTTATATGCAAGTGCGGGACGTGAGGGTTTTCGTTTGTTCATTTTGTTTTGCTCTGCTTTGCTTTGTTTCGTGGTCAAGAGGCGTAAGGTAAGTCGTAATCCAGGGAGAACACTGGTGGCAAACAGTCCGAGGTGAGAGGCGAGGTCCAAAGTCGAAAAGGCAGAAGGGGAGTCCAATATCCAGAATAAACGAGGTAATGGAAAAAACGCCAGGTAGAGCTCTCAAGGAGTAGACTCAATACCAGCGGGAAGCTGGTAAAAATAGCACTGCGTACCGCACGGTGGAGTGTGTGCAGGTGGGTTAACTCGTGCGGCGGCGTTTGTTAATAATCACCCGCTGCTGGTGCTGTTTAGATTGCTTAAGAGTTGGTCTTAACTGCCTGGCGGTCATGACAAGCTCCTCTTTAAGCTGTGGTTTAGTTTTGCATTCATGTGTTTCTAGAGCAGTTATTTATGGGGGTGGGTGGGTCTTTCACAGAGGCTGAGGACAAATCCCCTGCATGAAAGTCTACTGTGTGCGTTCAAACAGTCACAGGTCAAGAGCCAGGCAGGAGGACAATGGACAGAAGAAGCAACGAACTAAAAATAAAAGAACGAATATGAAAAAGCCACCATCTTTTTCTTTTTGACATTTTCCGACTTTCATGCAAGCCAGGACAAAGTTGCTCGTAGCTACTTGTGGATTCAAATACTCTATCGAGTGCTTTGATGAGTTTTTGCAATTTGATTGTCGTCCTGTCAGCCTGTTTCTGTTTTGTTTTTCAATCTAGTGATGGAAAGTAAGAGGGAAATGATGGAGCAATCAATAACCGCTCCGGAAAAATGGCAGAAAGAAATGGCCCGTCACTAAGGACATTTGTGAAGCAGAGGAGTGACATCACCACAAAGGCGACTTATTCTGCTGATCGTTTTGGTGAATAATGATTGAGGCGTGTGAAGAGAAAGGTAGCTGCGTCAGCATGCTTAGGCTGCAAAGGATCAAGCAAAGGTTTACTCCATGCTGAAAAGAGAAGAAAAGAAGCACAACGTTTCGGCTGTGGAGCCTTCTGCGCCATCTTCTTTAGCGATGGTGATGATGTTTACTTTGGAAAAACTGAGACACGCATACTGGAGGGGCTTGAACCACCAACTTTTCAGCACCACAGAGTCTGACAGTCTTTTGTGCGCCCTACATTTGCAGGTTTATGGTCAAAGAAAACAATCACTTGCGCTTCTTGCAGCCGGCAATCTTTTTCCACTGACAACCAAGAAATGGATTTCATCTTTCACAAGCTGTATGGATTTCTTCAAAAACAAGTTATTCCAGAAAGGAAATGAATTCTTGCATTAAACTGAACCAAGCTGTACATGTTTGTCTGAAATGAGACATTCGGCACAACAAGACACGGAGAGAGGCACCGCTGGTATTCAGACCCAGGATCGCCTGCTTACTAGGCAGGCACTTTAAGCCACTAGGGAACAGCGCCAGCAGAGCACCGCGCTTTTACAGACACTTGGACACATCTGCGTTCAGTGTGCACTTAACCTGCTCTCTGAGCCCGTTGCCTCCGTCCCATTTAATAGCAGAACTGACGCCAAGAGAAATGATGAGAAATGGCATTTATCTGGCACTTCTCATGTCCAAGGAGCTCAATGCCCTTGACACCTCCCCAAGGCGACAGAGCTGTGCATTCTTTGGCGACAACATTTTTTCTTTTGTTTTATTTCTATACTTATTGATAGAATAAAAATGATATGTCATGTACTGTAAGGGAAATGTCTCTTTTCATGGGGAAAGCTAGCACCAGCAAATGTTGTGTTTAGAAGAAGTGATTTAACATGACACGTGACCTAATTTACCGGAGCAAAAGCTCACCCAGCAAGCCCTGCTTTACTTCTACAGGAGAGAAGTACTGTAGAGTCTGCAAGATGTTCAGCTGGGTAGCTACGTCAGCATGCCTCGGCTGCAAAGGAACAAGTAATAGGTTTATTGCATGCTGAAAAGAGAAGAACGGAAACACAGCGTTTCGGCCGTGAGGTCTTCTCACACCTGAAGAAGCCTCACACCTGTAAAAGGCTCCATGGTTTTCTTTCTTCTCTTTTCAACATGGAATACACCTATTGTCTGCAAGATGTGACAATTTCACGGTGTTTTGGAAGAAAACCTTTTTTCTTTGAATTCAAAATCAATCAGAATTTCAGCACGACACACCAACACTTTTTCTGTTTTAAGGAGATGATATTTTAAACCTGATAAAGATAGTAGGAAACACAAGTTTCTTGCTGTGAAAATTTAGATGGGGAAGTGTACTACTAGTAGCAGTGTAGAGCTCTCTGTGGTGGAGTGCAAGCGCCTGTTCTATGGGCCAGTGGCGTAATGGATAATGCGTCTGACTTCGGATCAGAAGATTGTAGGTTCGAGTCCTGCCTGGCTCATGAGGCTTTTAAACCTCTCAGGTTCCTCGGTAACAGGTTGCCGTCATGTATATGAACTATAGAAAAGCATTTGCCACAACCCGTAAATTAGCACGTAAGTGTGGGCTAGTTAACACAGAACTGTATGGAGATCATCTCCAGCTCCGAGCTCAATTGCAATGAAAAAAAATGCAGAACAGAACTGGAGAGCAGCTGAATTTGTGCTCAGTAGGGTTGGGAGGACTCAGCATTGCTATTGTTCTAATTGGCATGAACTGCAGGGGATCTGAATCAGAACATGTCAGTTAGTTCGATCATTGCGTCAATATGTAGGCCACGTTAATATAGAATTATTACTTTGTCTGTCTCGTCTTTGTATATAGCTGAATGTCCCTGACAATTTCATGTTAGTTTTTAAGAACGACATTGGTGCTAATATATACATATATAGCATATAAGGAACACGTAAAAGTTGAGTCCATGCTGAAAAGATAAGAAAACCGCCACAACGTTTCATCTTGGAATAAATCTTTACTTGTTGTTTTGCAGCCTACCCATTCTGACCTAACTCCTCCCTTGAAATTCCCTAACAGATAAGGGTACGTAACGGCTCATGCGATGCTCAGTTGCAATTTGTCCCAAAACAAACAAGAACAGCAGCTGAGGGTTTGAGTTTGAACATGCACTGTATTAAAGCAGCTTTTATTTCCATTGATAAATGCTAGATATTCCTACAGAGATTCTCCAGGTGAGTAAGCGATTCCTGTTTCTGTTTCTATTTCTGTTTCATATATATATACAGTATATATATATATTGTAACGCCCTCGCCTGGTGGTGAGGAGGAAGCGCCCCTAGGCGCTCGTAGTACCGCTGGGCATGATGGGAGTGGTAGCCGGGAAGAGTCTGAGGGTCAGCACGATGACCAGCGGCTGACCCTACCTGTGTAAATAATGTCCTAGTAATTCTAGTGTCCTGTGTAGTCCTGTAAAAGTAGAGTGTGTTGTTAGGTAATTACCACCCTAAATGTGTGTACGTGTTCGTCAGTCTCCTCATGTGTGTGTAGATCCTGTGTTTGGTTTTGGTGTGGTTGTTAAATAAAGTCAGTGCTTGGTTAATCGCGTCTCCACTGTTCTTTAGTTCTGAAAAAGAACCTGCAAACGCTACATTGGTGTCAGAAGCGGGCAGAATGAACATCTCGTGGCAGACACTACCCGATTCCGTAAAGCGCCGGCTGACGCTGAAAGACGCAGAACCCATCGGCGGCGCACATAGGGAGCCTGAGCAACTCCTGGGTGCGACAGGTGGCCACAGCCCTTACAGGGGCTACCCAGTAGTGGTCCAGTAGAATTGGGGCGGCCGCCCCGGAGAGAGGATGCCCTCCCTGCCGGAGCCGATCAGCGATTCCCACACCCATCGGCGCGGGGAGCGAGCGTGCCGTATCCTGCCCCTGAGTCAGACAAGGCGGCGGCGGGGGCCGAGCGTTGCATGGAAGCGAGGCGTGCCGTTGAGGACCTCTTCCAGTGGAGCTGCGAGGGCCTCGATCAGGACCAGCGGCAGCGGCTCCAGGAGCTACTCACCCAGAACGAAGACCTCTTTGCGGCGAGGGATGAGGACTGCACCCGCACTGCCCTGGTCCAACACGAGATCAACACCGGCGACGCTCGGCCCATCCGCATCCCACCGGGACGCATGGTCCACGCCAAGCGGACCGCCGCCGAGGAAAAGATCCGGGAGATGGCCGCAGCGGGGGTAATTGAGCCCTCCGCGAGCCCGTGGTCGGCGCCAGCCGTACTGGTTAAAAAAAAAGACGGCTCGTGGAGGTTCTGCGTCAACTACCGCAAGCTGAACGAGGTCACCCGGAAGGATTCCTACCCCCTGCCGAGGATAGATGACGCCCTGGACTACATCACCGGGTCGACCTGGTTCAGCTCCCTGGACCTCCGCTGCGGCTACTGGCAGGTACCGCTTGCTCCCGATGCTCGCCCGAAGATGGCCTTTTCCATCGGCCAGGGCCTCTGGCAGTTTACTGTCATGCCTTTTGGCCTGTGCAATGCCCCGGCGACGTTCGAGAGGCTGATGGAGAGGGTGCTGGCATCGGTCCCGCGGAACCAGTGTGTGTTGTATCTGGACGATCTGCTGGTTCATGCACGGAGTTTCGACCAGGCCTTGACGAACCTCCAGGCGGTGCTGGCTTGCATCCGCCGTGCTGGCCTGAGGCTCAACCCCCGCAAGTGCGAGCTCCTGCGGCGGGAGGTGACCTTCCTGGGACATGTTGTTGGACCGCGAGGGGTGGCTACGGACCCAGGTAAGGTCGCCGCAGTGAGGGGCTGGCCGACTCCACGCACCGTCGCGGAGCTCCGCAGCTTTCTGGGGTTGGCCTCGTACTATCGGAGGTTCGTCCGGGACTTTGCCAGCATCGCTGCCCCGCTGCACCGCCTCACCGACAAGGGCCGCCGTTTTGACTGGGACTCTGGCTGTGAGACTGCCTTTGGCCGGTTGCGTGAAGCTCTGGTGGGGGCCCCCGTGCTGGCCTACCCTGACCCGCGGTTGCCGTATATTCTCGACACCGACGCGAGTGACTCGGGAGTGGGGGCGGTGTTGGCGCAGGAGGGGCCGGATGGGGAGCGCGTAGTGGCTTACTATAGTCGGGCTCTGACTAGGCCTGAGCGGAACTACTGCGTGACCCGTCGCGAGCTGCTGGCGGTGATGGCGGCGGTCCACCACTTCAGGCCGTACCTGTTCGGGACCCGGTTCCGGTTGAGGACCAACCATGCGTCCCTCACCTGGCTGCTCCACTTTAAGGAGCCAGAGGGGCAGATGGCGCGATGGATAGAGATCCTGCAGGAGTACGACTTCACTGTCGTGCACCGTGCGGGGTCTCGCCATCTCAATGTCGACGCTCTCTCGCGGCGCCCCTGCGAGGCCGCGGACTGCCATCACTGCGCCCGGCGGGAGCAGCGTGAGGAGGCTGTCCGCACCGTGGCGGGGGTGAGCGCCGCGGCCACGGCCCGGGAGGGGCTGCTGGGGGTGGGCCTGCCAGACCTGGCGCAACGTCAGGCAGCTGATCCTGACGTGGGGCCGGTGCTCCGCTGGAGGGCAGCAGGAGTGCGGCCTACGCGAGAGGAGCTCGCCCCGCACCCGAAGTCCGTCAAGGCCCTCTGCGCCCTGTGGGAGGCCTTGGAGGTAAAGGACGGGGTGCTGCGCCGTGGGTGGCGGGTACCCTCCAGTGGCGATGTACGGTGGCAGCTGGTGGTGCCTCGGTCGCTCCGCGGGGCGGTGCTCCGAGCGGTGCACGGCCAGCCGGGTGTGGGGCACTTCGGCGGTAAAAAAACCCTGCAGCGTCTCCGAGGCCATTTTTATTGGGGTCTTTGCCACCGGGACGTGGAGCGGTACTGCCGAACGTGTGCGGTGTGCGTGGCGCAGAAGGGTCCCCCCGAGCGCTCTCGGGCCCCCCTCCAACAACACCAGGTGGGGGCTCCTATGGAGCGGGTGGGAGTGGACGTTTTGGGCCCGTTTCCGCGCACTGAGGCCGGGAACCGCTACGTCTTGGTGGCCATGGATTACTTTACGAAGTGGCCGGAGGCCTACGCTTTCCCGGACCAGAGTGCCCCCACGGTGGCCGATGCACTGCTGGAGGGGATGTTTGCCAGGCTGGGGGTGCCGGAGGAGTTACACAGTGACCAGGGGCGTAACTTCGAGTCCCAGGTCTTCGCCAGAGTGTGCCAGCGCCTGGGGATTACTAAGACGCGGACCACACCGCTGCATCCCCAGAGCAACGGGTTGGTAGAGCGGTTTAATCGGACGCTCGCCACCCAGCTGGCCACCCTGGTGTCCCGGCACCAACGGGACTGGGACCGCCACCTCCCCCTTGCGCTCTGGGCGTATAGGACCGCGGTCCAGGAATCCACCGGGTGCATCCCGGCCTCGCTCATGCTGGGCCGGGAAATGCGAACACCGGTGGACCTGGTCTTCAGCCCGCCGCCCGGAGACGGGTCGGCACCGCCGGCTGGACCGGACTACGAGTGGGACCTGCGGCAGCGGATGCAGCGGGTGCACAGCTTTGCACGGACCCACCTGACACAGGCGGGGGTCCGGCAGAAGCGGTACTACGACCTGCGCTGCAGGGGGCCTGCCTTCCAGCCCGGGGACTCGGTTTGGGTGTACAACCCGCGCCGCCGCAAAGGCCTCAGCCCTAAGCTGCCGCCGTCGTGGGAGGGGCCCGCTGAGGTACTCGGGGTGGTGGGCGAGGTCTGCTACCGTGTCCGGTTGCGAACACGGGGGAGAGTGGTGGTCCTGCACCGAGACCGCCTGGCCCCCTACCGGGCCCGGGAGGAGGAGCCGTGTGGGGAGGCTCCAGAGGAGCAGCCGGGGCCGGAGCCGGCCGATAGTGTGGCGTCCGTGGATCGCCAGCCGTCACCGCGGCGCAGCGGCCGCTCACGCAGGGTTCCGCAGCAGTTGGCCGAATACGAGTACAGCCTGAGGGGGGTGTTCGACGTCGGCGAGACGCCAGCCGCTTCAGGTGGGGGCAGTGTAACGCCCTCGCCTGGTGGTGAGGAGGAAGCGCCCCTAGGCGCTCGTAGTACAGCTGGGCATGATGGGAGTGGTAGCCGGGAAGAGTCTGAGGGTCAGCACGATGACCAGCAGCTGACCCTACCTGTGTAAATAATGTCCTAGTAATTCTAGTGCCCTGTGTAGTCCTGTAAAAGTAGAGTGTGTTGTTAGGTAATTACCACCCTAAATGTGTGTACGTGTTCGTCAGTCTCCTCATGTGTGTGTAGATCCTGTGTTTGGTTTTGGTGTGGTTGTTAAATAAAGTCAGTGCTTGGTTAATCGCGTCTCCACTGTTCTTTAGTTCTGAAAAAGAACCTGCAAACGCTACATTGGTGTCAGAAGCGGGCAGAATGAACATCTCGTGGCAGACACTACCCGATTCCGTAAAGCGCCGGCTGACGCTGAAAGACGCAGAACCCATCGGCGGCGCACATAGGGAGCCTGAGCAACTCCTGGGTGCGACAGGTGGCCACAGCCCTTACAGGGGCTACCCAGTAGTGGTCCAGTAGAATTGGGGCGGCCGCCCCGGAGAGAGGATGCCCTCCCTGCCGGAGCCGATCAGCGATTCCCACACCCATCGGCGCGGGGAGCGAGCGTGCCGTATCCTGCCCCTGAGTCAGACAAGGCGGCGGCGGGGGCCGAGCGTTGCATGGAAGCGAGGCGTGCCGTTGAGGACCTCTTCCAGTGGAGCTGCGAGGGCCTCGATCAGGACCAGCGGCAGCGGCTCCAGGAGCTACTCACCCAGAACGAAGACCTCTTTGCGGCGAGGGATGAGGACTGCACCCGCACTGCCCTGGTCCAACACGAGATCAACACCGGCGACGCTCGGCCCATCCGCATCCCACCGGGACGCATGGTCCACGCCAAGCGGACCGCCGCCGAGGAAAAGATCCGGGAGATGGCCGCAGCGGGGGTAATTGAGCCCTCCGCGAGCCCGTGGTCGGCGCCAGCCGTACTGGTTAAAAAAAAAGACGGCTCGTGGAGGTTCTGCGTCAACTACCGCAAGCTGAACGAGGTCACCCGGAAGGATTCCTACCCCCTGCCGAGGATAGATGACGCCCTGGACTACATCACCGGGTCGACCTGGTTCAGCTCCCTGGACCTCCGCTGCGGCTACTGGCAGGTACCGCTTGCTCCCGATGCTCGCCCGAAGATGGCCTTTTCCATCGGCCAGGGCCTCTGGCAGTTTACTGTCATGCCTTTTGGCCTGTGCAATGCCCCGGCGACGTTCGAGAGGCTGATGGAGAGGGTGCTGGCATCGGTCCCGCGGAACCAGTGTGTGTTGTATCTGGACGATCTGCTGGTTCATGCACGGAGTTTCGACCAGGCCTTGACGAACCTCCAGGCGGTGCTGGCTTGCATCCGCCGTGCTGGCCTGAGGCTCAACCCCCGCAAGTGCGAGCTCCTGCGGCGGGAGGTGACCTTCCTGGGACATGTTGTTGGACCGCGAGGGGTGGCTACGGACCCAGGTAAGGTCGCCGCAGTGAGGGGCTGGCCGACTCCACGCACCGTCGCGGAGCTCCGCAGCTTTCTGGGGTTGGCCTCGTACTATCGGAGGTTCGTCCGGGACTTTGCCAGCATCGCTGCCCCGCTGCACCGCCTCACCGACAAGGGCCGCCGTTTTGACTGGGACTCTGGCTGTGAGACTGCCTTTGGCCGGTTGCGTGAAGCTCTGGTGGGGGCCCCCGTGCTGGCCTACCCTGACCCGCGGTTGCCGTATATTCTCGACACCGACGCGAGTGACTCGGGAGTGGGGGCGGTGTTGGCGCAGGAGGGGCCGGATGGGGAGCGCGTAGTGGCTTACTATAGTCGGGCTCTGACTAGGCCTGAGCGGAACTACTGCGTGACCCGTCGCGAGCTGCTGGCGGTGATGGCGGCGGTCCACCACTTCAGGCCGTACCTGTTCGGGACCCGGTTCCGGTTGAGGACCAACCATGCGTCCCTCACCTGGCTGCTCCACTTTAAGGAGCCAGAGGGGCAGATGGCGCGATGGATAGAGATCCTGCAGGAGTACGACTTCACTGTCGTGCACCGTGCGGGGTCTCGCCATCTCAATGTCGACGCTCTCTCGCGGCGCCCCTGCGAGGCCGCGGACTGCCATCACTGCGCCCGGCGGGAGCAGCGTGAGGAGGCTGTCCGCACCGTGGCGGGGGTGAGCGCCGCGGCCACGGCCCGGGAGGGGCTGCTGGGGGTGGGCCTGCCAGACCTGGCGCAACGTCAGGCAGCTGATCCTGACGTGGGGCCGGTGCTCCGCTGGAGGGCAGCAGGAGTGCGGCCTACGCGAGAGGAGCTCGCCCCGCACCCGAAGTCCGTCAAGGCCCTCTGCGCCCTGTGGGAGGCCTTGGAGGTAAAGGACGGGGTGCTGCGCCGTGGGTGGCGGGTACCCTCCAGTGGCGATGTACGGTGGCAGCTGGTGGTGCCTCGGTCGCTCCGCGGGGCGGTGCTCCGAGCGGTGCACGGCCAGCCGGGTGTGGGGCACTTCGGCGGTAAAAAAACCCTGCAGCGTCTCCGAGGCCATTTTTATTGGGGTCTTTGCCACCGGGACGTGGAGCGGTACTGCCGAACGTGTGCGGTGTGCGTGGCGCAGAAGGGTCCCCCCGAGCGCTCTCGGGCCCCCCTCCAACAACACCAGGTGGGGGCTCCTATGGAGCGGGTGGGAGTGGACGTTTTGGGCCCGTTTCCGCGCACTGAGGCCGGGAACCGCTACGTCTTGGTGGCCATGGATTACTTTACGAAGTGGCCGGAGGCCTACGCTTTCCCGGACCAGAGTGCCCCCACGGTGGCCGATGCACTGCTGGAGGGGATGTTTGCCAGGCTGGGGGTGCCGGAGGAGTTACACAGTGACCAGGGGCGTAACTTCGAGTCCCAGGTCTTCGCCAGAGTGTGCCAGCGCCTGGGGATTACTAAGACGCGGACCACACCGCTGCATCCCCAGAGCAACGGGTTGGTAGAGCGGTTTAATCGGACGCTCGCCACCCAGCTGGCCACCCTGGTGTCCCGGCACCAACGGGACTGGGACCGCCACCTCCCCCTTGCGCTCTGGGCGTATAGGACCGCGGTCCAGGAATCCACCGGGTGCATCCCGGCCTCGCTCATGCTGGGCCGGGAAATGCGAACACCGGTGGACCTGGTCTTCAGCCCGCCGCCCGGAGACGGGTCGGCACCGCCGGCTGGACCGGACTACGAGTGGGACCTGCGGCAGCGGATGCAGCGGGTGCACAGCTTTGCACGGACCCACCTGACACAGGCGGGGGTCCGGCAGAAGCGGTACTACGACCTGCGCTGCAGGGGGCCTGCCTTCCAGCCCGGGGACTCGGTTTGGGTGTACAACCCGCGCCGCCGCAAAGGCCTCAGCCCTAAGCTGCCGCCGTCGTGGGAGGGGCCCGCTGAGGTACTCGGGGTGGTGGGCGAGGTCTGCTACCGTGTCCGGTTGCGAACACGGGGGAGAGTGGTGGTCCTGCACCGAGACCGCCTGGCCCCCTACCGGGCCCGGGAGGAGGAGCCGTGTGGGGAGGCTCCAGAGGAGCAGCCGGGGCCGGAGCCGGCCGATAGTGTGGCGTCCGTGGATCGCCAGCCGTCACCGCGGCGCAGCGGCCGCTCACGCAGGGTTCCGCAGCAGTTGGCCGAATACGAGTACAGCCTGAGGGGGGTGTTCGACGTCGGCGAGACGCCAGACGCTTCAGGTGGGGGCAGTGTAACGCCCTCGCCTGGTGGTGAGGAGGAAGCGCCCCTAGGCGCTCGTAGTACAGCTGGGCATGATGGGAGTGGTAGCCGGGAAGAGTCTGAGGGTCAGCACGATGACCAGCAGCTGACCCTACCTGTGTAAATAATGTCCTAGTAATTCTAGTGCCCTGTGTAGTCCTGTAAAAGTAGAGTGTGTTGTTAGGTAATTACCACCCTAAATGTGTGTACGTGTTCGTCAGTCTCCTCATGTGTGTGTAGATCCTGTGTTTGGTTTTGGTGTGGTTGTTAAATAAAGTCAGTGCTTGGTTAATCGCGTCTCCACTGTTCTTTAGTTCTGAAAAAGAACCTGCAAACGCTACAATATGTTACATGTGTCTCTGCAATAGTATAAATGTGTTATACACTATCAGGGGCTGCTTTTTTGTGCACCTCATCTACAACAAGGGTTTTTTTTTCATTTATGTTTGTGGACCTTCACCATTTGAGGAAGTGAGTTAGATAAGAAAGTTACAGGTATGGTGAGCAATGACTGACAAAGGCACGTACTGCGTATTCCTTACAGAAGTGTAAGCAATTTGTTCTAAAAAACACAGACTAAAGTCCAACATCGTTAGCAATCTTATTACTTAAACAGAATTAACATCAATAAACTGTAAGGTGCTGGTACATGCGAGTAGATTTGATCTTCTATTAAACAAAAATGCAATTACAGCTCTAAAAAGGTCAACCTAGACTTCTGTAACAGATCTGTTCAGGTCATCGCTGTTCCTCTGACCTTGTGAGTCTTTGGAATTTTAAAAGGGTATTTTGCTTGCCTTTCATGTGGTCTGTGTACAAGTCACTGTGGCGTAAGCGGTCCTACACAGCCTTGCTATAGACGTGACGAGCCTCCGCTATGTTGCAATGGAGAACAGGTTCAGTACGGAGCTGCCGAGAAAATTCAGCTGGAAAGCTTGTTGCAGAAAAGCATCGTTACCTGTGTCCAGCTGCAAAGCGTCCTTCGTGGGTGCTGAAGAATCGATTTCACAGGCTGCGGGTCCAGGCGATTTAGAGTGTTAAAGGTCCCAGCGAAAACGAAACGGCGCTGGTCCTTTTACACGCACGCACGCAACCAAATGCAAAGGACGCCGTAGTCGGCAGGATTTGAACCTGCGCGGGGAGACCCCAACAGATTTCAAGTGCGTCACCTTAACCACTCGGCCACGACAACAGCGAGTGCCACGGCCGCTGCCTTCTTGCTACAATCGAACAGGGAGTGCGAGGCGGCGGCGGCGGAGGCAACTTTTTTCAAGTTCGCTCTCCGTTTAAGAAACCTTTTACGCCATACGTGCAAGCACACACACACACCTCAGAGGACTTAAGGGTGGCTTCAAGTTGGAATGATAAAGTCTCACCGTTCGGACATGAAAACAGAACTTTCTTAGACAGAAAGCAATCAACAACGGAGACATGTGGACGACGATTTTAGTCACTGCACTTTGAATAGCATTTTTACTCCAGTTACAGGAGATGCACCAATGGCCCTTGACCTACGCTCTTACCAATGCCTTGAACATTCAAACAAAACAGCCCTCAAGTCCTGCGGTTTAATATAACGCTGTTACGTGTCGAGGCAGTATTTGACTCTGTCCTACCGTTGAGACACGGGGCGTATATGGAAACGAACACATGCTACGGATCGTCTCTAATCAGTCCCTACAGTTGGAAGGCTCCTTGAAGCGTGCACCCCCATCATTCATCTTTGCGCATCTGTGAAAGGTAGACTCTTGAGCAATGTTTGAGCCAGCTCTAAGGCAACTAGTGCTATTGGACAGACACCTCTGGAAGATCCTAAGAGTCTCTTAACACCACTTCCAGCAGCAAGCTTAATTGTTCACTGGAGGTCTCCCACCCAGGTACTGACCAGGCAAAGAATCACCAGTACATTGAATGTGGAAGTTAATCCTGAAATCCAATTACATATCTCAAGGTAAGACAAATCCATAAGAACATGTCTTAGTATTACTTCATTTACATTAGTATGGCACTGAGATGGTGCTCTTCTTTAAGCTGTGGTTTACAGATGCAGCCATTCAAAACAAGCGGGCGATACCGCAATATTTTGCGGTGCGCTTTACTCAGTCTACCACGACTTACCGTAAATTCTCCTATAGTACCGCAATTAAAATAATAGTATCCGGAATTTCCACAAGGTGGAGCTAATAAAGCTCATCCTCTCATGTTTGAGCTGTCGCCATCAAAGTCTTTACCGAAGATATTACTAATAGTATTAATAATGAATGACCTTGGACAAGCTGTAAACTCAAAGTATTGCCCTGGTCCACATTCTTTTTTTCATCGACCGTCTTTGTAAAAGTAACACCACAGCATTTCGCAATCACGCATTTGTTTCCAATCATGCAAAGCACAGTAATTTTTGAAAATCTCCTATTCACCACGCCTTTCACCTGCTCATAAAAGAGATCAGTTTAGGAACATAAACACAGTACTGTATGCAAACTGTACTGTATACAGATGCAGCCATTCAAAATGGGTGGGGTATTTCGCGGCATACCCCGGTCGGTGTGTCGCGGTATCACGCGGTTAATCGCATCATTTGACGTCATGCTGGAAACTATCCGGCGTCACCTTGTAAAACCGCCAGGGGGAGCTTAACCTCTCATGTACAGCATTTGAGCTTTTAATTTTGAACTGTGTATTACAGCATGTTAATCATTAGTCATTAAAATGTTGGTATATTTTATGAAAGCAAGATTGCTCAGTTGGACAGAAGTACACAACCTACCTTTATCAGAAATATTTATGCATCAAAGCCTTTACCGAAGATATTACTAATAGTATTAATAATGAATGACTTTGGACAAGCTGTATACTCAAAGTATAATTTCTTTAGCACATTTGTACAAGCACTTGGAATCTGTCCAAGCCATACTTTGTCAGGCATTTTGTTTTACTTCAACGGGCATAAAAACTCCCTTGCTTTTAACAGGGCGTTTCATAATTTTTAACTACGAAAATGATTTAAAATGCGACACTTATCATTCAACTAGAGCTCAAAATATCACAAGGATCCTCAAGAGCACAGCAAAGACTGTTTTAAAAGATACTTGTATGAGATACATGAGAATCCAGGCTTTTTTATCAACGCTTTCTTTTCCGTATACCAGATTTTATGGAACCACTTCAGAAGGGTGTCAGCCAGTCAGATTCCAGGAATCGGTACTTTAAAGGAAAAATACACACCGGTATTCCATTTCTCCCTAACGATTTTAAGCATCGAAGTATTTAACTAGCATGTGAAATAGCGTGTGAAAAAGTGGTAGTTTTAAGCTTTTCTGCTAATATAATATGGAATCGCGTATCTAAAGAATTTAATAACGATATGATTATATTCGTGTACTGCGACAGGGCTGTGTAGGGCTGTTTAGCCTCCATCTTCATGCGACTTCCCTTGTAGCCTACTGGTCTACGTGCGCGATTACCAGCTCACAGGTTGTGTGTTCAAATCCAGCTGGTGCTGGACTTTTCTTTTAACAAACATTTCTTCGAAAAAATAGAATAGCAATATTATGGACAATCAATTGACTTTTATATTTCAAAAATCACAACATGATCGATTCTAAGTCATTTTTGATAACAATGAATAGTCACCTTCTTCCCTTCTGACAACGGTCACTGCTTCTGCTTCCTGCTTCTATTGTGTGTGTGTGTGTAATAGAGTAAATTTTTATAGAGAAATGGAGGCTGGACAGTATGCGTTACAATATAAACATTTATATTGATTTAAATCGTGTTTTGATTTAAATCGTAAACGCGTGTTTAATTATATGTGTTTTTTTAATCATAATCAGGCTAATGCAACATAAATTGATACAGTATCTTTGTCTTCTAAGTATTGTTGTAACAGAAGAAATAAGGTTCTTGATCGTGAGATGAAGTAAAACAGATGAGTTTATTGCATGCAAGGAACAATAAAGCCGAAGTCTTGTTTCCCGCAAGAAACAACAAAACCGAAGTATTGTTCCCCGTACTGTTACAAACTTTTGGGTTATATAGTGTTTTCTTCTCCGTTTCTGACGTCACTCGGTCTGATGGTAAAGAGGGGGGTTCATGGTATTTGGCCAGTTTACGATGTTCTGGACAAATGGTCAGTTTAACATTACACCCAGGGGGGTTCCTAGCTTGCATCTGCAATCCTTATCAGTTAACCCCCCTTTCCTGCCATAAACCCCAGCTTGTGACTTGAAAGTCTAAACCCCCTACAGAAAGGATTAAATTCAAACCCCCGTCTTCACATCTTTTTTCATTCCCCCCTTATAAAATATGGCATACGTCAGTGTAGCCTATTTTTATACATACAATGTCAGGGCAGATCTTTCCTTTCTTGGCGAACAGGTATGTATTGCCATGACATTGTACGTTCCACGGTTATAGCAAGATGTGATACATGTTTTTGTGCACGTGATGATTACAATTATACATATAAACAATACTATTCCTACAAATAAACACTGTAAAAAGGTTCCACCCCAGGCCCCAAACACAGACTTTACCCAAGACCCAATTCCCCAATTTTCAGTATAATAGTCCTGATATTTCTGTCCCTCATTGTAAATGTGTTGGGCCAGATCTGAGATGTGCTCAGAATTATCAGGGATATATGTGCAGCATTCAGTGCCAATTACTGCACAAGTTCCTCCTTGGGCCGCCAGTACATAATCTAAAGCTAGTCGGTTCTGCATGGCCACTGTTCTGAGGGCTACCATCTCATCATTAACAGCCTTCAGACTAGATGAGGTAGAATTTGCTAATTCTTCTAAAGTCGAGGCCATTTGAATTAACTCTCGACTCAGAAAGTTCATGCCGGCTTGTGGAAATATTATACCTAAATAATATTCCCAATCAGCCAATTTTCTTTGTGGTCTGTGGTTAGGTCCGAAGGGGCTGTGGGTTTGAACACGGATATGAGGAACCACATATCCTAAATAACATGAGCCAGACCACTGGGCTGGCAACCATGGGTAGGCTCGTTTTCCACAAATGAAATATGTTCCGTTTGGCGCTCCCCATGCCTCTGAAAATAAGAAGCTTATACCAAATTGTGGGGTGTGCCGATCCCATCCTGGAATTTGGAAGGTAGAGGTGGATATATTTGCAGCGATGGTAAGGTTGCAACGACTCCATCCAACCAAGTGCAGACCATTAGTGTGCTGAAAACATATGTTTCCCTCACGTTCCTTATTTAGAGTCAGGTATGGTGGTGTATGGCTTCTGTTATATTTAGGAGCGTAAGAGCCTGTGAAACTCGTGGGCTCTAAGCCTCGCTCCTGTAGATATTGTAATGTTGTGCAGGTTAAAGTCGTGTTATGGCAACCCCCATAGTTTGTCATATTAAAATCTCCTAAATTATCCCTCCAAATGATCATGCCTATGACTTCCTCGAGACGCCAAGGAATGGCCCCCATAGGAAGTCCTTCCTGTACATATTTGGGTAATGCGGCACACACCCAGCAGGCACTTTGGTTGGTTTTCTTAGCTGTCAGATAGGAGAGGCCTAAAAAGGAATTAATTCCATGTTCTCCTTTGTGGGAGAGATGATCATTAATCCCTGCGGAACATAGTCCTACAGCAACAATTATCGTTATTGACAGAAATGATTTCATTCTGAGTCTGTAAATGGGGATGAGGCTCGTCGGCAGTGTGACGCGTGGATCCAGCGATCTTTTCCTTCCACTCGAACCGCAGACTCAGTTGTCAACAGGATCTGGTAGGGTCCGTCCCACCTGGGCTGGAGAACCTGTGAAGGAAATTTCCTGATCCACACCCACTCTCCTGGGATGAGGTCGTGCCCTCCTTCAGGTGGTGGTCCCCACGCCTCCAGGACCTGCTCGCGGGCTCCTTGGGTGGCCTCTGTCAGCAACTTGCAATACTGTAACAGAGAATCAGTTAGTATACTCAAGCCTACTCTGTCATGTCCTGGAGAGTCACTCAGTCTCATGGGACGCCCCGTGATCACCTCAAACGGGCTCAGCCCCACTATTCGATTTGTTCCAGCCCAGATGCTGCACAGTACGGCGGGCAATGCATCCACCCAGGGGATCCCTCCCAGGTGGTACTTTGTCAATTTAGCTTTCAAAGTCCGGTTCACCCGTTCCACCATGCCAGAGGACTGCGGGTGATGAGGGCAATGCAGGTCCCATTTGATCCCTAGTAGGTCTGCCACCACCTGACACACTTTTCCAGTAAAATGTGTGCCCTGGTCTGAGTCTATGCGACACGGGAGTCCCCATCGGGGAATTACTTCTGTCACGAGATATTTGGCAGTTGTCTGCGCAGTCTCTCGTTTGACAGGGACAGCCTCCACCCATCTAGAAAACTGGTCCACCATCACTAGGAGACCTGTTTTCCCTTTACAGGGTGGCAGTGAACAATAGTCTATTTGCCAGTGTCTAAAGGGCCCCTCGGGTGCAGGACGTCGAAGATTAGGAGCCCGAACCGGCGGTGCTCCAGAGGCTTTTTGGCACTCGCCACAGCGTTGTACCACATCAGCTGCGAAGGGTGTGAAGCCTGTGCCCACCCAGCTCTGAGCAAAGTGTCGAGTCATTTGGCTAACACCTGGGTGCCCTGTGGAGTGTATTTGCTGTGCCAGGTAGGGCATTAGTTGCTTGGGACAGGCGGGTCTGCCTGTACGCTGGCACCTCCAGGTCCCATCCTTCTGCAGCCCCACATTGCGTTCCATCCAGGTCCATTTCTCAATCCTTAGGGCCTGGGCCTGGAGCTCGCTGAGCTGTTCCGTCCGGAGTGCCTGTATGTTCACTGTGCAAACTGAAATAATCTGAAGAGGTTTTTCTATAGCCCACTCCTCCCATTGCCCCAGGGCAGCTTGATGTGCTGTCCAGTCTGCCAGCTTATTGCCCCTGGCCTCGGGAGTGTCCTCTCTGCTGTGGCCCTTACATTTGACTACAGCTACCTGCTTTGGGAGTTGGAGAGCCTCAAGCAGCTCAGACACCAGATCTGCATTCTTTACCGGAGTGCCAGCAGAGGTTAAAAAATCCCTATTACTCCATAACCTTCCAAAGTCATGGCATACTCCAAATGCGTATCGTGAGTCTGTGTATATTATGGTGGTCTTGCCTTTTGCTAATTTACAGGCTTCCACCAAAGCTTTCAGTTCAGCTCACTGTGCTGACGTGGGTACCTCAAATCTTCCCCCACATTGGATATCATGTTCTGTAGTCACAGCCCAACCCGCTTTCCTCTCCCCACTAGAATTTGTGAATTAAGTTCCATCAGTGAAGAGGATGAGGTCTTCATTCCTTAGTGGTTGCTCGGCTATTTTGATGCCCTCATCTTCTCCCATTGCCCAAACATCACAGCTGTGTTCTAACATGTAGGCTTCTGATGGGTCAGGTAACAATGTGGCTGGATTTAGAGCTCCTTCACGTTCAATGGTAATATTTGGAGCCTCTAACAAGACCTGCCACTTGCTCCATCGTATCGCATTAACCTGACTGACCCGATTCAGGGACATGAGGGTGTGTACCGCATGTGGGCATCGAACAATCAGTTGTTGATCTAGTACTATGTTATTGACTGCCTGTACTGCTAGACAGACGGCCTGAACGGCTCGTAGACATGGACCCCAGCCCCTGGCTACCTCGTCCAAGGATCCAGAGTAATACCCTACCGGGCGGTACCTGCCCCCATGTTCCTGTGTTAGTACAGCTGTCCAAAATCCATTCTTTTCACTTACGTAGAGGTAGAATGGTTGATCTGTCTGAGGAAACCCCAATGCAGGAGCCTGTAACAGAGCTTGTTTTAAATCATTAAAAGCATGTTCAGCTTCAGGACTCCAAGCAATAGGATCAAGGGACCTCCCTCCCCCCTTTAATAGGTCTGTAAGTGGTTTGGCCCTTTCAGAAAAAGCATCAACCCAATTTCTATTGAAATTGCACAGACCCAGAAATGATCGGAGCTCTCTCACCGTATTGGGACTAGGGTGTGTTCGGATTGCCTAGGCCCGATCTTCTGTCAATTCCCTTTTTCCCTGACTAATCTTTTGTCCCAAGTAAATTACGGTGTCTAGGCATAACTGTGCTTTGCTATAACTAGCCTTGTGTCCTTTTTTAACCAGTTGGTTGAGAATAATTTGGAGGTCCTTCTTGTGGGTTTCCTCGTCAGGAGACGCGATTAAAATATCATCCACATATTGGATAACGACGGAGGACACTTGAGGCAGCTCCCGGAGATGCCTCCGAAGTGCCATGTGATACACGGTGGGGCTGTTATGAAACCCCTGTGGTAACCTGGTCCAAGTATATTGTTCTCCATCTACAACAAAAGCGAACCAATCTTGTAACTCTGGGTGTAGAGGAACAGACCAGAACCCATTAGCCATGTCAATTACTGAAAACACCTGGTGCTCAGGGGTCAGTAGTTGAAAAATAGCAGAGGGGTCTGCTACCAAGGGGGTGAGACGGTTGATGTGTTGATTAGCTTTTGAGTAATCAACTGTGAATCGCCATGCTCCGCTGGCTTTCTTTACGGGCCATATTGGACTGTTGCTTGTACTATGTGTTTTTCGTACAATGCCTTGAGTCAATAGTTTTTGTATTACTGGTCGAACCCCTTCCTCCGCCTCTTTGTTGATTTTATATGGCTTTGTGTATGGCGGGGATTTCCCAGTAAATGTGGCGGGTTCCATATCCAGAAGCCCGCATTCGTCCTTATCCATAGTCCAAATTGAATGCCCTTTTAGTTCGTCTTTTTGGAGGGACCAGATGTTTACCTCCACCCTCTCCTCATGTATGGTTAATGTAACCCCTTGTAGGTATTTCAGAGCATCCCATCCCAACAGATCTGGGGTAGATCCTACCCACATGACAGCATTAAATGTTACCTCCCCATCTCCTAGTCTAATCTTGAGTTTTTGAGTTTCTCTGAGTGTTATTCGATTACCCCCTACACCAGTGGCCTCCAGCTCCCTCCCTGTGAACATGACACCACACCGTTTGGCTGACTGTTCAGATAAACACGATAATTGAGCCCCAGTGTCCCATAAAAGTGACATTTGAATCCCATTAATCGTGCATTGTAATTTGAGCTCTTTTTCACTCAGTTCCTGAGATAGGCGTAGGGAGGCCACTAGGGGGAGTCCTAGTTTAAAAGCTCCCTGATAGCGCGTTTGTCTGCTTCGCTCAAATCCTGTAATTGTGACAACAGGTTTTTTTGCCCCTCTCGATTCGAGGGATTGAAAGGGGGATCTCGGTATCTTCCAATCCTGCCCTCACTGCCTAATCGCTTTTTGCAATTCTTTTGCCAATGTCCGAAATTTTTACAATAATGGCACCGAGTTGTAATTTCGCCTTTTGGATTTAGTCGGGTGTCAGGGCCAGCTCCACCCTTCAGTATGGGGGGTGTCCACCCTGTTTGTATTGCCCGCACCTTAGCATACATATTTCTCTCGATTTGCCGTGCCATTTTAACTATTTCCTCAAATTGTTTAGTCGTATCTTGCCCTATTTCGGGCTCTTTTAACTGAAGGGCTTTGGCTATATCAGGCTTAAGACCGCCCAAATAAATTTGTTTAATCACAGCAGAGGCGTCGCTATTCACATCATCTTCGTCACTTAGTCCTGAGCATTCCAGCCAGAGTGTGACGAAGCGGTCAGTGAAGTCAGCCACATCCTCGCTTTCTTTTTGCTGACGCGCAGATATCTTTTTCCAATCTGTCTTTGGTGGATAATTTTGTTTAAGCCATCGCCAAACCCATTCCCATCGCCCTCCCCTGCCGTTATCCTCACACAATTGTTTAAGTTCTCCGAGACGCTTTTCCCCTGTCCTTCTGAGGATCATAGCGGCAGTCAGGGGGGAGATACCATAAGTATCTTTTAATTCCTGAAGCGCACTCCAGGTTCGCTGCATCCCTAATTTTGGGTGCGGTACTTCTCTAGCCCACCGGTCAATATCCTCCGGTTTTGGATTTGATCGTATTGGGGATTCAGGGAAGGTAGGTGCGAGAACGGACCCCCTCGGCGGGGTGCGAGACGGAGCTAGAGTGGCGCTGTCATCAACGGCGCCAGCCCCTGCTACATCAAGTCCTTTCCCACTTCGAGTGAGAGTACAGACCTACGGGCGCCCTCCCTCTAACAGGAGAGACTTTGATCCGTCTTTATCACACTCATACCAAGTGTTATCCCAATCCGACCCCCCATCTCCATATGGCCACAGTGGGAATTGATCCCAATTATTTTCGTTTCCTGCCTGTTTGTTCCCCTGTGGGAGAGCAGGATATAACTTAGTCGCCGGCTGTAGCACATTAACCAGTGCAGCGTGACCAGGAGTTAATTCCTTCTTTAGTTTCTCATTCTCCTGTACTCCCTCTTTTAGCTTTTTTTCTAGTACCTCTTTTGCCGCGAATAAATTATCTTTCCTCTCATTTAACGCTTTTATTTTTTCTGTGAACTCCTTCTCTTTTTTATCCCATTCTGATTTCTCCTTCATGCTAATCTGCCACCTCAGGTGTCGGCCGATCACCAGGGCTGCAGCTAAATCTTTGTTTTTGTTCCAATGTTCATACGCTTTTTTACAGGCATCTTCGCCCCAAACTCCTTCTGACAGACTCAGCTTCTTCCTATATTTCTCTTCCCTTTCAGTCAATTTACACTTTTCCGATATGTAATCAGATACTTCCACCACTTTCTCAAACACCCAATTAGCACACATGTTTGGTTTCTTTAAGATTTACTTTTGTCGTGTGTGAGGTAACAGCTCATTCAGTAGGGGGATGTTTTCACTTGGAAAAACCTGTGCATTACTGCACTCATTCAGCTAAGGGCGTCTGTTACCTCCAGATCTAAATGCCTCTCCGAGACTTTAGAGAGGGCTTACACCGCACTGTTCACAGGTAAGAAACGAGACCTCGAAAACCCCCTTTCTTGATCAGTAATTCACCATCCCCAGAACGCCAGCATCGCTGCTTTTGCCCCGGGGTGGACTTACGCACTGAGCTCAATCAGGGCGATTCTCGGGTCTCAACGTCCTTTAAATCCTGCTACTTAATGCTTTGCTCTTTTATTATGAGGTGTGTTTATGTTAGTGTCGTGCGTGTGTATATGTATTTCACAAACAAGGAAAACACCAAAAACATACATACATATATATATATATCTTCTACTCCTGTTTCCTTTAAAACAAAAAAACCACGCCATGCCAATCTGTGCACAATCAAGGCGTAGCTAATCTCAGGACCCCGGGCGCAATTAAGGCCCACACCAATCCTGGATTATACGTGCATTTAATGCACCACTCCAGAACCCCGGGCGCAATTAAGGCCCACACCGATCCCGAGCCACAGAACTCCGGGCGCAATTAAGGCCCACACCGATCCTGAGCCTCAGAACTCCGGGCGCAATTAAGGCCCAAACCAGTTCTGACCTTCAGAACTCCGGGCGCAATTAAGGCCCACACCAGTCCTGAACTTCACGGTAAGGGTCCAAAACCCGTTCAAAAACTCCACGCGCAATTAAGGCATATACCAGCTTCGAACGCCTGTACACAATACCGCGGAACCCCTGCCAGACCAAATTCTGGGCTTACAGCAAACAACCCATTACATACACCGGTGTCTTCCCCGGGCCAGAGGAATTCAGAAACTCACGTTTACTCCGTCATCTCGGGCGATTCTCGCAGGGAGCAGAGATTTCCCAATCGGTCAGAGAGAGTCAGGACTTTTAAATAAAAGAGGAGTCCTTACCTCTTAGTTATGTGCGCGCTGACCATCTCTCCTGCCGATGGGAAGTTCTGCGCCTTCTGGAGCATCCAGACTACGCCAAATTTGTTGTAACAGAAGAAATAAGGTTCTTGATCCCGAGATGAAGTAAAACAGATGAGTTTATTGCATGCAAGGAACAATAAAGCCGAAGTCTTGTTTCCCGCAAGAAACAACAAAACCGAAGTATTGTTCCCCGTACTGTTACAAACTTTTGGGTTATATAGTGTTTTCTTCTCCGTTTCTGACGTCACTCGGTCTGATGGTAAAGAGGGGGGTTCATGGTATTTGGCCAGTTTACGATGTTCTGGACAAATGGTCAGTTTAACATTACACCCAGGGGGGTTCCTAGCTTGCATCTGCAATCCTTATCAGTTAACCCCCCTTTCCTGCCATAAACCCCAGCTTGTGACTTGAAAGTCTAAACCCCCTACAGAAAGGATTAAATTCAAACCCCCGTCTCCACATCTTTCTTCAGTATCTTAATAAAGTGAAGGAGCTGCCCCTTCGCCAAGGCGGCGTGGGGCAGAATGGACAACATAATGCAACTCCTGGAAACGAATGCGGTGCTCAGCTACCAGTACATTCTGCTGGGGCTGGCACCTACCGGACTGGACAGGGGGACGCAGTTCCTGATGTGGCTGCTGCTGTCCCTCACAAAGAAAGGCCTGTGGGACGCGAGGAACAATCTCATCCGGCACAACAACAAGTGGGGAGCGAGGGAGCTGGAAGAGAGGATCCTGGCGGACCTCAGGAGGAGGATGAAGCGCGACGTTGCTAAATGGGGTTTCCCCACGGCAAAGGAGCGCTGGAAAGGCCTATGGACCCTGTACAGGGATTAATGGTTTACAGCAAGCGGTAGGGTTTGGAGGGACTCTCATAATAGCGCAAATACGCCCACCCTTGCAAGGATTGATAACGGACAATCACCGCCGTTCCGCCGATGTTTTAATTTTGTGGAGTGTTATCGTGTGAGATGTTTCCTTTTGAGATGTGTTTTTTTTCGGAATAAAGTATATTTTATAAGAAAAAAAAAAGATTGTACCATAAAGATTTCCATGGAGAGGACTATGGTTTCCTGCAGGACTATGCCGGTAGGAGGACCAGGTTCCACAACTTCAAGGGGCTGTGTCGAGGCGATCCACAGTACTGTCAGGACCAGCCGTGGCAGTTTTAGGATTCCCATTCTGGAACATAGATGAGGCACATGGTACAGTTCCACTATAATTTTGAATATATTTTCCTAGCAGGACCTACAGTACAGTACCTAACTGCCTGCAGCTACAAAGGGGCACCCCCCTCTTTGATCGGGTTTGGACGTTTAACCCTATTCTGTGTTCTCCGGCGCCATTTGAGGTGGGCGATACAACCGGAGGTGGTTGCGATGCACCCACTTGTAGACCAGAGATTGCCTTCCCTTCTCAATCTGAATTCGATAAGCTACCGGTGATACCTTATCGACAATCTCGTGGGGTCCTGTCCAACTGGGTAAGTACTTCCGGGCCACCCCTGTGGGTTTGGCAAATTGGAAGTACAGGACCTTGTCTCCTACTTGGAGTTCCTGGTTAACTGCCTTTCAGTCATAGTATGCTTTCCTACCCTCTGCACTCCTTCCCAGATTGTTCTGGGCAAAAGCAAAGGTTGCCTGCAGATGTGCTCGCAGGTCTGACACATACTGATGGGCCGTAGCAGCCCCAGTCGTGCTCAGGTCCTCCACCCCATAAAGACAGTGTAGGGGAAGAGTCATCTTCCGACTTGTCATCATCTCAAAAGGTGGGACCCCCGTAGAGCAATGGGGCGTAGCTCGGATGGCCATCAGAACCAGGGGCAGCTTAATGTCTCAGTCCCTACTGCTGTTGAAGACAAACTTTTTGAGCATACTAACCACCGTTCGGTTTGCCCTTTCTGCCTGGCCCGAGGATTGAGGGTGGTAGGAGATATGCAACTGGGTCTTGACCCCAAGCATATTCCACAGGGTTGCCATTACTGTAGCTGTGAAATGGGTTCCCCGATCCGAGACCACGGTCAGGGGGAATCCCCATCGACTGAACACATGGTTCACCAACAGCACTGCAGTTGTCTCTGCCGTGTCGTTGGGTGCTGGGAGGCACTCAATCCATTTTGTGAATGCACACGTAACAGTGAGGAAATATTTGTTCCCTCTGGATGACCTCACCAGCGGCCCCACCCAATCCATTTGAAGATTGGACCAGGTGAATGTCATGCCCTTTTTCTGGAGTGGTGCACGGTGCAAGGGCCGTGATGGTTGGAACTGGCTACACGTCAGACACCCCTTTACATACGCGGCGATGTCTTGGCCCATGTGAGGCCAGAATGCCACCTGCTGGATAGTGTCGTATGTAGCCTTGATTCCCCGGTGACCCCCACAGGGTTCGTCATGAGCATGTTGGATCATGACCCCCCGATGACAGTGGGGAACTACCCACTTTGGGACACCTTGTGCAACTGGTACACAAACCAACAACCCCTTTATAATTTTTAGGTTGTCTTTCACCTCTGCCAGCTCCTTCAACTCCAGAGACTGGCTCAGCACCTGCTCCGAAAGAGGTTGACGCACTGGGTCAGCGATATGCTGATACATTTGCCCAATTGCTGGGTCCTGTTTCTGCATTTCCGCAAGATCGGTGTTAAAACCCTGTGACCCAAGCACTACAGATTGAGGGTCAGCTCCGACATCCTGTCTAGCCCTGCTTCGGGTGACCGCCTTGACCTCAGCCACGAATTCTGGGGGTAGCCATTCCTGCTGGAACTGCCAGGGTTCACCCTCTAAGGCACCAGATTTGGCCAACCGGTCGGCCTCATCATTCCCGTCTTTGTCGGGTCCCTTCACCTGGGAGTGTCCCTTCACCTTCCTCCAGTAAACCATCATTCCAGCCTCGGTCGTGAGCTTGTCACTGGCCAGGAACAACTCTTTGTTCTTTACTTCCTTGCCCCGGGCATTTTTCATGCCGTTACCCTTCCAATACGGAACGTGAGACACGAAGCTATGTCGGGCGTAGTTCGAGTCACTACAGATGACAAACTGTTTAAGGCCATGTGTCAGGGCCTGCTGGAGGGTGATCAGCACCCCAGCTACTTCCGCATACTGACTAGTCTTTGGTCCTAGCTTATAGCGGGTCGGCCCACAGGGAGTATTGTCTTGCCAGACTACTCCTACCCCTGCTAGCACCTGCTGTTCGTGGCGAAAAGAGCAACCGTCAACATAGGCCATGGGTAAGCCCTGGCCCACGTTCTCATCGTAGTACCGATGATTGTTCGGTAGCTCAGCAGCGGGAATTGTTTCTGGAGCTTCCATGTCAGTGTCACAGCCGTGACACACTTGGCCCAAAGCCAGGCCCTGTCCCAGGTACATTTTCTTGCTCTGTGCATAACGTACCTCTATCTCATAGCCTTGTAGGGCCATCATTCATGCCACAATCCTGCTATTTGACACCCTGCCCGCTTTCAGTCTCTGGCTATGCAGGAATGTCACAGGTTGGTGGCAGGTTTCGATGATGATCTTTTGTCCCCCAACATAACTACGGAAGTGTTCTACCGACCAGACCGTAGACAACAGGGCCTTCTCGCAGTCCAAGAACTTTTGCTCCACTGGGCTCAGGGCTCGACTGGCATATGCCACCACCCTTCGCTCTTGGTTATATTCCTGACTCAGAGCAGCCCCAAGGCAGTGCTCTGAGAACCCTGCTTCAAGGTAGAAGACCTTATTTTTGTCAGGGTAGGCCAAGCTAGGTAAAGCACTACCGAGTCTGCGCTTCAGCTCCATCACAGCCTGTTCTGGGGAAGGCCCCCACTCAAAGGGCACGTCTTTCTGCAACAGCTTGTGGAGGGGCCTTGCTATTTCAGCGTAATCCTCAATGAACTGCTGGGAATAATTACATACTCCCAGAAAGCTGCGCAGTTCAGACAGGTTAGTGGGCGACTTCATATTCTGGATAGCTTGGACTCTGCTGGACTGTGGCTGTATGCCTTGGGCTCCAACCAACAGTCCCACGTACTCCACTTGGGTCCTACACCACTGTCCCTTAGCCAGGGACAGTTTGGCCCCTGCACAGGAGAGCTGGGTCAACACATGCCTGATCTCGGCCATGTGTTCTTCCCAGGTCTGACTCCTCATCAGAATATTGTCCACATAGACCAGGTTGCCCCTGGCGGCTGCATCACTCATGGCTTTGTGCAGAAATATGTTGAACTCCACTGGGGAGTTGGAATACCCAAAGGGGCATCGATTCCAGGTGAACTGCCTGTTTCCAAAGGAAAAGGCCAGTTTGTACTGGTCTGTTGGTTCTACCTTAAGGGTCCAGAACCCATTGGCCACATCCACTGTGGTGAAATATTTCGCTGTTGTCACCTTGGCTAACTCCTGATCTAGGTAGATCATTGGCCATCGTGACAAAGGAACCTGTTTATTCAGCTGCCAGTAGTCAATGGTCAGACGCCATTTACCATTGGGTTTCAGCACCGGCCACAGTGGGGAGTTATAAGTGGAGTTACACTCCCTTATGATCTGACGCTCTAGTAGAGCATCCAACGTCTGCTTTATGGACTCGTATGCCGTGAGGGAATGCGATACTGCCTGACATAGGTTGGGCGGGCGCCAGGGGCCGTTGGAATGCGCACTGTGTTCAAATCCGTCACCCCGCAGTCATAGGCGTCCCGTGCAAACACTTCCCGGAAATCCTGGAAATTCTGACGCAGCTGCTGACGCTGGCTTTCCGTTTCCAGGGCATCTGCCTTGCCAACCTGTTCCTGTACCTGCTCTAGGAACCCCGCTTTTGACGGCATGGCGGTATCCCGGGTCGTACTCTCGGCTGAGTGGTCCATCGGAACACCTGCGTGTACTGTGTACACAACCATCTCATCCTTATCGCTAAGGTCCACCCTGCACACCTCCTGGTTGCAGAATCCCTCTATTGGCATAATTGCAATCATCCGCTGGGGGTAGGTGTAGTACACCTGCTCGGTTCCCCCCTCCCTGGCCAAGGGACCAGGGAGCTGCCCCAGTACTGGGATGGCCAGTTCGAAATCATAGAAACCATTGTCAATTACCAGTCCCATGTCAGTGCGAGCAGGGATTTTGACATCTTGTTTTGCTATGTTCTGCACCAACAGGCAGGTGGCTCGGCCATTCCGTTCCAGTCTGGGGGTACAACAGACTGCTAGGTTCAGTCTGATAAACTGAGCTGATGGTTGGAAGAAAACCATCTCAGCGTCCATTCTCTGTCCCTTCTTTAGGACAAGGCGTACTGGAAACCCTGCTGTTGACACAGGAACGATCAGGTCCGATTCGTTTACTACCTGGCAGGCCTGAGGAATCGTCTGACCTGACCGAATGTTCTCGGGGTCACCGCTTAGAGAGTGGGCATCTGGGTCCACCCGTGTCCACAGCACACTGTTTACTGTGTCCAGCTGGGCGCCCAGTCGAACCAATAGGTACTTCCAATAGGAAGTAGTGAGCAAACTTCCTTTTTCCGATGGAGATGGAAGCTACACAGCTTCCTTTGCTCCAAATGGACCTATGAGATGGGGGTGCCCACCACAGAACCTGTGACTGCGTCACCAGGGTCACCTGACAGCTTCGCGACAGGTCCTCGAACAGACCTTCACTGATTATGGACTTCTCAGAGCTGAGGCTAAGAATTACATCATCAACCTGCACTTCTGCCACCTGGACCCCCTCCCACCACCATGGGGTGGTAGTCCTGGACCCCCTGAGGTACCAGAGTGCACAGAAAGAACTCCCATTCATTACCGGACAGGGAGATCCACTCTTCTTCAGGGATGAAAAGGGGGTGTGCTTTACCTGGCGGGTCAAGCAGCTGCTTGGAGCACTGCTCCTGTAGTTGGGAGACCGTGGGAGTGCTGGCCTGGGCAGGACTTCCCTGTAGTTTTGGAAAGCAAGAAGAGACATTTATTCTCGTCCAGAGGAACCAGGAGGAACCTCCAACTCAGCTATAGTGTTCAGTGGGCACTGTGTGATCACAGCATAACCACTGAATCCCCCTTTTTGCTGTGCAACAGGCTTAGGGTTTTTGACCTGAGCCCACAATTTTCCACGCTGGCAGTCCACCAGAGGCTCCAGCCTGTCAAGCAGGTCTTGGCCAATGAGTAGTGGCTCTGTTTTAAACCTAGAGATGTAAACAGGATGCACCACGTTCATTGGCCCGAACCTAAGTGCCACCCACACTCGGTGTGTGATCTTGGCATGATCCTGGGTATAGCTGGAAATATCTATCTTACACGGTTCTACCTTAAGTCTGATGCCTTTTCCTTTCGCTACTCGTTTGAGCTCGCTGAGTAGATCGGCTGACATCAAACTAATTTCAGCCCCAGTGTCAATCAGTGCTTCTCTATCTAAGACGTTTTCAAGAGAAACCTTGATATAAATACGCCTTGCTTTGCCTTTCTGGCTGAGATTCCCTAAGAATTGTTGGAAGCCTGCCTTTTCTTTGACTTCAGGGGCGGGGTCAGCGCCCAACTCAGAGTCACAGCCTTCTTCCAGGCAGGAACCCTCCCACCCAATCAGATAGACTGAGGGAGGGGCTTGGGACGGATCCCCGCCTCCTCCAGTGAGAAGGGGCGTGGTCCCCCTAAGCTCATTCACACTTCCGGCATTCTGTGCGGAAGGTTTACCCTGTCCTGATCTCTCAGGCAGGGCTTGTTCAAGCCTGGCCAGGCGGGCTGCAGTTGACTCCCTTCGTCCAGTCTTATGATAGGCTCTGCCTGAGCCCTTGCCTTCCCCGTAGCGCTCACGGCGGCTCTGACACTTAGTGCGGTCCTGCCTGCCTATTTTGCGCCAGGGCTTAGCGAGCTCAGGAACCTCAGCTGCCTCGAGCTGAGGCGAGTCGTCAACCCTGCTGGCTTTAGTGGCGAACACGGCCGTTTTAGCAGGTTTTCGCTCTGAGGAAGCAGAGACTTCAGCTCCCCAGGCTTTTTGAGCCAACCTTCTAATGTCAGACATTTTCATCGCTTTTGCATCAGTGTGCATCACAATCATTTTCCTGACTGAGGGATGCAGATTAGCAATGAATAAACCTTTGAAATTCACGTTCTCTTCGCAACCCTCTTCATTCCGCCCTGCAAAATAAGTGTGCCTAAGCCTCTGATAATAGTCGCGAGGGGCTTCAGCTTTTTCGTGCTTAATATGGTGCACAGCAGCCACGGCAGCTATGGGATCGATAAAAGCCGAAAATTCTCCGATCATTGCCTGACACAGCTCCTCAAAGCTATTACAGACCTCCGGTCCTTGTCTAGACATCCACTCGTGGACCGCTCGGCTGGTAGTTTTCCTTACTAACATAGCCTTTTCCTGTTCGGACGCTTCGGGCATAAACTGCAAAGTATATCTCAGCTCATCGATGTAGGTCTCCACATTATTCCCTGACACTGACGGGTTAAACCTTTCTACATCTTTGGCTAACTGCCTCAGGGAGTGGAGGTTAATTTTTACGGTTTCTCCGCGGGCAGGGAGACGGCCGTGATCAGGAGCAGGGGGTCTATGCCTGAACTGACTCGCCCTTGCGTTTCGCGCAGGACTCGGCGATCTCCCCTATGCCGATCCGACCACAGACCCTGGCCGGGAGAAACCTCCTCCCGGCGCGCTGGGTGAGCGCTCCGGGCTGCTAGGTGGGCTGGCATGCAAGTGGGATCTAGTCTATTTTGCTTCCAGTACGGCAGCATCTGACTCCTTTTGCCTTTCCTGGCTGAGCTCATTTAAATTCTCAATTTCTTTTTCTTTTTCTTTCAAGCTCGCTTCCAGGTCTCTCCTAGCTACCTCAGCCGCAGTTTCTCTAGCAGACAAGTCATCTAATTTACCTAAAGCTTCCCTGAGTCAGTCTTCACTTTCCTCATTTTTCACTCTCTTTTCTCTGATTATATCCAACAACTCAACTCGCTCCGCCTTATATCTTTCTAGCGTTCCCTGAAGCTTTTGAAACTTTGTCAGCTCGGACAAAGACAGTTCCAGCTGTTTAGCTAGATTTAAGGTGAAACTCGATAGGACCAGAACTGCTTTCACAGACCCTCCTGTGTTAAGCTGGTTCGCTACCTTAGCTACTAAATCTACTTGCAGCTTCTCAATATCATCAAAGTTCAACTTTTCGATACCACTCCAGTAACCAGGATTGTCGTCGCTAGAAATAGTACTTATAAGCGACTCCACTTCAGACATTTTAGCAGCCATTGTCATTACGTCAGAGAAACTTTAAGAGTATTACTTTTTTTTTTCTTTTTCCAAAATACAGTATGGAATCTAGACACCCGAGCAGATGGATTTCCAATCAGCACACGTTACACTAAACGCTAGAAAACAGGGGGATTTCTTTACGCAGTTATCAGCACACCCGGTATTCGCGTATAGAAGCCGCGGTGCTGTGCTGAACTTGAACTCACAGCAACATCAGTTATTCTGTGCGACTGATTCTCATTTCATTCTTAACTCGCCCACCCAGGGACGCCATTAAATGTAATGGTTTGATGGGTTTACTGAGACAATTATTAATTGTAGCAGTAATCACGAGGTTGTTCGTTGGGGCTTTTAGAAAATCAATCGTCAGAACAACTAACAACGCACACACAGGGGTTCAATACACTAGATACATTTATTAATATAAATTGTGCACCAAACATATACTAGTCTGCCTGGATACGAGTGGCAGACCTTACTGTGAGGGTTATCAATATACAAGGTATATAATCCCGAAGAGATGCAAACACAAAGAGATACACAACAGAGAATATATGTCAATATATATCGTTCGGTTACCAAATCGCTAATCAGTGTTATTACCCACTGTTACTCTAAACTCGGAAGTAAATACATTACTCATGAATTAAATTGATAACAACTTGTGTTGAGGTACAATTGAATTCTCGAGACGCAATGTAGAACATGGGGTTTACTTATCCACTGTGTATGGATTTGGAATTTCCCGGCACGAACACCAAACCAGCTGACAGGCTCTGTTGCAGCCTCTGTTCCAGCGGTTGTCCAATGGGCGTTGTCCCGGCATCCTCTGGCTACCGGCCAACCAGTCAAGGTGCAGCTCGGAGTAGGACGGACGGAGGAATCTGACTGCGGCGCGCAGGGCAGTCGTTGCTCCGAGGGGATCTACCAGCAGTCCGGCTGGCTGGTAGAAAGTCTCTATGCACAGAGTGTGACCGCGAGTCCTCACAAGTCACTCTTGTGCCTGGGAAGAAGCTGGTTCGTTCCCGGTCCAGCACTGCTTCTGAATAAGCTATTCAGGTTGTCGACGAGGGTCCAGCTGTAGGGTCCAACTGTCCAACACAAACACAATCTGTAGCGTTTAGCGTGACATAGTCTTGCAGGCATCGTGCTGTCTCACTGCAATACTATACCGCTGGAGGAAACAGTCCATCTGGCCATGAAACTCATTTGAACGTCTAGCTACAGCAACTAACAATATCATGATTTATTCAGGATGTGTGGAATCAGCACGTCCCGGAGACAGCTTCCGAAATCGTGAGCATTCTCTGGTGGTGTCCTGCAGGGAGCCTGTGGGCGTGCGTTGGTGGTATAGTGGTGAGCATAGCTGCCTTCCAAGCAGTTGACCCGGGTTCGATTCCCGGCCAGCGCAGTGGCGATTGGTTCCAAATGCTGTCATGAGCCTTGGATTGTGACTAGCAAAGCGAAGCCTTTTGAAAGAGCAAAACGGAATTGAAGGAGAATCTTACAGGGGATTCTGAGCGGTGTCTGCATACACGCAGTCCGATACGGGTGCTGAAAGCTTGAGCTACTCTCAATGTCATGCTGCCTTTCCCCGGAGTAAATCTGTTACATTGAAAGAATGCTTCTGGCAGGTTCAAAAAGGGACCCTTGTTAATTGGAGAAATCAATGATTTCGAATGAATTCTGTATGCGTTAAAAGACAGCTATACACAGAAAACATGCAGGACACTGCTCATGATGTCTCAGTGCGTTTTTCCAAGCCATCTGACAAAGCCCGCCCACTGAAAACTGCAGCACATCGTGTAAAGACGTTCAACTTTGTAACTACTGCACGCACAGGAAGCAGAATAAATTCCTCTTTTCAAACTGTCAAAGGTTTGCTTTGCGAACGCTGCAGGACATCGCACAATCTCTTTTGAACGGGGACAAACCATTTCTTATGGGGCGCAGTAAGTACAGACGTTTAAAAAGCTCCACTCATGCCGACGATGCAGCATGAAGAAGCGCAACCTAACGTTTGACAGACAAAAGCCGGGCGCCGCTACGAGCAATATGAAATCAAACTGACAGCACACGGCGTTTCGCGCTGACTCAAAAGTGATCTCGACAGACGCTGTTCTCTGCATAACGCTGAAAGAGCTAAAGAGCGTTTCTGTTGAGACGTAACAAGCTCGTTTCTTTCTACCATGATGTCACCATGACCAAATCTGTCTTTAAACACCTTGCTCAGTCTCTGACGAGACAGTCAAAAATTGCTTTCGCCGATTGTATTGCAAACCGGCGGAAGCGGGGTATTGGGAAAAGTTTTCAACTAGCAATAATCGCGCCTCGGCTAAACCTCACAGGCTACGATACTGCCACTGCGCAAAGCTGACGGTTGCCAGGCAACCGCGGGGATCCTATGGAAATCGTTATCGATCGTCTCATGGCATGTCGTTGCGGTAACGCTTCATATTTGTCGTCTTCTTCTTCTTCTAGCTTGAGGTTTTGAAGAATTTCATGACAGACAAGGGCTCCGTTGGGAACAAAGGGCGTTGTGAGAAAACCGTTGCTTATTTTCAGCAGCAGAAATACAAGCCTTTAAATACAAGATGACAGAACAATGACGAAGGGCGTGCCGGGAGGAACTCATGCACTACAGAGGAAAGGGGGCGGGCACGTACAGTTCACATTCAAGCCACAAGTACTCTTCTCGGATGTTACACAAACATATCCTAACGTCTTGAAAGCATTGCAGCATGTTTGTGTCCCACTTCCCGTGGCTGCAGGACGACTGACACGAACGGACAAACACAATCTGTGGCGTTTAGCGTGACATAGTCTTGCAGGCATCGTGCTGTCTCACTGCAATACTATACCGCTGGAGGAAACAGTCCATCTGGCCATGAAACTCATTTGAACGTCTGGCTACAGCAACTAACAATATCATGATTTATTCAGGATGTGTGGAATCAGCACGTCTCGGAGACAGCTTCCGAAATCGTGAGCATTCTCTGGTGGTGTCCTGCAGGGCGCCTGTGGGCGTGCGTTGGTGGTATAGTGGTGAGCATAGCTGCCTTCCAAGCAGTTGACCCGGGTTCGATTCCCGGCCAACGCAGTGGCGATTGGTTCCAAATGCTGTCATGAGCCTTGGATTGTGACTAGCAAAGCAAAGCCTTTTGAAAGAGCAAAACGGAATTGAAGGAGAATCTTACAGGGGATTCTGAGCGGTGTCTGCATACACACAGTCCGATACGGGTGCTGAAAGCTTGAGCTACTCTCAATGTCATGCTGCCTTTCCCCGGAGTAAATCTGTTACATTGAAAGAATGCTTCTGGCAGGTTCAAAAAGGGACCCTTGTTAATAGGAGAAATCAATGATTTCGAATGAATTCTGTATGCGTTAAAAGACAGCTATACACAGAAAACATGCAGGACACTGCTCATGATGTTTCCCGAGCCGAAACAGTGCGTTTTTCCAAGCCATTTGACAAAGCCCGCCCACTGAAAACTGCAGCAGATCGTGTAAAGGCGTTCAACTTTGTAACTACTGCACGCACAGGAAGCAGAATAAATTCCTCTTTTCAAACTGTCAAAGGTTTGCTGCAGGACATCGCACAATCTCTTTTGAACGGGGACAAACGATTTCTTATGGGGCGCAGTAAGTACAGACGTTTATAAAGCTCCACTCATGCCGACGATGCAGCATGAAGAAGCGCAACCTAACGTTTGACAGACAAAAGCCGGGCGCCGCTACAAGCAATATGAAATCAAACTGACAGCACACGGCGTTTCGCGCTGACTCAAAAGTGATCTCGACAGACGCTGTTCTCTGCATAACGCTGAAAGAGCTAAAGAGCGTTTCTGTTGAAACGTAACAAGCTCGTTTCTTTCTATCATGATGTCACCATGACAAAATCTGTCTTTAAACACCTTGCTCAGTCTCTGACGAGACTATCAAAAATTGCTTTCGCCGATTGTATTGCAAACCGGCGGAAGGGGGGTATTGGGAAAAGTTTTCAACTAGTAATAATCACGCCTCGGCTAAACCTCACAGGCTACGATACTGCCACTGCGCAAAGCTGACGGTTGCCAGGCAACCGCGGGGATCCTACGGAAACGTTATCAATCGTCTCATGGCATGTCGTTGCTGTAACGCTTCATATTTGTCGTCTTCTTCTTCTAGTTTGAGGTTTTGAAGAATTTCATGACAGACAAGGGCTCCGTCGGAAACAAAGGGCGTTGTGAGAAAACCGTTGCTTATTTTCAGCTGCAGGAATACAACCCTTTAAATACAAGATGACAGAACAATGACGAAGGGCATGCCGGGAGGAACTCATGCACTACAGAGGAAAGGGGGCGGGCACGTACAGTTCACATTCAAGCCACAAGTACTCTTCTCGGATGTTGCATAAACAAATCCTAACGTCCTGAAAGCATTGCAGCATGTTTGTGTCCCACTTCCCGTGGTTGCAGGACGACTGACACGAACGGACAAACACAATCTGTGGCGTTTAGCGTGACATAGTCTTGCAGGCATCGTGCTGTCTCACTGCAATACTATACCGCTGGAGGAAACAGCCCGGGTTCGATGAGCCTTGGAATGTGACTAGGAAAGTGAAGCCTTTTGAAAGAGGTAAAACACTGCTCAAAGGAACTGAGGGAGAATCTTACAGGGGATTCTGAGCGGTGTCTAAATAAATAAATTCTTCAGCGTCCGCGGATGGCATTTTGCAGCTGGAAACAGATGTCGACGCTTTTTGAACAGAGCACCAAAAAAGCGTCTTTTTTGAAGGTACGGGTATTGAGCATTGGTGGTTCAGTGGAAGAATTCTTGCCTGCTAAGTAAGAGGCTCGGGTTCGATTCCTGGCCAATGCAGTGGCTTTTGCATGCTCACCACTATACCACCAACACACGCCCACAGGATCCCAGCAGGACACCACCAGAGAATGCTCACGATTTCGGAAGCTGTCTCCGGGACGTGCTGATTCCACACATCCTGAATAAATCATGATATTGTTAGTTGCTGTAGCTAGACGTTCAAATGAGTTTCATGGCCAGATGGACTGTTTCCTCCAGCGGTATAGTATTGCAGTGAGACAGCACGATGCCTGCAAGACTATGTCACGCTAAACGCCACAGATTGTGTTTGTCCAAATTTGAACTTTCACAAAAGCATGCTAGCAGACAAATGCGCCTCAGAGGACTTAAGGCTGGCTTCAAGTTGGAATGATAAAGTCTCCCCGTCCGGTTAGGAAAAGGGAACTTTGTTAGACAGAAAGAAGGAAGTAACAATAACGGAGAATTGTGTGCAAGGATTTTAGAAGCTGCGCAGCCCTGCAGTTTCAATAGCCCTTTTATTCGTGTTAGATGCTGGAATTGCCTTTTTTTGACGCTCTTACGAATGCGATGTCAACGAAAACAGAACAAAGCACAAAAAAACCCTCAAGTCCTGCAGTTGGATAGAATGCCGGATTTCTGCATGAATGGCTCCTAACATGTGATCTCATCTTTATCTAAGTCATAATAATCAATAAAGAGAGTCTGATTTAACAAACAACACACGCCCAACATTTGACATTGCTGTTTTAACAAATGTTTTAAACAATCAAGGTCATTGGTGGAAAAAGTACGTGAACCCTTATATTAAGGAGCTAGTGGAACCTCCTTTATTGACAAAAACCTCAACCCCCACTTTCTGTAGCGGCTGGTCAGACCTGAGCAGCGGTCAGGAGGCATTTTGGCCTATTCCTCTATGCAAAACTGTTTCAGTTCATGTATATTTTTGGGATGTCTTGCGCTGAACGGCCTGCTTCAGATCATGCCACAGCACTTCAATGGGATTGGGGTCAGGACTCTTACTTGGCCATCCCAAAATACGGAATTTCTTCTGTTTCAGCCACTCTGTTGTTGATGTACTCCTTTGTTTTTGTCATGTTGCATGACCCAGCGTCTTTCGAGTTTTAGATCACAGGCAGACACCCTGACATTCTGCTGTAGAATTTCCTGATACATCTTGGAATTCATCGGTCCCTCGATGATTGCAAGCCGTACAGCCTCCGCCATGCTTCCCAGGTGGGATGAGGTTTTGGAGTTGGTATGCAGTGTTTTGTTATCTCCAAACATAACGCTGTGCACATTTACCAACAAGTTCAACTTTTGTCACGTCTGTCCACAGAACATTGTTCCAGGAGTTGCTGTGGAACATCCATGTGGTCTTTAGCAAACTTGAGAGGGGCAGTGGTGGTTTTTTTGTTGGGGAGAGCAGTGGTTTCCTCCGTGGTGACCTCGGATGATCACCACTCCTGTTCAGATTTCTTCTTATGGTGGACTCATGAACACAGACGTAAGACAAAGTCAACCACCTGTTCGCTAGATCCCATCCCCACTCAGCTAGTCAAAGATTCCCTCGAAGGACTGGCAGGACCTATAATTAGTATGATGAATGCATCGCTTGCGTCAGGCGTTGTACCTGATCAATTTAAGGTAGCGGTTGTTAGACCGCTCCTTAAGAAGTCAAATTTGGATCCACAAGTTCTTAACAACTACAGGCCTGTCTCAAAGGTCCCATTTCAATCTAAAAGTCTTGAGAGAATAGTTGTTGCCCAACGTCAATCGTATCTGGATTCAAATAATATAATTGAGAAATTTCAGTCTGGTTTCTGAAACTGCATTAACGAGAGTCGTAAATGATATTCTCTTAGCTACTGATGCGGGGAATGCAACAGTGCTTGTGCTTCTAGATCTTAGAGCTGCCTTTGACACGGTTGACCTCTCTGTTTTGTTACACAGGCTTGAGTTTGAGGTTGGCTTATCTGGAACCGTCCTTCAGTGGTTTACTTCACATTTTACTCATCGTTTTCATTATGTTCAAATATCTAATAATTGTACTGCTTCATCAACGTCACCAGTTCAATTTGGGGTACCAGACGGATCAGTGCCGGGACCAATATTGCTCTCTCTCTCTACATGCTGCTGCTAGGTAGGATAATACGAAAAAATAATATGAACTTTCATTCATATGCTGATGACACTCAAATAAACATTTTGTTTACACCAAATGACAACTCTTCTATTATCACTTTAGTTAAATGCATAAATGAAGGAAAGACTTGGATGTGTGAAAACTTTTTGTTACTCAACTCTGAGAAAACTGAGGATCTGTTGATCGGAGGCAACAATACTGATAGGACTACTATAACTTCAGCACTTAACTCAGAGGATTTAAACATTTGCCTCAAAGAGACAGCACGTAACCTAGGCGGCATATTAGACACAAGGCTCTTAACAACTTGCATTGTTAAGTGCCTTGGGACAACCTTGTTGTGAAAGGCGCTATATAGAAATACATTGATTTGAACTGAATTGACAATGTAAAATGTTGTGTGTTGTTTGTTAAACAAGACTGTCTTTATTTATTATTATGCGTCAGATGAAGATCAGATCACATTTTAAGAGCCATTCATGTAGAAATCCAGATCATTCGTGTTTTAAAAGTCGCGGGAAGAGCGAAATGGGTGCTTTTCCTTTGTTGCGCAGACACACAACAACACCGTAGGGGGCAGGACTCGAAGCTTCGCGGGGAGACCCCGACGGCTTTTTAATCCATCGCCCTAACCACTCGGCCACGGCTGCAGCGCATGCTGCTTTCTTGATACAGTCTAACATAGAGTGCCGGGCGGCGGTGGAAACCTTTTTCAAAGTCGCTTTTGGTTTAACAACAACAAAAAAAAATTTCACAAAATGCATGCTAGCAGACAAATGCGCCTCGGAGAACTTAAGGCTGGCTTCAAGTTGGAATGATAGTCTCCCCGTCCGGTCAGGAAAAGGGAACTTTGTTAGACAGAAAGAAGGAAGTAACAATAACGGAGAATTGTGTGCAAGGATTTTAGAAGCTGCGCAGCCCTGCAGTTTCAATAGCCCTTTTATTCGTGTTAGATGCTGGAATTGCCTTTTTTTGACGCTCTTACGAATGCGATGTCAACGAAAACAGAACAAAGCACAAAAAACCCTCAAGTCCTGCAGTTGGATAGTTGGATAGAATGCCGTTACGCGTCCAAGCCGTATTTTCAAGACGTGATTCCCTGAGTCCCAAAAATTTGTAAGTTCTTTGGATGATCTGTGGACCGATCTTTCACGATGAAGAATTCCTTAAGAAGAATAGATCTCGGCCCACCATCCCAATGCCTCCATCTCAAAACAGCAACCTCCCACTGCCCTTAGTCTGCAAGGCAGTCCTTTCAAGTGCGATGATGACGCCGGGACCTTCGTTGCCTATTGTACGAGCTGAACTTTTGTGCTCATCAATTCAACGGTCTTTCCATCAACTCATCTTGTCTTTTGACGCTTCGTGTTTTGTGCTCCTTTGACTATCGGCATATCGGGTGACTGCAAACACTGAAGTTCTTGCTTACGGAGTGTGGAACAGTGTTTTCAAGTGATCGCTGTTCTGTCATGTTGACGCCGAGTGAATCTTTCTTTGGCAACATGGGCAGGCTGACAGCAAAAGTAATGGCAAATTTCTTGACTTATTTCTGAATATGAATGTTCTTTAGAAAAGGGATGCGGCATTGCTTCTCCCCCGTGTAAAGGTCACGCATTCCAGACGTGGTTATGAGCGAACAGTTGCCGCAAGTGTTTGAAAAGAGCAAGCAGCCATGCCCCGTGTGAGGATCAAACTCAGGACCTTCAGATAAAGAGACTGACGCGCTACCAACTACGCCAACGAGGCCAGCTGCAGTGCACAGCCGGAAAGTTTGCCTCATATGGATTTCAGTCGCCCGTTCCCTAATCTTCAGACGCCCTCTGCTGGATGTTGCATTTGCCTTTTGATCTCACCGATACTTTTTTGGTCTGTTTCTGTTGCGAGTCCGTTTTTCAGATCTCACCTAGCACAAGTCTCTCTGGCTGAAGTGGCCTCTCTGCTTCAGCATCGTGCCCTCACTCAGCCATTAAAAATTGGGAAATGCAGAAGCAAAAACTGCCCTCTCTCAGCCACCGAAACGTGTGCGGCTCGCCTTGCACTCTCTGCGCCTCGCATATTTATGGAGCTGTCTGCTCTTCTTTCTGTTGAAGTACGCAAGTTACGGGGCGTACTGCAGACTATGATGTGCTCAATGACAGCTTTCAAGATTTGAAAACTATGAGCTTGATGGCTCAAGTCGAACGAATGTGGTTGTTACGCAATTGATGATCAAACGCACATATTCTAACGATTCGTGAGAGTATGTTCTAAAGGTCCCTGGCTCGATCCCGGGTTTCGGCATTTTGTTTCATCGCTCCCTTTGTTCCTCTCTCCAGCGCCCCCTGCCTAAAATGACGCGTCCCTTTCTCAGCCCGAAACGCAAGCGATACACCAGCAACAAACCGTACAGGTTTCCGTAGTGTAGTGGTTATCACGTTTGCCTAACATGCGAAAGGTCCCAGGTTCGAGACTGGGTGCAAACAGCCTCTTCTTGCACGCTCCTGCACTTCACAGAGGTCTTGAACCACCAGTCATTTGTTCCCAATGTATTTCCGGTGCGTTCATGCACTCTTGTACTAAACGCACGTTTTTTCTGTACCTGGAGCCGATCATTTGCAATTGGGCTGTCCCGACAGACCAAGACGAGCTGTCGGCTCAAAAGCAGCGCAACACCTGCGAGAACAACAGAAAGATTAGTACCCAGCGGGGGCCTCTTAGTGAGCCCAAAATCTAATCAAGAATCGACTCCAGCAACAGGGCTGGGCGCATTGTTCCATACTCCGACCACTCTTGGTGTAAACAGGTCCCTCCTGGTCTCTGCATGAAATGCACTTTCCTGCGTTTGCTTTGGTGTAACTGGCTTCCCCTGCATGGGCGAATGTGAAGAAGATCCTTAGTAAGTCATTGAAGAAACCCGAGAAGAGGTCGGAGTGGCCTCTGTCGTTCATCAACGATCCAGTCAGGCAGTACTCCTCTGTAAAGCGCCGTTCGTTCACATCGATTGGCTTTTTTTTGCCTTCATTCATGCAAGTAGTAAAAGCAGACGCCCCTATTCTGCCGTGACCCAGATTTGAACCAGGGTTGTTGCGGCCACAACGCAAAGTACTGACCACTATACGATCACGGCGAGTTACCGATACACACGTGGCAGGGCGGAAAAGGCTGTGCTCTCTTCGTGTGACATAAACGGAAAAGTCCTGACGTTGCATTTCAACTGAGTCCCAGTATACATCGACCCTTCGACACTTTGAGTGACAACTCTCTTGCGTTTTCTCATATTTATGTAGTTTGCTTGCATGATGCCGGGAACAGGAGGGTTGTTCGCTGCCATATGGTCTAGTGGTTAGGATTCCTGGTTTTCACCCAGGCGGCCCTGGTTCGACTCCCGGTATGGGAACGTGTCAGTTTTGCCTCCTGCTTTCCAAAAGATCAGCACCGTGTACCAAGGAGCCGCATTAAAACTACTCGAACGTGCAAAACGTGCGAGAAGAGGGGGCGCTTGTTTCCAGCCGAAACTTCTCGCGTGTGAGACCAGCTGACCATCGCTGCAGGAGGTGGGAGGGTTACTCTGGTAGACAGGGCTGACCTTCGGCAATAGGATCTATACTCTCCAAGATGATATTTGCACTTTCTGGAGAGGCGATTTTCTCCACGTCAGCAGCCCGATTTCGTCGATTGCGTGGAGAGGGCTGTAGAATGTGACGCCGCCTTTCCTGCTCCGTCCATGACAGGCGTGCTGGTCTCTGGAGAGAGAGCACGGTCCATCAGCGCACTCCAATAAAGGCACTGGAAGCAGCTGAATCGCATTGGCGAAGCTCAGCACTGGGCCGCTGGGCATGTCTTACCACCGTTTCCGTAGTGTAGTGGTTATCACGTTCGCCTCACACGCGAAAGGTCCCCAGTTTGAAACCGGGCGAAAACAGACTTCTTTTGTCGCCACGCACAAAAGGGGATTGGGGATTCGCCTAGCGCTGTGATCGAACAGACCCACTCACCTCTTAGTGTGGCGGGATCTGCACAGTGCATGTCGCAGCGCATCCTTCTTTCACTTCAATGCGCGTCCTGATGTACCCCGGTCTCCCGCGTGACAGGTGGAGACAGGTGACAGGTCCGCGTGACAGGTCCTATACTAACGAGGAAGACATCGCTCTCTCCGACCCCCGGCATCGTGTCCCGACCCACCGTGCTGGAAGCCGACTCGTGCTGTGATTCCTTTACGGAGCAGAAATGACAACCGAGGAGCCGAGAGATCATTTCAGCATTTCGCGTCTGAACGGAAAACACAAACGACCAACTCGGAATGATTTGCCTTTGACGCTTATCAAAGCGTTCTTTGTGCATCGAACAGACCCACTCACCTCTTAGTGTGGCGGGATCTGCACAGTGCATGTCGCAGCGCTCCCTGCTTTCACTTCAATGTGCTTCCTGATGTCGAGTCGTGTGCTGTGCGGAGGCTCTGAAAGCGAGAGCAATGAAAAGGTGCACGACGCTGTGTTAGAAAACAGAGAAGTGAAAGGCAGTCCTTTCTCTAAGGAGGTAAAAGAAAAGCTACGCCCCGTCGGGGAATCGAACCCCGGTCTCCCACGTGACAGGCAGGGATACTTGCCACTATACTAACGAGGAAGACATCGGATGCTCCCACCCCCGGCATCGTGTCCCGACCCAGCGTGCTGGAAGGCGACGCGTGCTGTGATTCCTTTACGGAGCAGAAATGACAACCGAGGAGCCGAGAGATCATTTCAGCATTTCGCGTCTGAACGGAAAACACAAACGACCAACTCGGAATGACTTGCTTTGGACGCTTTTCAAAGCGTTCTTTGTGCATGACGACTGCGCCGCCTAGCAGATGCAAATGGGTTCTACAACTTTGAAGTAGCAAATGGAAGAGGGCTAAGCCCCCTCTCTTTTAGCCCAGGTTCGATCTGTCTCCCAGAATCACCAGGGCGCACACACACACACCCGTGCCGTTGAAGTGCTCTGCTTCATTTCTAAGGGCAACTCAACATTCACTCCTACCCCGAGTGCAGAAAAGACAGCGTCCGCAGCAACAACAGCTCAGGTCTCTGCACAGGAGCTAAGCTGCCCCCATCTCCTCTGCTCTGCGGCTCCTGCAGAGCGGAGTCCTGCCTGGAGCCGTGTTTACAGGCGGCGGCTCCCCACGCTCTGTCTGTGCGTCGTGAAATTAATTAATAACGTTAATAAATTTATAAAGTTAATAAAGTTATAAATTAGAAATTAATAACGATATAATTATATTCATGTACCGCAACACAAGAATAGTACACGCTGTACATTGTCTGTCGATAATGTTTCTGTAGTGCTTTAGTGGGTTAGGTTCCTGACTTCCATGTCACACGGTCTATGATTGAATCCCATGGAACTATGACTTTATTTTTTAACAAACATTTCTTTGAAAAAATGAAACGTTTCCCTTGGTCAGAGATTAAATAAAACCTCACTTTTTTAGGTTTTACTGTGCAGAGTGAGGTTTTACCTCACTTTTTTTGAGCAGAAGGTTTACTGTGACCTGAGAAGGGCTGGCATCCAATCACGGTGGTAAATACACACAAGCTCTCACTCATCTGAGCTACACGGCTCTCACTCATCTCGGGTGCGCCGAGCTGGTACGGAACATATTGAACTGATCGATGGCGAATTGTCTCTCAGACAGGCTTTTCACCTCTAAGCTCCCTGACTGACAGTGATCAGCTAGGTAGTGAAACAGTCAGCTGCTTCTAAGCCTTAAACAGCTGCATCTCGGCGCTTCCACGGAGAGATGATTTTAAAGCCGAACATCACCCATTGGGAACACCTTACTATCACTAGTTTAAGAGACTCTTAAGGTCTTGCAGAGGTGCCTGTCTAATAGCATGCGCTTTGCAAGCTATAGGTGTTTAGGCTGAGGCAGAATGCCTGTTAACAAAATGTTTTTCTAAAGGTGTGTCCAAGTGGCTGCAAAAGGACAACACTCCTGGGGCGCTGTGGCTTAGTTGGTTAAAGTGCCTGCCTAGTAAACAGGAGATCCTGGGTTCGAATCCCAGCGGTGCCTTCTTTGTTCTGTCTTCTTGAACAGTACTGGTCATTATAGACAACCGCCTACGGCTAGACTTAATTAAATGCAAGTATTCATTTCCTGTCTTTAACGCGACTTGTTTTTCTTAAAATGGATGCAACTTGCAAAACATGAAATACAAACCTTGCTAATCAGCGCTAGCGGCTGGCAAAAAAAAAAGAAGTCAGCAATGTTTTTTTCTTTAAAAAGAAAGAACAGACCTGTAGACCTGTTTTATTTGTAGGGCAGGGCGCATTCCCAAACGCGAATCTCCTGTTTTAGAAGTGAGGCTTATTAATAAGAAAGAATTAAGTGTTTCTGAGCTTTCACAAATTAGGCCTCATCTCTCTGTTCATCTCTGTGGTGCAGCCACAGAGAATCTATTCATGCAGGCTGATTTAAGGTTTCCCTTGATAAGGGACAGCTCCCAAAGGGGGATGCACTTAGCTAAGCCTGGCTATCATGATCAATGGTCATCCATTGGCGCCTATCTGTCTAGGGAGTGCCAGATGGACATCTGGACTGCATTCCTAAGTGTCAGGAGTAAGTGACTCATATCTCACCTTGATCAACCAATCAGGGACTGGTAGGGCCGAGTAACCCACGTGGGACTCTGATGCCCATGGATCTTTCAGCCGAAAGCTGAAGTTCCTCCAGGTAAAAACAGGCAACACAGAGAGCCTGAGAGATTCAGTGGGAATTCAGTAGAGATTTCTGTGGAGTTTTCTAAAGGGAATTCAAAGGAGAATTCCAGGGCAGGACAGCCCAGGAGCAGAAGGCTCCCAAGGGCAGGACATTCTCACAGCGCACCTCCTGACCATCCTGAGACTCAGCCCGGACAACCACGGAACGGCCAGTGTGTCCGAGTGCCAGAACTTTCCTTCTAAGAGTATAGAGCGGAGGTTGCCAGAGAGTAACCAGAGGATCCACCCGAGGTTAGCACCAGCAGCAGGCCTCGTGAACAGGTCGGAACTGTGGACAGTTGAATCACTATTCAGAACTAGCTCTTCATCAGGAACGAACCGGTCTTCTTCTTGACTTGCTGGGACCCATAGTCATCTTTTCTCCTGTGCACAAACTTTGCTAGTTAAAGCCAACACTAACTAGCCGGTCAGTGAGCATCAGCAGGGCACCGTCGCAACCCGCACAGCACAGCCTGGCACCTAGACAGAGAGCGCGGATTGGACAGAAACAAGCGTGCAACCGCTTCTTTGTGCCCGCAGGAGATCTGAATCCCCAGAGATTGGATGAGTATTCAACTTCACTGCATTACTGCTCGAGAATTCAATTGTTATCCCAACCAGTTGATATCAATTTAATTCCTAAGAGTTATGTACTTGTTTTCAGTATCTAATGTAGAAGTTATAACCAGGTTCATTTATGAAATGGTCTAAATGAATGATATACTGAACGTATGTCCTCTTGATATGTGTAACACTTTGTAACTGACTGAATATATACCTTTTGTATTCTGATAACCCTCTCGATAAGATCTGTTCGTTTTACATGCATATTCTATGTATTGTAACGCCCTCGCCTGGTGGTGAGGAGGAAGCGCCCCTAGGCGCTCGTAGTACCGCTGGGCATGCTGGGAGTGGTAGCCGGAGTGCGGCCTATGCGAGAGAAGCTCGCCCCAAACCCAAAGTCCGTCAAGGCCCTCTGCGCCCTGTGGGAGGCCTTGGAGGTAAAGGACGGGGTGCTGCGCCGGGGGTGGCGGGTACCCTCCAGTGGCGAGGTACGGTGGCGGCTGATGGTGCCTTGGTCGCTCCGCGGGGCGGTGCTCCGAGCAGTGCATGGCCAGCCGGGCGTGGGGCACTTTGGCGGTAAAAAAACCCTGCAGCGCCTCCGAGGCCATTTTTATTGGGGTCTTTGCCACCGGGACGTGGAGCGGAACTGCCGAACGTGTGCAGTGTGCGTGGCGCAGAAGGGTCCCCCCGAGCGCTCTCGGGCCCCCCTCCAACAACACCAGGTGGGGGCTCCTATGGAGCGGGTGGGGGTGGACGTTTTGGGCCCGTTTCCGCGCACCGAGGCCGGGAACCTCTACGTCTTGGTGGCCATGGATTATTTTATGAAGTGGCCGGAGGCCTACGCCCTCCCGGACCAGAGTGCCCCCACGGTGGCCGATGCACTGCTGGAGGGGATGTTTGCCTGGCTGGGGGTGCCGGAGGAATTACATAGTGACCAGGGGCGTAACTTCGAGTCCCAGGTCTTAGCCAGAGTGTGCCAGCGCCTGGGGATCACTAAGACGCGGACCACACCGCTGCATCCCCAGAGCAACGGGTTGGTGGAGCGGTTTAATCGTACGCTCACCACCCAGCTGGCCACCCTGGTGTCCCGGCACCAACGGGACTGGGACCGCCACCTCCCCCTTGCGCTCTGGGCGTATAGGACCGCGGTCCAGGAATCCACCGGGTGCACCCCGGCCTCACTCATGCTGGGCCGGGAAATGTGAACCCCGGTGGACCTGGTCTTCGGCCCGCCGCCCGGAGACTGGTCGGCACCGCTGGCTGGACCGGACAACGAGTGGGACCTGCGGCAGCGGATGCAGCAGGTGCACAGCTTTGCACGGACCCACCTGACACAGGCGGGGGTCCGGCAGAAGCGGCACTACGACCTGCGCTGCAGGGGGCCTGCCTTCCAGCCCGGGGACTCGGTTTGGGTGTACAACCAGCGCCACCGCAAATGCCTCAGCCCTAAGCTGGCGCCGTCGTGGGAGGGGCCCGCTGAGGTACTCTGGGTGGTGGGCGAGGTCTGCTACCGTGTCCGGTTGCGAACATGGGGGAGAGTGGTGGTCCTGCACCGAGACCGCCTGGCCCCCTACCGGGCCCGGGAGGAGGAGCCGTGTGGGGAGGCTCTAGAGGACCAGCCGGGGCTGGAGCCGGCCGATAGTGGGGCGTCCGTGGGTCGCCAGCCGTCACCGTGGCGCAGCGGCTGCTCACGCAGGGTTCCACAGCAGTTAGCCGAGTACGAGTACAGCCTGAGGGGGGTGTTCGACGTCGGCGAGACGCCAGACGCTTCAGGTTTTTAAGGAGTAAGAGTGCAGGGGGTCTAAACCTGCGATCCAGTGTGTTGAAGTATTTCACAACACTACCCCTAGCACATCTGGAAATAAATCCTCATAATGATTATTGCCCTGGGCATGTACCAAAAAATCACTGAGCATATATATATATATCACTGTGTTGAAGCTAGAGACACAGAATAACTGCAAGCACATCCTAAATACAGTGTTCCTGCACCTTTGACCTCATCCAGAATGTATCGTTTTTTGAAAGGGATTGCTGTCAGAATGCACAACTGAATCCCAAACAGAATCTCTAGTCAAATATGATCATTTGTGAAACAGGCAAATGAGTCTCTCAGGTGCCCATTTTCAGACACAATTATGCAATACTTTCACCATGCGTTGAGCAATAGGGATTAAAGATACCAGAGGTAAGGTTTAAAAGTGATTCTGAGGTGCAACACATCAGCGATACAGCTAGGCATCTGAAATGTGGGGTTTGAGAGCCCTTCAGGGAACACCGTACCCTAAAGGTACCAAAAGTCCACTAGTATAAGCATTAAGTCACTGTCACCCCTGTTACAATGTGATTGCTACATATCTTCATTTCTTTGGTTTTTAAGGAGTAAGAGTGCAGGGGGTCTAAATCTGCGATCCAGTGTGTTGAAGTATTTCACAACACTACCTGTAGCCCGTCTGGAAATAAATCCTCATTCTGATTATTGACCTGGGCATGTACCAATAAATCACTGAGCATATATATATATCACTGTGTTGAAGCTAGAGACCTTTATGTAATATTATGATGCTAAAATGTCATTTTCACATATATTAATGTAATAAATGATTGCTTATGCTTTATAAACAAATCTAATTAAAATAAAAGCTTACGTTTTGTATTTATCTTGTACCATAGAACATGATTTGCTTTGTATTTCAAGCCCACAAAGTGTCCAACTGACGCACTACATGATATAAGGAAGATTATCACATGCATATCGGTATTATCTTTCTTATGAAAATGCATTCCTTTCATTACCTTTTACTTTTTAAAATGAACTCAAATTGTGTATAATGTAATAATTTAAGTAGAATAGATTCTAATAATATAATGATCCAGTGTGTTGCACTACTTCACTGCTTCACTGCTCTATGCCGTCTGGAAATAAATCCTCAGACTGCTTACTGCCCTGGGCATGTACCAATAAATTACAGGAGCACATCTATATATCACTGCGATGAAGCAGGAGACACACAATCACTGCAAACACATCCTAAATACAGTGTTCCAGCACCTTTGACCTCATCCAGTACGTATCATTTCTTGAAAGGGATTGCTGTCCGAATGCACATCTGAATCCCAAACAGAATCTCTAGTAAAATACGATCATTTGTGAAACAGGTAAATGACGGTCTCAGGGGCCCATTCCTCATTCTCAAGACACATCTATGCAGTACGTACACCATGCATTGAGCAATAGGGATTAAAGACACCACAGGTAAGGTTAGAAGTCATTCTGACTATATTCTAAAATATTGGACTCATATTCTTATGATGGCAGTCACTTATGATAGTGACAGAGACGCTGTGTTGTAAAAGGGCGCTGTCTTTTGGATGAGATGTAAAACAGAGGTCACAGCGAGCTGAAAAACACGTTTTGAAAAGTGTGCTTTTCCTGCCCCAGAAGTTAAATGGGGGTGACCAAAGTTGCCCAAACATGATTATTTCTCTGTCACTATGCTGGGGAATTGGGACCCGCACAGCCCTCAGGGTGAATGCCCCCCCGCCGGCACCATTAACACCGCTTCCAGCTGGAAGCTTTCTTTTTCCCTGTAGCTCACCCTCATCCGGGTACTGACCTGGCTCACACCTGCTTAGCTTCAGTGGGTTTTCAGTTGCGAGTTGCAAGGGGATGCAAGTGATGGAGCCGCTCGCTGCAAAAGCTACTGCATTGGCCGGGAATCGAACCCGAGCCTCCCGCGTGGCAGGCGAGAATTCTACCACTGAACCACCAATGCTCGGTACCTGGGCCTTCAAAAAAGACGCTTTTTTGGTGCTCTGTGCAAAACGCGTCGACATCTGCTTCCAGCTGCAAAATGCCATTCGCGGACGCTGAAGAACTTATTTCCGACACAGCGGGTACAAGCAATTGGGCATTTTAAAACCACCAGGAACAGCAAAGAGGCGCGCTTCTTTGCTTGCGCCGGAACACACCGACTGGAGGCGGACAACGTAGTCGGCAGGATTCAAACCTGCGCGGGGAGACCCCAATGGATTTCTAGTCCATCACCTAAACCACTCGGCCACGACTACAGAAAGCCCCACCGCCGCTGCGTTCTTGCTACAATCTTACCTGGATCGCGAGGCGCCGGCGGAAGCCTATTTCAAAGTCGTTCTCCGTTTCAAAAAAACATTTCCAAAATACAAGCCTTGCAGACAGACACGCCTCAGAGGACTTAAGGGTGGCTTCATGTCGGAATGATAAAGTCTCCCCGTCCGGACATGAAAATGCCAGTTTGTTACACACAAAAAAAGAATCAACAACAGAGAAATGCCCACAAGCATTTGAAAAGCCGCACCACGTCGCACTTGAAATAGCTCTTACATTAGTGGTAGACGCAGGAATCGCCTTTTTATTTACGCTCTTACCAACGCGATGGAAAGACAACAAAGCAAAGCAGAGCAAAACAAAACGAACAAACGAAAACCCTCACGTCCCGCACTTGCATATAACGCCGTTACGTGCCCAAGCGGTATTGTACGTCATCTTAGCGCTGCACCCCGGGGCGTACGGTATATGGGAACGAGCACACGCCACGATTCGTCTCGAATCACTCCCTACAGCTGTAAGGCGCCTTGAAGCGTGCACCCCCAACATTCTTCTTTGCGCATCTGTGAAAGGTAAACTCTTGAGCAAACTCTGAACCAGCTCTAAGGAAACCAATCCGATTAGACGTTACTTTGACTCATCTTTTTACGCTCAGTGCTGGATTGCTCAAACTCCAGCTAGGGTTAGGGTTAGCATTCCCACGCTACTTAGACACTTTGTTTACGCTCAGTGCTGGATTTTGGGAACTTCAGGACGAGTGGGAATTTTCTCCTATATGTCCATTCTGTTTTGTTTTGGAGACTCTTGGCTGCCTATGTTGTACAGTGCAGCGTGAAGAAAACATTTTCCAAAACTGTGTCAGCTCAAAAGTTGTAAGAAAACCTCTCCAGCTGCTTTAACTCTCTTCATTTTTGTCATTTAATGTGACACTCGATGTATAACTGGAGCCTCACCATTTGCAGTTCGACACCACTTTACAGTATATGGCAAAAGCATGGCAGACTGTGCCGGACCGGCAGATAACTTCCGCTTATTTTTACCATATTAAACATTGGAAATCCTCCCACTTGCATTTGTGACACTTGATTTTGGCTCCACCTAAGACACTCTTGAATCTTCAAACACTTTTCTCTTCTCCCGCAACACTCTTGTCTGTCGGCACTATGTGGCAGCGTTGCATGACAACCCCTCTCACCACGGAAAGGAACCTAACAGCTTTGGTAAGAGAGGAGAAAAGGACCTGGCCCGTACAGGGATCGAACCCGAGACCTTGGCATTATTAGCACCACGCTCTAACCAGCTGAGCTAAACGGCCTCACGACAGTGTTCCTCTCTGTGCTGCAAAAATCGATCTCAGGGAATTTCTTTTGCCCTCCTTTGAATAGAAAGCCGTGTAATTCAGTGTACGGGCTTTCTCGTGCAGTTTCATGGTTCTTGTAACCCAAATCCTACACTGGCCTGAAGTGCCCCCCCATTTCACAACAGTTTTCAGCTGATTTAAAATGTACCTAAAGGAGAAGCATTATTGAAGACCATCAATTACCAAGAGCTTTTGTCAAAGGTTTTGGTGGTCATTTTTAATGACCACAGAGCGCTGTGACCTCGGTTTTACATCTCATCCGAAAGACAGCACCCTTTTACAACACAGCATCTCCGTCACTATACTGGGGCATTGGGACCCGCACAGACCTCAGGGTGAGCGCCCCCCCCCGCCGGCACCATTAACACCGCTTCCAGCTGGAAGCTTTGTTTTTCCCTGTAGCTCACCCTCATCCGGGTACTGACCTGGCTCACACCTGCTTAGCTTCAGTGGGTTTTTTGAGTTGCGAGTTGCAAGGGGGTGCAAGTGATGGAGCCGCTCGCTGCAAAAGCCACTGCATTGGCCGGGAATCGAACCCGAGCCTCTTGCGTGGCAGGCGAGAAATCTACCACTGAACCACCAATGCTCAGTGCCTGGGCCTTCAAAAAAGACGCTTTTTTGGTGCTCTGTGCAAAACGCGTCGACATCTGCTTCCAACTGCAAAATGCCATTCGCGGACGCTGAAGAACTTATTTCCAAGGCAGCGGGTACAAGCGATTGGGCGTTTTAAAACCACCAGGAACAGCAAAGAGGCGCGCTTCTTTGCTTGCGCCGAAACACACCGACTGGAGGCGGACAACGTAGTCGGCAGGATTCGAATCTGCGCGGGGAGACGCCAATGGATTTCTAGTCCATGGCCTTAACCACTCGGCCACGACTACAGCAAGCCCCACTGCCGCTGCGTTCTTGCTACAATCTTACCTGGATCGCGAGGCGCCGGCGGAAGCCTATTTCAAAGTCGTTCTCCGTTTCAAAAAAACATTTCCAAAATACAAGCCTTGCAGACAGACACGCCTCAGAGGACTTAAGGGTGGCTTCATGTCGGAATGATAAAGTCTCCCCGTCCGGACATGAAAATGCCACTTTGTTACACACAAAAAAAGAATCAACAACAGAGAAATGCCCACAAGCATTTGAAAAGCCGCACCACGTCGCACTTGAAATAGCTCTTACATTAGTGGTAGACGCAGGAATCGCCTTTTTATTTACGCTCTTACCAACGCGATGGAAAGCAAAACAAAGCAAAGCAGAGCAAAACAAAACGAACAAACGAAAACCCTCATGTCCTGCACTTGCGTATAACGCCGTTACGTGCCCAAGCGGTATTATACGTCATCCTAGCACTGCACCCCGGGGCGTACGGTATATGGGAACGAGCACGCGCCACGAATCGTCTCGAATCACTCCCTACAGCTGTAAGGCGCCTTGAAGCGTGCACCGCCAACATTCTTCTTTGCGCATCTGTGAAAGGTAAACTCTTGAGCAAACTCTAAACCAGCTCTAAGGAAACTAATCCGATTAGACGTTACTTTGACTCATCCTTTAAGGGACCTTTGTTAATTGGAGAAATCAATGATTTCGAATGAATTCTGTATGCGTTAAAAGACAGCTATACACAGAAAACATGCAGGACACTGCTCATGATGTTTCCCGAGCCGAAACACAGTGCGTTTTTCCAAGCCATCTGACAAAGCCCGCCCACTGAAAACTGCAGCAGATCGTGTAAAGACGTTCAACTTTGTAACTACTGCACGCACAGGAAGCAGAATAAATTCCTCTTTTCAAACTGTCAAAGGTTTGCTTTGCGAACGCTGCAGGACATCGCACAATCTCTTTTGAACGGGGACAAACGATTTCTTATGAGGCGCACTAAGTACAGACGTTTAAAAAGCTCCACTCATGCCGACCATGCAGCATGAAGAAGCGCAACCTAACGTTTGCATTCCTAGCTCTGTTGCAACCTAGCACTGTTGCATTCCGCGCATCAGTAGCTAAGAGAATATCATTTAAGGCTCTTGTTAATGCTGTTTCAGAAACCAGATTGAAATTTCTCAAGTATATTATTTGAATCCAGATACGATTGACGTTGGGCAACAACTATTCTCTCAAAACTTTTAGATTGAAATGGGACCTTTGAGACAGGCCTGTAGTTGTTAAGAACTTGTGGATCCAAATTTGACTTCTTAAGGAGCGGTCTAACAACCGCTACCTTAAATTGATCAGGTACAACGCCTGACGCAAGCGATGCATTCATCATACTAATTATAGGTCCTGCCAGTCCTTCGAGGGAATCTTTGACTAGCTGAGTGGGGATGGGATCTAGCGAACAGGTGGTTGACTTTGTCTTACGTCTGTGTCCATGAGTCCACCATAAGAAGAAATCTGAACAGGAGTGGTGATCATGCGAGGTCACCACGGAGGAAACCACTGCTCTCCCCCCCAAAAAAAACCACCACTGCCCCTCTCAAGTTTGCTAAAGACCACATGGATGTTCCACAGCAACTCCTGGAACAATGTTCTGTGGACAGACGTGACAAAAGTTGAACTTGTTGGTAAATGTGCACAGCGTTATGTTTGGAGATAACAAAACACTGCATACCAACTCCAAAACCTCATCCCACCTGGGAAGCATGGCGGAGGCTGTACGGCTTGCAATCATCAAGGGACCGATGAATTCAAAGATGTATCAGGAAATTCTACAGCAGAATGTCAGGGTGTCTGCCTGTGATCTAAAACTCGAAAGACGCTGGGTCATGCAGCATGACAAAAACAAAGGAGTACATCAACAACAGAGTGGCTGAAACAGAAGAAATTCCATATTTTGGGATGGCCAAGTAAGAGTCCTGACCCCAATCCCATTGAAGTGCTGTGGCGTGATCTGAAGCAGGCCATTCAGCACAAGACATCCCAAAAATATACATGAACTGAAACAGTTTTGCATAGAGGAATAGGCCAAAATACCTCCTAACCGCTGCTCAGGTCTGACCAGCCACTACAGAAAGTGGGAATTGAGGTTTTTGTCATAAAGGAGGTTCCACTAGCTCCTTAATATAAGGGTTCACGTACTTTTTCCATCAATGACCTTGATTGTTTAAACCATTTGGTCAATAAAGAAACAGCAATGTCAAATGTTGGGCGTGTGTTGTTTGTTAAATCAGACTCTCTTTATTAATTATTATGACTTAGATAAAGATAAGATCACATGTTAGGAGCCATTCATGCAGAAATCCACATCATTCCGAAGGGCTGTTTACAAAAGTTTTTCTCCCAACTGTATGTGAGAGAAAAGCAGAGACGCTCACTGAGTAAGGTGGGGTTGTAGCTTTGCAAATCACAAGGACATTTGTACGCTCAAAATGGGACAGGAGCACCCCAGATGGGACTCAAACCCACAATCCCTGTTTTAGGAGGCCAGTGTCTTAGCCATTAGGCCACTGGGGCATACTGGGTAGGGTCAATCACGCTGATGAGAGCCAGTTTTTTTTTCCTTTGCTTTTTCAAAGGGATCCCCAAAATTAGGGAAGTTAGGCAGCAGAAGGTTTACTGTGACCTGAGAAGGACCGGCATCCAATCACGGTGGTACACACACACACGCTCTCACTCATCTGAGCTACACGGCTACCAAGATGATCTCAGTTGCACCGAGCAGGAACGGAACATATTGAACTGATCGACGGCGAATTGTCTCTCAGACAGGCTTTTCACCTCTGAGCTCCCTGACTGACAGTAATCAGCTAGGTAGTGAAACAGTCAGCTGCTTCTAAGCCTTAAACAGCTGCATCTCGGCGCTTCCACAGAGAGATGATTTGAAAGCCAAACATCGCCCATTGGGAACACCTTACTATCACTAGTTTAAGAGACTCTTAAGGTCTTGCAGAGGTGCCTGTCTAATAGCATGCGCTTTGCAAGCTATAGGTGTTTAGGCTGAGGCAGAATGCCTGTTAACAAAATGTTTTTCTAAAGGGGCCTCGCACTCTTTTCCAAGCAATGGTCACCATCCCCACCGAGTGTCACAATGTAGTCATGTCCTAGGACATCACCTGTTAGTCTCCATTTGTCTGCCACCAACACTTTAGGTTACGGGGTCACAACCGCACCCCAAAGACCAGAGGAGCCGTTGGCGTTCTGGCGGCGCAGATTGGGCTGAAGGTGGGGCGCTTGAATCTCGCTGTTGGAGGCCGTCTGAAACTGACCCAAGCCTTTCCCTTGAATTAAATGTAAATAAGAAATGAACCCCAGATGCACATGGAATCAATCACGTGTTTCCTTTGAGCCGTTTCAGAGACTGCTCCAGAGTTTACCTTGCACAGATGCGCAAAGATTAATGATGGGGGTGCACGCTTCCAGGCGTCTTACAACTGTAGGGACTGATTAGAGACAATTCGTAGCTTGTGCTCATTTCCCTCTATTCCCCGTGTTGCAGTGGTAGGATGACGTAAATTCCTGCTTCGACACGTAACGGCATTATAATCAAGTGCAGGAGCTGAGGGCTTTAGTTTTGTTTCGTTTTCCATGGCGTTCGTAAGCGCGCAAATCAAAGGCAATTCCTGCGTCTAACACGAATGTAAATGCTTTTGAAAGTGCAGTGTGGTGCAGGTTGTAAAATCCTTGTCCACATTTTTGGTTTGTTGATGTTTTTTCTGTCTGCCAAAGTTGCATTTTGACATCCGGACTGGGGGACTTTATCATTTGAACGTGAAGCCAGCCTTAAACCCTCTGAGGCGTGTCTGTCTGCCGGCACGAATCTTGTGAAAGGTATTTTTTTTAACGGAGAGCAACTTTAAAAAGGTTTCCGCAGCCAAATCGCAGTCCGTGTTTGATTATAGGAGGAATGCGGCAGCGGCGAGCTCGCATTTGTCCTGCTCGAGTGGTTAAGGCGATGGGCTCGAAATGCGTTGGGGCTTCCCCGCGTAGGTTCGAAACCTGCCGACTCCGGCGTCTGCCGCACGTCGCCTTGTGCCTGCGCGGCAGAGGCGAAGTGCCGCTTTCCCTTTCCTGGTACTATAACAACGCGAAATCGCTTGGACCCGCTGCCATGGAAATCAATTCTTCAGATAACTACACATTTTGCGTTCGCACCTCTGGTGCTCTACTTATGCCTTTGAAAACCTAATGAATAAAGCTGAAAGAACCGACACGATATGTAGGTGCTGGTAAAGCACGCAGTAAAGAACTGTTAACAGCAAGGGTTTCAGTGGGTTAACTGAGGAGAAGGCGTGATCGCTAATTGTTGACTTTTTATTTGGTGTTAGAAACACTCTTACTGTGCATGACGTGCAACAAATGTAGCCACAGAAATTGCATCACGCTTTCATGTATGCTATTGCAGACACCAACGTTGCCTAGATAGAAAACCGAAATAGCCGTGGGTTTGCTTGCTGGTCTGAAGGATCTCTCTTCGAATCTCTATCATTTGTCAATGGAAGTAAAAGGCGCTGCAATCTCATACGTTCAGAATCAAACCCGCAGCTGTTGTTCGACTTTATTTCTTGACTAATTACAACTGAGTGTCGCATGAGCAGTTACATAAACTTGTCTGGTATATTTGAACACAAATGCCGTTCTTCAATTAAAACTAACAGTACATTGTCAGGGACATTCAGTTCTATACAAACAAGAGACAGACAAGAGAATATTTCTACCGTTCATGTGGACTACGTGTTGACTTACTGATCGGAATAATTGAAAGGTTCAGGCTCATAGCCGATGCAGTGCGTGCTAATTAGAACAGCAACGCTGAGCTCTCAGCACCGTACTGAGCCCAGGTGTTTTTCTAAAGCTCTCAGGTGCAGTTCATTTACATGAAGGAAATCTCTTACTGGGTACGATTACAATGCAGTAAGTAGCACAGACTACTTAGGGAGTAGCCCGATGCGTTTAAAAACGACCCGAGCCAGGCAGGAGTCGAACCTGCAATCTCCTGATCCGTAGTCAGACGCGTTATCCATTGCGCCACTGGCCCTGCTGTGACACTGCAGGACTGTAACCCAGTGAGATCAGCACTGCACCTAGTAAAATATTACCCCCGGTCCATTCTTTTCCAAAAGTGAGAAACACCTGTTTTCTACATTTTGTCTGTTTTAAAACCATATCTCTTTAAACCAAACCAAGAGTTTGTCTTTTGCACTGATATTCTGATTCATTTCGATTTCAAAGAAAAAAAAAACATTATCTTCCAAAGCATCATAAAATTGTCCATTCTTCCAGACTCTACTTCTCTCTTGTAGTAGTACAGCAGACCTTTCCAGGTGAGCAGATCACAGAGTCCGAAATATGCTTCCTCCATCAAGCAAAGTACCTGAACATGACTCTGTCTTCATAAAAGCGCCCCTGTAATAAAGAAATTAAATCCGAAATCAAGAGGGCAGTTGCCTACTGAAGTTCAAGAAGTCATCAATTTTAACCTAGCAACACATTCAAGGCTGCATCTATACAAGTACGATTCTAGAAATGCTCACCAGACGTTTTAAGAAGGAACTGCGCCTCAGGTTCCGCCGAGATCTTAACTTGGATGGCAGGATTCAGAGTCCGGAGTGCGGACTGATGGCGCACGGAGGGTCCACATACTGTGGATCCCTCAGTTTTCTTCCGCGTGTTTAAACCGCCAGCGTGTGACTCCCCTGTCCCCGTGACCTCATTGCTCTGCTCTCGCCTCTGTGCAGCTGAGCCCGACTCATGGTAAAGTGGAAAAAAATATGCCCTCATTGTGGGATTTACTCTGGATCGAGGATAGATGTCACCTTTTTATCGTTGAACAGGATGTATGTGATGTGGCGACTAGGTTCAATTTTGTATCCTTTTAAAAGATTAAGGACTGGGGTGAGCGTGATTTACCACCCTTTCAGCTAAGAACCCGACATGAGCACCGTTTAAGCTGCATAGACTCGGTCGTTTAACTCTTCTCCATTAGCAGGGTTAAGGTTAAAGAAAAAAAACATTGCTGACTTCTTTTTTTTTGCCAGCCGCTAGCGCTGATTAGCAATGTTTGTATTTCATGTTTTGCAAGTTCCATCCATTTTAAGAAAAACAAGTCGCGTTTAAGACAGGAAATGAATACTTGCATTTAATTAAGTCTAGCCGTAGGCGGTTGTCTGTAAGGACCAGTTCTGTTCGAGAAGACAGAACAAAGAAGGCACCACTGGGATTCGGACTCAGGATCTCCTGTTTAAGAGACAAGCGCTTTAACCAACTAAGCAATGGCGCCCCGGTAGTGTTGTCCTTTTGCAGCCACTTGGACACACCACTCAGACACATCTGCATTCGGTGTGTGCTCCGCCTGCTCGCTGAGCAAGTTGCCACCTTTACATACAATAGCAACATCGACACCAAGAGAAAGGATGACAAATGGCTTTTATCTGGAACTTTTCATGTCCAAGGAGCTCAATGTGCTTTCTGTGTACAACAGGGCCACTGAACTCCACACTGGCCACTGAACCACAGCAGTGGCTTGCTGGCTTGACATCTCCCAAGGAAAATGTTGAAATCGCATGTGGAACAGGAAAATGACCCTCGAGTATGAGGGAAAAAAAAGAAAAAGATCATCTGGAGCGCGCCAACCCATGTCTGGACAGCCCAGTTTCATCGACGAGGTGGCCGAGTGGTTAAGGCGATGGACTGCTAATCCATTGTGCTCTGCACGCATGGGTTCGAATCCCATCCTCGTCGCTCTCTACGTTTGACGTTGGCTCTCCTTTTGTTTGCTCCAGTACTAGAGCCTTACATTTTCTAGCGGTGGCTGAACATGGTATAGTAGGCTAACGTTGGTATCGAGCAGTGGTAGTAACAGTATTTACGTGCCGCTGCTGCCAAGTGGCTCTGGGTTGAGACCGCGTTTTCACTTACTTGCAGCACAAACGGAGAAAGCGATTTTTGACAGTCTCTCGAGAGACTGCGCTAGGTGTTTAGGGATAGACTTTGTCAGTTCCCCCTGGGATGATGGCCTCTCAAATAGTTTGTGATTCCTCTAGACGTTTATACAGTAGAGGCCTGCTTCGTGGCTTAAATCCAAGCTAAGGAAACGAGTTAGAGGTCTGATGCAGAACTGCAAATTCAATGAAGGGGAACACTACAGTACATTGCACTGTATGTGTGAGGAAAGCTGCCCCCTTCTGTTCCTTGTCGACCGAACAGAGGACTGTAAAGGATACCGCCAAGAAACTTTAGGATGCTGGTTGGAATCCAGCTCCAAAGAAGCCCCTTTGGGTGTTATGTAATCAAAAAGTAAGAACAGAGAATCTCCCTTTGATCAAAAGCGCAACAGAACTGTTTTCCGTGGAGCAGGTTTCAGACCCGTAGACCTGTTTTATTTGTAGGGCAGGGCGCATTCCCAAACGCGAATCTCCTGTTTTAGAAATGCTTTGGGCGGCGTGAAGTGAAAATAAGAAGTGGGCTCCAGATGCACATGGAAGCAATCAAGTGTTTCATCCGAGCTGTTTCAAAGACTGCTCAACAGCTTTCCTTTTACAGAGGCCCAACGATTAATGATGGGGGTGCACCCTTCAATGTGCCTTACGACTCTAGGGAGTGATTGAGACGATTCGTAGCGTGTGTTCATTTCCCTCTATTCCCCATGTTGCAGTGGTAAGATGACGTAAATTCCTGCTTCGACACGTAACGGCATTATAATCAAGTACAGGAGCTGAGGGCTTTTGTTTTGTTTCATTTTCTATGGCGTTCATAAGCGCGCAAAACAAAGACAATTCCTGCGTCTAACACGAATGTAAATGCTTTTGAAAGTGCAGTGTGGTGCAGCTTGTAAAATCCTTGTCCACATTTGTGGTTTGTTGATGTTTTTTCTGTCTGCCAAAGTTGCATTTTGACATCCGGACGGGGAGACTTTATCATTTGAACGTGAAGCCAGCCTTAAACCCTCTGAGGCGTGTCTGTCTGCCGGCATGTATCTTGTGAAAGGTATTTTTTTTTTTAACGGAGAGCGACTTTAAAAAGGTTTCCGCAGCCACCTCACACTCCGTGTTAGATTATAGGAGGAATGCGGCGGCGGCGAGCTCGCTGTAGTCGTGGCCGAGTAGTTAAGGCGATGGATTTGAAATCCATTGGGGACTCCCCACTCAGGTTCGAATCCTGCCGACTACGGCGTCTGCCGCACGTCACCTTGTGCCTGTGCGGCAAAGGCGAAGTGCTGCTTCTCCTTTCCTGGTACTATAAAAATGCTACATCGCTTGGTCCTGCTTCCATGGAAAGCAGTTCTTCAGGTAGTTCTACTCTCTTACCAAAGCTGTTAGGTTCCTTTCCGTGGTGAGATGGGTTGTCATGCAACGCTGCCACATAGTGCCGACAGACAAGTGTGTTGCGGGAGAAGAGAAAAGTGTTTGAAGATTTAAGAGTGTCTTAGGTGGAGCCAAAATCAAGTGTCACAAATGCAAGTGGGAAGATTTCCAATGTTTAATATGGTCAAAATAAGCGGAAGTTACCAGCTGGTCCGGCACAGTCTGCCATGCTTTTGTCATATACTGGAAAGTGGTGTGGAACTGGGTGTCGAACTGGAGCCTCACCATTTGCATATGTGAGGCTCCAGTTATACATCGAGTGTCACATTAAATGACAAAAATGAAGAGAGTTAAAGCACCTGGAGAGGTTTTCTTACAACTTTTGAGCTGACACAGTTTTGAAAAATGTTTCCTTCACGCTGCACTGAACAACATAGGCAGCCAAGAGTCTCCAAAACAAAACAGAATGGACAGATAGGAGAAAATTCCCATTCGTCCTGAAGTTCCCAAAATCCAGCACTGAGCGTAAACAAAGTGTCTAAGTAGCGTGGGAATGCTAACCCTAACCCTAGCTGGAGTTTGAGCAATCCGGCACTGAGCGTAAGAAGATGAGTCAAAGTAACGTCTAATCGGATTAGTTTCCTTAGAGCTGGTTCAGAGTTTGCTCAAGAGTTTACCTTTCACAGATGCGCAAAGAAGAATGTTGGGGGTGCACGCTTCAAGGCGCCTTACAGCTGTAGGGAGTGATTCGAGACGATTCGTGGGGTGTGCTCGTTCCCATATACCGTACGACCCGGGGTGCAGTGCTAGGATGACGTACAATACCGCTTGGGCACGTAACGGCGTTATATGCAAGTGCAGGACGTGAGGGTTTTCGTTTGTTTGTTTTGTTTTGCTCTGCTTTGCTTTGTTTTGCTTTCCATCGCGTTGGTAAGAGCGTAAAGAAAAAGGCGATTCCTGTGTCTACCACTAATGTAAGAGCTATTTCAAGTGCGACGTGGTGCGGCTTTTCAAATGCTTGTGGGCATTTCTCTGTTGTTGATTCTTTTTTTGTGTGTAACAAAGTGGCATTTTCATGTCCGGACGGGGAGACTTTATCATTCTGACATGAAGCCACCCTTAAGTCCTCTGAGGCGTGTCTGTCTGCAAGGCTTGTATTTTGGAAATGTTTTTTTGAAACGGAGAACGACTTTGAAATAGGCTTCCGCCGGCGCCTCGCGATCCAGGTAAGATTGTAGCAAGAACACAGCGGCAGTGGGGCTTGCTGTAGTCGTGGCTGAGTGGTTAAGGCGATGGACTAGAAATCCATTGGGGTCTCCCCGCACAGGTTCCAATCCTGCCGACTACGTTGTCCGCCTTCAGTCGGTTTGTTTCGGCACAAGCAAAGAAGCGCGCCTCTTTGCTGTTCCTGGTGGTTTTAAAACGCCCAATCGCTTGTACCCGCTGCCTTGGAAATAAGTTCTTCAGCGTCCGCAAATGGCATTTTGCAGCTGGAAGCAGATGTCGACGCGTTTTGCACAGAGCACCAAAAAACCTTCTTTTTTGAAGGCCCAGGCACTGAGCATTGGTGGTTCAGTGGTAGAATTCTCGCCTGTCATGTGGGAGGCTCGGGTTCGATTCCCGGCCAATGCAGTGGCTTTTGCAGCAAGCGGCTCCATCACTTGCATCCCCTTGCAACTCGCAACTCAAAAAACCCACTGAAGCTAAGCAGGTGTGAGCCAGGTCAGTTCCTGGATGAGGATGAGCTACAGGGAAAAACAAAGCTTCCAGCTGGAAGTGGTGTTAATGGTGCCGGCGGGGGGGCGCTCACCCTGAGGTCTGTGCGGGTCCCAATGCCCCAGTATAGTGACGGAGATGCTGTGTTGTAAAAGGGTGCTGTCTTTTGGATGAGATGTAAAACCGAGGTCACAGCGCTATGTGGTCATTCAAAATGACCACCAAAACCTTTGACAAAAGCTCTTGGTAATTGATGGTCTTCAATAATGCTTCTCCTTTAGGTACATTTTAAATCAGCTGAAAAATGCTGTGAAATGGGGGGGCACTTCAGGCCAGTGTAGGATTTGGGTTACAAGAACCATGAAACTGCACGAGAAAGCCCGTACACTGAATTACACGGCTTTCTATTCAAAGGAGGACAAAAGAAATTCCCTGAGTTTAATTTTTTGCAGCACAGAGAGGAGCACTGTCGTGAGGCAGGTTAGCTCAGTTGGTTAGAGCGTGGTGCTAATAACACCAAGGTCGTGGGTTTGAGCCCTGTACGGGCCAGGTCTAGGTCTAGGTCCAGGTCCAGGTCCCTGTTTGTGAAACAGGCAAATGACTGTCTCAGGGGCCCATTCCTCATTCTCAAGACACATGTATGCAGTATGTACACTGTGCATTGAGCAATAGGGACTGAATACACCACAGGTAAGGTTAGAAGTCATTCTGAGGTGCCACAAGTGAGGGATACAGCTAGGCATCCAAAATGTAGGGTTTGAGACCCTTCAGGAGTACTGCATCCTTTGAGACAGACCCGTGCATGTTAAACAAATGATCATTTCTTTCGGCATTAGGGACTAAATATACTAAACATATGATGCTAAAATGTTATTTTTACATATATTAATGTAATAAATGATTGCTTATGCTTTATAAACAAATCTAATTAAAATAAAAGCTTAAGTTTTGTATTTATCTTGTACCATAGAACATGATTTGCTTTGTATTTCAAGCCCACAAAGTGTCCAAATGTTCTATGATCATTTCTTTTAGCATTAGGGACTAAATATACCAAACGTATGATGCTAAAATCCTGAAAAAAGGATGTGCTCCATCTCGTCAGTAGATTGGATTCCAAAACTGATTTGGGTCAATATACATTACCTTTGAAATTAAAGTACAGTCTACTGTAGGGAACCATCAACTTAGAAAGCATTGGCCTTCCCTGGGGGTCAGGTAGGTGCAAAAGATAAACCTTTATCCTATCTTTATCTTAAGATAAGTGGCCAAGCAGTATTTTTCCAAGTTTCACCAAGCACATCATGTTGCCATAGTAGACAAAGTTCTATAAAATGTTAAATAACTTTTAAAAAAAGCATCTTGGTCTTACAGTACTGTACAAGGTGAATTAAACTGTCCCTGGTAATAAAAAGTAATTAGAAGCATCTCAGAAACTTTATCTCTAGAAACATTAGCTGTTTTATATCATGTAATTTAGTGTGATGTTGTCAGAATTCAAGGACATTATCACACACAGAAATTGGTTCAGTTAAATCTAAAAAACACAGCTAAACATGGGTTTAAATGTAACAGAAGTCTTACCTCTTGTCAAAAGATTTAATTCAAGAAGCGATGTAATAAATGATTGCTTATGCTTTATAAAGAAATCTAATTAAAATAAAAGCTTAAGTTTTGTATTTATCTTGTACCATAGAACATGATTTTCTTTGTATTTGAAGCCCACAAAGTGTCCAAATGATGCACTACATGATATAAGGAAGATTATCACATGCATATCGGTATTATCTTTCTTATGAAAATGCATTCCTTTCATTACCTTTTACTTTTTAAAATGAACTCAAATTGTGTATAATGTAATAATTTAAGTAGAATAGATTCAGGTAGGAAATATAGAGTCATGATGTTTATGGCTGACATCATTTCACATGGGTGAATTTTAAGCTAAGAAATAAAAACATTTACAATGAAGATACCATTGCTTAATTTTAAATGCCTTTAAAAAATAAATACCTCCTGAGAATAATTTGCCACTCCCAGATCCTTGGTAAGGTACTGTTTGAATCCAATCAGGAGAGGAGCATCCAGGGAGTGCTTTCTATAGAGTCCAGCTTGGGCCACTCTCTTCCGGCCTGCTGATACTTTTTAACTACTCAGGGCCTGTAAGGATATAAAACACCGGTTTAAACATTTTATACCTATAAGACAAATTAGAATTTTAGTAAAAAATAGATACATCTGAATAATAAAAAGTCTTACTGCTGATAGAGTTCTTCAGAGCTCACATCTTCCCCTTCCTTATCCGCTTCTGTTTCAGTTTCTAGAGCAACCTCTGGCATCTCTTCCTCCTGGACAGCGGCCTCTTGCTCAGGGCCGCTGGAATGCAGGTAGATTCTTTTCAACATGCTTTTACATAATATGTTGTAACAATGATTTCAAAAAGAAACTACAGAAGCCTTACAGATTAAAAATATCTCACCTTGCCAATGTGTCTTCAGGCTTCCCATGTACAAAAAGGCCCAAGGACTCTAGCAGTCTTACAACCACTATCCTGTTTGCCTCACCAGACACGATCTCTATTCTGTGGTAATCCACGATGACCCCGTTCTTCAGGTGATTCATCATGTCCTCCCTCGCCTGTTGAGAGGCCATCCTGATCTTTTCTGCCGTGGCGTGCTTCATACACGCCCTCTTCAAGTGAGCAGGAAGCTGATCAAGAGTATTCAGGCACATCTTGCACACCAGGGGAATCCTCGCGGGTTTCCTTTGAAAATAAATAATACCATCTGTGTATAGAAACAAGCTAAGACTGATTTCTTAAATTATCCTTAATTTTCTCTCTCATAGTTTGAGCATAATGATTTTATTGCATTTATATAAGAATTGCTCATTGCTCCTAAATAAATAATGGTTTCATAAAAAAGTGAACACTTACTTGGTCTCAGTCACAGACTTTCCAATAGAAGCCATTGTGGAGTTCAGCAACTGCAGGTCCTAGAAGTGGGGAAGGAATTTTAAAAGAGAAATTGAATTACAATACAGAAGGAATGGCTGAGGGATCACTGAAATATATATATACAAATTCCAAAGACTGAGTCCATATAGAAACAACTACCTTTCATTTTCAGTATAAAAAAAAAAACATTATCTTCCAAAGCATCATAAAATTGTCCCTTCTTCCAGACTCTACTTCTCTCTTGTAGTAGTATAGCAGACCTTTCCAGGTGAGCAGATCACAGAGTCCGAAATGAGCTTCCTCCATCAAGCAAAGTACCTGAACATGACTCTGTCTTCATAAAAGTGCCCCTGTAATAAAGAAATTAAATCCGAAATCAAGAGGGCAGTTGCCTACTGAAATACAAGAAGTCATCAATTTTAACCTAGCAACACATTAAAGGCTGCATCTATACAAGTACGATTCTAGAAATGCTCACCAGATTACGTTTTAAGAAGGAACTGCGCCTCAGGTTCCGCCGAGATCTTAACTCGGATGGCAGGATTCAGAGTACGGAGTGCGGACTGATGGCGCACGGAGGGTCCATATACTGTGGATCCCTCAGTGATCTTCCGCGTATTCAAACCGCCAGCGTGTGACTCCCCTGTCCCCGTGACCTCATTGCTCTGCTCTCTCCTCTGTGCAGCTGAGCCCGACTCACGGTAAAATGGAAAAAAATATGTCCTCGACGTGAGATTTATTCTGGAGCGAGCCAGTGTTGCGCATAGCTGCCTTCAAAGCAGTTAACCCAGGTTCGATTCCCGGCCAACGCATTAGCGAATGTTTTCAAATGCTGTCATGAGCCTTGGATTGTGACTAGCAAAACGAAGCCTTTTGAAAGAGCTAAAGCACTGCAAAACGGAATTGAAGGAGAATCTTACAGGGGATTCTGAGCAGTGTCTGCATACATGCAGTCAGATAAAGGTGCTGAAAGCTTGAGCTATTCTCAATGTCATGCTGCTCTTCCCCGGAGTAAATCTGTTACATTGAAAGAATGCTTCTGGCAGGTTCAAAAAGGGACCCTTGTTAATTGGAGAAATCAATGATTTCGAATGAATTCTGTATGCGTTAAAAGACAGCTATACACAGAAAACATGCAGGACACTGCTCATGATGTTTCCCGAGCCGAAACACAGTGCGTTTTTCCAAGCCATTTGACAAAGCCCACCCACTGAAAACTGCAGCAGATCGTGTAAAGACGTTCAACTTTGTAACTACTGCACGCACAGGAAGCAGAATAAATTCCTCTTTTCAAACTGTCAAAGGTTTGCTTTGCGAACGCTGCAGGACATCGCACAATCTCTTTTGAATGGGGACAAACGATTTCTTATGGGGTGCAGTAAGTACAGACGTTTAAAATGCTCCACTCATGCCGACGATGCAGCATGAAGAAGCGCAACCTAACGTTTGACAGACAAAAGCCAGGCGCCGCTACGAGCAATATGAAATCATACTGACAGCACACGGCGTTTCGCGCTGACACAAAAGTAATCTCGACAGACGCTGTTCTCTGCATAAAGCTGAAAGAGCTAAAGACCGTTTCTTTCTACCATGATATCACCGTGACCAAATCTGTCTTTAAACACCTTGCTCAGTCTCTGACGAGACTGTCAAAAATTGCTTTCGCCGATTGTATTGCAAACCGGCGGAAGTTGGGTATTGGGAAAAGTTTTCAACTAGCAATAATCGCGCCTCGGATAAACCTCACAAGCTACGATACTGCCACTGCGCAAAGCTGACGGTTGCCAGGCAACCGCGGGGATCCTATGGAAATCGTTATCGATCGTCTCATGGCATGTCGTTGCTATAACGCTTCATATTTGTCGTCTTCTTCTTCTTCTAGCTTGAGGTTTTGAAGAATTTCATGACAGACAAGGGCTCCGTTGGGAACAAAGGGCGTTGTGAGAAAACCGTTGCTTATTTTCAGCAGCAGAAATACAACCCTTTAAATACAAGATGACAGAACAATGACGAAGGGCGTGCCGGGAGGAACTCATGCACTACAGAGGAAAGGGGGCGGGCACGTACAGTTCACATTCAAGCCACAAGTACTCTTCTTGGATGTTGCACAAACAAATCCTAACGTCTTGAAAGCATTGCAGCATGTTTGTGTCCCACTTCCCGTGGCTGCGGGACGACTGACACGAACGGAAAAACACAATCTGTGGCGTTTAGCGTGACATAGTCGTGCAGGCATCGTGCTGTCTCACTGCAATATTATACCGCTGGAGGAAACAGTCCATCTGGCCATGAAACTCATTTGAACGTCTAGCTACAGCAACTAACAATATCATGATTTATTCAGGATGTGTGGAATCAGCACGTCCCGGAGACAGCTTCCGAAATCGTGAGCATTCTCTGGTGGTAGGGGCGTTCAAGATGGTGCTCAGGTGGGAGGTAAACTTTAGTGGTTGGGGAGTTTTTTTGAGTTTTTCATGACCTGAATGTTAATTTTTGCTTTTTTTGACTACAGAAAAATAAGGACTTAACACTAGTTGTTTAAACTTCAGTTATAATTGAAAGAAAAAACGATTTTTTTTTAGGTTTAAAAAGTCCGATATGAGTAACACTGGGAAAAGAAAAGAGAGTGCTGGGTCTTCGAAGGAGAATTCTAAGATACCTCAATCGTATATGTATAGCACTACAAAAAAATCGATGGCAACTAAAGGGAAAAGTGAAGCAGCTGCAGGGGCAGCAAGAGGGCTGTGCACTGAAGACTTGCCTGGTGCTCCTCCGTGCAGATTGTTTGTCCTCCTCCAGTGCGGGACGAGCCAACACAAGGGAGCGCATTCGCCAACATCCAGGCACGCAATGCGATTTGGAAAGCAGCTCCTTTCCAAAGAGTGGCACACGAACGATCCTTCAGTCCCGCTCGGGGGGCACGGAACCCCCGCCACACACAGCTTCAAGTAGCGAGTCAGGCGCCGGGGCTTTCGCTTACGGCCACACCACCCTGAACACGCCCGATCTCGTCTGATCTCGGAAGCTAAGCAGCGTCGGGCCTGGTTAGTACTTGGATGGGAGACTGCCTGGGAATACCAGGTGCTGCAAGCTTTTGCTCTCCCGGCCAGCAGGGGTCGCCGTTGGTGCCGTATGCTTTGGGAGGAAAACCTGCAGGATGGAAAGGTGATCTATAGCCTCATCTCTAGAGATGTTTTGTTGCTGTGGCATGTGTGTGACCCATATTCAAAAAAAAAAACCCGTCTGTAAAACGAATATCGAAGCTGCCTCTAAATCTGCAAATGAAGATGAGTCGATAAACCACTCGTTTTTCGTATAACTAGACATATATTCATTTGTTACCGATTTCATTCATTGAGCACGGATACAATAGAGGTACAGCCATTCACTGTTTGACATGTCTGCACTGGTACAGAACCGAGCAATCAGAAAACGGGTGAAACTGTCTTTAGACTCAGCATACAGTACCGAGGCCCCCCATGACCAAATAAAGGCTAACCTCGATAATCAGCCTAAAGAACGCAGACTACAGCAAAACGACTGACTTTGAAAAGGGAATGAACGTCCGGAAGGAGTAGTGGAACTAGCTTGAGATGCTTCTCCGGACCCCTAACTAAAAGCCAGCGAGAACCAGCAGCGGCGTCCACTCCTGTCGAACCGGGATCCTTCCGCAGCCACGCAGCTCGTGGTGTCCTAACCCTCCCGTATCTGATTTTGGACCAAGCACATCAGGGGAGAGCGCGAACGCAGTCCCCCACTACCAGAAATTATGCAGTCGAGATTCCCACATTTGGGGAATTCGCAGGGGTCAGCACAGCCGGAGTGCAATGGCCGAGCCTCGCCCTGGGTGAACCTCCTTCTTGATCAAGGTATCTCCCCTGCCAGGTAAGTATGAGTTAAACAGGCCCTGCAAGCGGCCCGCACCCACAGCACAAATCGCGCAGCCTAGGCCACCTCCTCGCCCCGCACGCCACCGCCTCCTGCTGGGCCCACTCTTTCACACACTCACACGCCACACTAACACTCAAAAGTGTGGGCAAAACGAGAAAACGAGCGCGCCGTTTCCTACACATCTGCAGTCGCCGTTGCGCATTCGCAGCATGTCCCGGGATGCAATTCGGCCACATTTGCATAACTCCAGACCGGCAGATCGCCACGCAAGCTCGCGACGTGCGCCTGCCACACACCGAACAAACCTTTTCAGCAATTTCCAAAAAACGGGCCTGCTCGCCTGCCCACAAGGCTCCGTCTCTTACCTGCTCTCCAGAGCCTGCTGCCTTCTGTGCTTTTCTCTCGGCACCGCTGCAGCGCACACAACTCCTGCAGCGGGAGGGGGGGAGAAAGTTCCCGCGCTCCGCCGCAGGGAAGGCTCGCTCCGTGCGCACACGTCCTTTCGATGCCAGTCCAACAAGTGCTCCGCATTAGCTGCGTCGGGGCTCCGGCGTGTCGCACCTCACCTCACCTCGCACTGCCCCCTCCTTGAATGTCTGCCGCTGGGCATGCCCCGCTCTCCTCCGCCTTATCTTATCGCGTGTGAGCACCGACAATGGCCACAATGCCGGGGAACGGCACCTGTAAAGTGTTAATTGGGGCACAGGAACAGCCCGTCTCGTCTCGGGGGGGCCGGCTTCAGAGACAATACAGCAAACACAGCGGGGCGGGGGAAGAAGACGACACCACACATGCGGGTACATTCAGCTCCGGCGGGAACGAGACATTTGTCGGTCTTTTCAAGTGCCGAGAGCCGAGCAATCCTTCACTTGTATCGTTTCTCCCCGGTGACTAGATCTGGCCCTGCGACTCTCGACTGGGCTCACCCCCGGGGCAGCCCAGCAGGTGTGAGCCTGGCCGGCACCCGGATGGGAGATTCCACCCCGGAAAAGCTCCGGTTGCTGCTGCTCCTGCAAGAGGTGTGACTGGGACCAGTAGGGAGCGCTCACCCTGCGGGCTGTGTGGCTCTCTTACGCCCCAGCCTCCTGATGGCGACACTCTGCTGCACAAACAGGCGCCGTCCTTCGGGGGAGGCGTCAAACCGAGGTCCCGACCCTCCTTGGCCATTAGGAAACCCCAGGGCGTCTCTCAAAAAGAGACGCCGGGGGTGTCCCTCTGGTGTTAGTGCTCCCCTTTACCCATCAGTCGGGGTCTCCTCCTAATCCCCGTCTCACCTGTAACAATCAATGACGAGGCCCCCCTGTCCGTGAGATTTAGTACTCGCGCAAGAGACCGGGGGCAGAGCGCGAACGCGGTCCCCCGCCCCCCACAAAGTGCGCGCTCCGGGTCCTGCAACACAGCGGAAGGGCAGCGAGAAGGAGCCTCTTGCTCTGACGCCGCAAGGCCACAAGAGGGCGGAGGCGCCGCGCGCCCGGCCGACGTGTTGGACCGGTGCGCTTTACGTGCTGAAATAAACACGCGAAAGCCCCGAAATGTTTCCAGAGTGCTGTGCACTGGAGGTTTTTGTCTGGTGAAGACTTGCCTGGTGCTCCTCCGTGCAGATTGTTTGTCCTCCTCCAGTGCGGGACGAGCCAACACAAGGGAGCGCATTCGCCAACATCCAGGCACGCAATGCGATTTGGAAAGCAGCTCCTTTCCAAAGAGTGGCACACGAACGATCCTTCAGTCCCGCTCGGGGGGCACGGAACCCCCGCCACACACAGCTTCAAGTAGCGAGTCAGGCGCCGGGGCTTTCGCTTACGGCCACACCACCCTGAACACGCCCGATCTCGTCTGATCTCGGAAGCTAAGCAGCGTCGGGCCTGGTTAGTACTTGGATGGGAGACTGCCTGGGAATACCAGGTGCTGCAAGCTTTTGCTCTCCCGGCCAGCAGGGGTCGCCGTTGGTGCCGTAGGCTTTGGGAGGAAAACCTGCAGGATGGAAAGGTGATCTATAGCCTCATCTCTAGAGATGTTTTGTTGCTGTGGCATGTGTGTGACCCATATTCAAAAAAAAAAACCCGTCTGTAAAACGAATATCGAAGCTGCCTCTAAATCTGCAAATGAAGATGAGTCGATAAACCACTCGTTTTTCGTATAACTAGACATATATTCATTTGTTACCGATTTCATTCATTGAGCACGGATACAATAGAGGTACAGCCATTCACTGTTTGACATGTCTGCACTGGTACAGAACCGAGCAATCAGAAAACGGGTGAAACTGTCTTTAGACTCAGCATACAGTACCGAGGCCCCCCATGACCAAATAAAGGCTAACCTCGATAATCAGCCTAAAGAACGCAGACTACAGCAAAACGACTGACTTTGAAAAGGGAATGAACGTCCGGAAGGAGTAGTGGAACTAGCTTGAGATGCTTCTCCGGACCCCTAACTAAAAGCCAGCGAGAACCAGCAGCGGCGTCCACTCCTGTCAAACCGGGATCCTTCCGCAGCCACGCAGCTCGTGGTGTCCTAACCCTCCCGTATCTGATTTTGGACCAAGCACATCAGGGGAGAGCGCGAACGCAGTCCCCCACTACCAGAAATTATGCAGTCGAGATTCCCACATTTGGGGAATTCGCAGGGGTCAGCACAGCCGGAGTGCAATGGCCGAGCCTCGCCCTGGGTGAACCTCCTTCTTGATCAAGGTATCTCCCCTGCCAGGTAAGTATGAGTTAAACAGGCCCCTGCAAGCGGCCCGCACCCACAGCACAAATCGCGCAGCCTAGGCCACCTCCTCGCCCCGCACGCCACCGCCTCCTGCTGGGCCCACTCTTTCACACACTCACACGCCACACTAACACTCAAAAGTGTGGGCAAAACGAGAAAACGAGCGCGCCGTTTCCTACACATCTGCAGTCGCCGTTGTGCATTCGCAGCATGTCCCGGGATGCAATTCGGCCTCATTTGCATAACTCCAGACCGGCAGATCGCCACGCAAGCTCGCGACGTGCGCCTGCCACACACCGAACAAACCTTTTCAGCAATTTCCAAAAAACGGGCCTGCTCGCCTGCCCACAAGGCTCCGTCTCTTACCTGCTCTCCAGAGCCTGCTGCCTTCTGTGCTTTTCTCTCGGCACCGCTGCAGCGCACACAACTCCTGCAGCGGGAGGGGGGGAGAAAGTTCCCGCGCTCCGCCGCAGGGAAGGCTCGCTCCGTGCGCACACGTCCTTTCGATGCCAGTCCAACAAGTGCTCCGCATTAGCTGCGTCGGGGCTCCGGCGTGTCGCACCTCACCTCACCTCGCACTGCCCCCTCCTTGAATGTCTGCCGCTGGGCATGCCCCGCTCTCCTCCGCCTTATCTTATCGCGTGTGAGCACCGACAATGGCCACAATGCCGGGGAATGGCACCTGTAAAGTGTTAATTGGGGCACAGGAACAGCCCGTCTCGTCTCGGGGGGGCCGGCTTCAGAGACAATACAGCAAACACAGCGGGGCGGGGGAAGAAGACGACACCACACATGCGGGTACATTCAGCTCCGGCGGGAACGAGACATTTGTCGGTCTTTTCAAGTGCCGAGAGCCGAGCAATCCTTCACTTGTATCGTTTCTCCCCGGTGACTAGATCTGGCCCTGCGACTCTCGACTGGGCTCACCCCCGGGGCAGCCCAGCAGGTGTGAGCCTGGCCGGCACCCGGATGGGAGATTCCACCCCGGAAAAGCTCCGGTTGCTGCTGCTCCTGCAAGAGGTGTGACTGGGACCAGTAGGGAGCGCTCACCCTGCAGGCTGTGTGGCTCTCTTACGCCCCAGCCTCCTGATGGCGACACTCTGCTGCACAAACAGGCGCCGTCCTTCGGGGGAGGCGTCAAACCGAGGTCCCGACCCTCCTTGGCCATTAGGAAACCCCAGGGCGTCTCTCAAAAAGAGACGCCGGGGGTGTCCCTCTGGTGTTAGTGCTCCCCTTTACACATCAGTCGGGGTCTCCTCCTAATCCCCGTCTCACCTGTAACAATCAATGACGAGGCCCCCCTGTCCGTGAGATTTAGTACTCGCGCAAGAGACCGGGGGCAGAGCGCGAACGCGGTCCCCCGCCCCCCACAAAGTGCGCGCTCCGGGTTCCCTCTCGGGGCCCTGCAACACAGCGGAAGGGCAGCGAGAAGGAGCCTCTTGCTCTGACGCCGCAAGGCCACAAGAGGGCGGAGGCGCCGCGCGCCCGGCCGACGTGTTGGACCGGTGCGCTTTACGTGCTGAAATAAACACGCGAAAGCCCCGAAATGTTTCCAGAGTGCTGTGCACTGGAGGTTTTTGTCTGGTGAAGACTTGCCTGGTGCTCCTCCGTGCAGATTGTTTGTCCTCCTCCAGTGCGGGACGAGCCAACACAAGGGAGCGCATTCGCCAACATCCAGGCACGCAATGCGATTTGGAAAGCAGCTCCTTTCCAAAGAGTTGCACACGAACGATCCTTCAGTCCCGCTCGGGGGGCACGGAACCCCCGCCACACACAGCTTCAAGTAGCGAGTCAGGCGCCGGGGCTTTCGCTTACGGCCACACCACCCTGAACACGCCCGATCTCGTCTGATCTCGGAAGCTAAGCAGCATCGGGCCTGGTTAGTACTTGGATGGGAGACTGCCTGGGAATACCAGGTGCTGTAAGCTTTTGCTCTCCCGGCCAGCAGGGGTCGCCGTTGGTGCCGTAGGCTTTGGGAGGAAAACCTGCAGGATGGAAAGGTGATCTATAGCCTCATCTCTAGAGATGTTTTGTTGCTGTGGCATGTGTGTGACCCATATTCAAAAAAAAAAACCCGTCTGTAAAACGAATATCGAAGCTGCCTCTAAATCTGCAAATGAAGATGAGTCGATAAACCACTCGTTTTTCGTATAACTAGACATATATTCATTTGTTACCAATTTCATTCATTGAGCACGGATACAATAGAGGTACAGCCATTCACTGTTTGACATGTCTGCACTGGTACAGAACCGAGCAATCAGAAAACGGGTGAAACTGTCTTTAGACTCAGCATACAGTACCGAGGCCCCCCATGACCAAATAAAGGCTAACCTCGATAATCAGCCTAAAGAACGCAGACTACAGCAAAACGACTGACTTTGAAAAGGGAATGAACGTCCGGAAGGAGTAGTGGAACTAGCTTGAGATGCTTCTCCGGACCCCTAACTAAAAGCCAGCGAGAACCAGCAGCGGCGTCGACTCCTTTCGAACCGGGATCCTTCCGCAGCCACGCAGCTCGTGGTGTCCTAACCCTCCCGTATCTGATTTTGGACCAAGCACATCAGGGGAGAGCGCGAACGCAGTCCCCCACTACCAGAAATTATGATTCCCACATTTGGGGAATTCGCAGGGGTCAGCACAGCCGGAGTGCAATGGCCGAGCCTCGCCCTGGGTGAACCGATTTCGATTTTTAAGAACTTTATTTTCTTTTCACAAAAAAATACAGGACATCACAAATCAGAAAGCTTTACATTAATATACATACTTAAAACAGTATATATGATCACATCTCATTACATTTTGACACGGTAACAGTTACATAGCAACAATTTTCTTTTTTTCTGGTGCAAATCACATTCTTTACTTAAACTTGATAATGTTTTTCACAGTTTCTTGAGATATTGACCTATGCTCTCTATTTCCCACAGATTTTCTGCTTCCTCCCTCCCTTCTCTCCACAGATCTCTGAGGTAATAGTTCTCTCGGGTGATGAACAGGGCCAGGCTACCTGCTGCCTTGACTGGGATCTTGATGCCTTTGAACAGCCCCATGTTCCTCACTCTCCACAGGGCAACTTTCCCACTGTTCACCACGGCCCAGATCCTGTCAAACACGTCAGGAGGAAGTTTGACAGGAGAGATGCCGTATATGACGAAAGCAGCGGTCAGGGTAAATTGGGGCGAGAGAGCCAGCAACCAATCTTCAAACTGTGCCCAGAAGGCCTTAGCAAAAAAGCAGGACCACAGGAGATGGGATACAGTCTCCTCCTCGCCGCAGCCCACCCTAACGCAGCGAGGGCTGGGGGTGAGGCCCCTACGGTACAAGAAAGTTCGTACCGGTAAGCACTGGTGGACGACACTCCAGGCTAAATCTCTGTGAATGTTGCACAGAAACTTAGAGGATGTGTGTTTCCACACCTTCCTTGTTTGGGCTGATGTTAAAATGCCCACATGGGTCTGCCTATTGTTCTGGGGTGCAACGAAATCTTCCAGTTTTTGGACGCTGACATCTCGGAGGGGAATATGGCCAATTGGGTGAGATCTTAAAAAACTTTTAACTGTCCCATAAATTGCAGGGCATGTGTCAGAGAGTGGGACGTCCAGCTTGGGTCTGACACCCCACACTCTGAACACCTCCCTACCTACCCAGAGCCTGGAAAAATAAGTCCAGGTACGCGCTGCAGGTGCTGTTGCAAAGCCTCTCAGCACAGAGGCCAGGAAAATGCACAGCAGCTTCGTAGCAATATCTGGGACAGACTTCCCCCCTGAGGGTAGCGGCCTGTACATTATTTCCCTTCTGAGTCTTTCCTGCTTCCCACCCCATAGAAATTGAAACATCAATCTCCTCATCACCGCCGCAACACGGTGTGGGATTGGGAAGGTAGAAGCCAGAAAATTCAAGACAGGCAAGAGCTCGGCTTTGATGACCAGCACCTTCCCTGTCATGGTGAGGTCTCGGTCCTTCCATTGCATCAGTTTTTTGTTTAAGATTGGCAATTTGTTCTGCCAATTTACTGTTCCCATCTCTTCTCCAAAATACACCCCCAGGACCTTAATTCTCTTCTCTTGCAGCCTGAGATCATGTCCTTCTTTTGGCTCCCTCCAGTTCTGATAAAAAATCTCACTCTTAGATTTGTTAATTTTTGCGGAGGAAGCCAAAGAGAAACGATCACAGCACTGCAGAGCTCTGCTAATTGAGGCATTGTCAGAGAGGAGCAGGGTGACGTCATCCATGTATAGAGATGTCTTTACCTCTCCTCCCCCACTTCCAGGCACTGGTATCCCATTAATGGCCTGATCCTGGCGCAAGGCACAGGCTAAGGGCTCCATAGCCAAAACGCATAACAAGGGGGATAATGGGCAGCCCTGCCTCACCCCTGAACAGACTTCAAAGGGGCGTGATCTATTGCCATTAACCATGACTCTGCTGTTGCTACCTGTGTACAGCAGGTTAATCCACTTTCTCATGATGGGGCCAAACTTCATGTGCTCAAGTCCCGATGTTAAGTACTGCCGGTTTAGGCGGTCAAAGGCCTTTTCTAGGTCTACACCTAAAATGCAAAGAGGGAGGGAGCGATCCTCAGAGTACAGACAGACATCCCTCAACAAGGCCAGGTTGTCGCTCATCAGGCGTCCTGCTATCCCACAAGTCTGTTCTTTCCCTACCAGTGAGGCCACTACATTTTGTAGGTGCAGGAAAAGGGCTTTGGACAGGATCTTAGTGTCCACGCCTAACAGGCTGAGGGGTCTCCAGTTCTTTATGTCATTTTTTGCTCCTTTCTTAAACAAGAGAGAGATAGTGCCTTCTCTTAAGGAGTCAGGCAGCAATTCTGTCTTATATCTTTCCTCGAATAGGACCAGTAGCGGATCCTGAAGCAGATCCCAAAAGGTGCAATAAAATTCTTTAGGGAGCCCGTCAGCACCTGGAGTTTTCCCCTTCTGTAAGCTCTCCATAGCCTGTCTCAGCTCTTCTACTGTCAAATCCCTCTCAAGTACTTCCCTATCTTCTTCACTCAAAACGTTTTCTAGCTTTGAGGTAAAAAAATGAATTTCTTCATCCTTTACCTCTGTAGAGCTGTACAGTCTTGAGTAGAAGGCCTTGGTGCAGGAGAGGATAGCACTCGGCTCTGTTCTCTTTCGTCCCTCCTCATCAACTACACTTTCCATGACAGACTTGGAGCCTACCACTTTCCTGAAAAAGAAGCGAGTACACTTCTCATTTTCTTCCAAGAACTGCACTCTGCCTCTTAACAGCACTCCTCGACTACTTTCTTCGGCTATGCTCCGGATGTCCTTTTTTAAAAGGGTGATATCCTCGAGCACATCGAAGCCACTGTGCATCATCGTGTAGAGACGCTGCAGCTGCCTCTGTTTCCTGGCTAGCACTCCTCTCCGTCTGGCAGCAGCCTTCCTTCCCTCAGCCATGAAAAAGACCTTTGTCCTCATCTTCACCTCCTCCCACCACTCTCCTACTGACCCGTACAGACACTGCAAGGACAGCCACTGTGATAGTTTCTCCTTGTAGCGGGATACTACCCCCTCGTTCTCTAGCAGCTTTGTGTTGAGTTTCCAGAGGCCTGGGCCAAAGACAGTCCCGCCCTGGAGTTCCACTCTACACCCTAAAGCCTGATGATCTGAGAAGAAGACAGGCTGAAGAGTGACCCCAACAACTTTCACTCTCTCTGAGACAAAGCAATAGTCAATTCTGGAGCTGCTATTCCTCCCTGACCATGTATATCCTGCTGTTGTGGGATATATACATCTATATGTGTCTGAGAGTTTAAAGTCTTGAACTAAGTTATGCAGGGCCAGTGAGCTGGAATCCAATTTTATCGGAGAGCTAGACTGCCTGTCTGTGTGCTCTAAGATACAATTAAAATCCCCTCCCACTATCACGTCTGTGCTACATAACAATAGGGGGGAGAGTGCCTTGAGTAGCTCCACCCTTCCTCCCACGTCAGTAGGACAATACACATTGATTAGCCGCAGGTTAACAGTCCCCCATTCCACATCCACACACAGCAACCTGCCATCTATGACCCTCTGAATACTTTTCAATTTGACAGCCCATCCTTTGAAAAGAATGGCCACGCAAGAGGCTCTGTTGTTATTGTCCCCTGACCAAACAGAAGGCCCTTTATCCCACCTATCTTCAAAGCTTTTATACCTCTCTTGATAGGCTAAAGCACACTCCTGCAACATCAACACATCTCCCTCTCTCTGCTGGAGGTAATCAAAGACAGACTGGCATTTCACTCTGTCATTGATACCTCTGGTGTTAAGAGAAATTATGTTTAGAGCCATATTACATAAGAAAGTGGAACCAGTCTTTACAAAACACATTTCTCTTCGGTCTCACCTGTTACCTTCTTCTTTTTCTGTTTCTTCTTACCAATTTCCTGCCAGCCATCCTCTGAATGAGCCTTCATCAGGGTGGCAGCAGTAAAAGCATTCACGGAGTCCATTTCAAGGAAGGGGGCAGAAGGAGGGGTGGAGGGGTTCCAGCTGTCCCCATCGCCATGCTCTCCTTCCTCCTCGCTCGGGGAGAAAACAGAGTCATTTTTCCTTTTCCTCAAGTCCAGCTCCTGGGAGCACTGAGGGGAAAGGGGTGCAGCCGATGAGTTTATTGAGTTTATTGGCGTAGGCGTGAGGGCAGTTCTTAAAAACGTGTCCTTCCGAGCCACATAAATTGCACTTTGGCAGCATTGAACAGTCAGAGGCTAAATGTCCGTGTTTGCCACAGGTCTTGCAGCATTTCACAGTGCAGGACGATGCCAGGTGTCCCACAGCACCACAGCGCCGACACACCTTTGGTTGTCCCACATAAAAAACATAGCCATTGCAGGCGCCCAGCCGGATTGTAGAGGGCAGGTGCCTTAAGCCTCCATTTACATTGTCCGGTAGCAAGCGAACCTCGAATTTCCTTGCTCCTGTTTTTATACCGTCAACATCTCTAACCTCAGTTCCATGGTGGACGGTGCAGTTCTGCTTAAGCCAGGTGTGAATGTCCTCCGTCTTTGCCAGTTCCGAGAACATAACAACATGCACCGTTTTCTTCTCTCTCTGTGTCAGAGGCTGCAAGTTGATCTTCTCAAGGGCAGGAACTTTCCCTCTTTTTGCCTCAAACACATCCACACATTGTTCAAACAGAGAATAGGTAGCAAAAACAACCTCAAATGCTTTCTGACCTGGGAGAGCGAAGATGAAATCCAAGTGCCGAGGTTCAAAGCCAAGTTCCTTCTGTAACACTTTTCTGCTGAACTGCATACGATCCATGAAGAGGTCATCCAAAAGCTCAAAACGTACAGCATTCTTGCGGGATCCAAAGGTTGCCATCTCAAACTGCAAAACAAACACTGCTTCCACAAAACAAGAAAACAATCCAACTACTCCAACTACAGGCTGATCAAGGTATCTCCCCTGCCAGGTAAGCCGAGAGCCGCAGGTGCTGAGCCCGGAGCTGAACGGGCCCCACTGGCTCGTTTGTAAGGCCAGGTGCATTGCCAACCACGACCGGCAGGGCAGAGGCCTTGAAGGCGGCCTGGGCTCCTGCAGCTGTCGAGCCACGCACTCTGGTTTCTCTTCATCTCGTACAAATCTTTTGCCTTTTACTAAAGATTTCCATGGAGAGGAGCATGAATGAGTTCCATACAATTTTTGTGCTTCCCTGCCTTCGGGTGTGGGGCGCAGCTGGGCTGGTCAAAGAGAGAAAACAAAACCGCTCACAATCGCTCTTATTACGGCGACTGTGGCCGTCTGCTCAGCGAGTCCTCGGTCTCCGCCTGTCTGATTGGCGCTCTTTTCTTTGGGGGGCGGGAAGTGTCCGGCCGCAAATATGAAGCGTACAGCAACGACATGCCATGAGACGATTGATAACGATTTCCATAGGATCCCCGCGGTTGCCTGGCAACCGTCAGCTTTGGGCAGTGGCAGTATCGTAGCCTGTGAGGTTTAGCCGAGGCGCGATTATTGCTAGTTGAAAACTTTTCCCAATACCCCGCTTCCGCCAGTTTGCAATACAATCGGCGAAAGCAATTTTTGACAGTCTCGTCAGAGACTGAGCAAGGTGTTTAAAGACAGATTTTGTCATGGTAACATCATGGTAGAAAGAAACAAGCTTGTTACGTCTCAACAGAAACGCTCTTTAGCTCTTTCAGCGTTATGCAGAGAACAGCGTCTGTCGAGATCACTTTTGAGTCAGCGCGAAACGCCATGTGCTGTCAGTTTGATTTCATATTGCTCGTAGCGGCGCCCGGCTTTTGTCTGTCAAACGTTAGGTTGCGCTTCTTCATGCTGCATCGTCGGCATGAGTGGAGGTTTTTAAACGTCTGTACTTACTGCGCCCCATAAGAAATCGTTTGTCCCCGTTCAAAAGAGATTGTGCGATGTCCTGCAGCGTTCGCAAAGCAAACCTTTGACAGTTTGAAAAGAGGAATTTATTCTGCTTCCTGTGCGTGCAGTAGTTACAAAGTTGAACGTCTTTACACGATCTGCTGCAGTTTTCAGTGGGCGGGCTTTGTCAGATGGCTTGGAAAAACGCACTGTGTTTCGGCTCGGGAAACATCATGAGCAGTGTCCTGCATGTTTTCTGTGTATAGCTGTCTTTTAACGCATACAGAATTCATTCGAAATCATTGATTTCTCCAATTAACAAGGGTCCCTTTTTGAACCTGCGAGAAGCATTCTTTCAATGTAACAGATTTACTCTGAGGAAAGGCAGCATGACATTGAGAGTAGCTCAAGCTTTCAGCACCCGTATCGGACTGCGTGTATGCAGACACCGCTCAGAATCCCCTGTAAGATTCTCCCTCAATTCCGTTGTGCAGTGCTTTACCTCTTTCAAAAGGCTTCACTTTCCTAGTCACATTCCAAGACTCATCGAACCCGGGCTGTTTCCTCCAGCGGTATAGTATTGCAGTGAGACAGCACGATGCCTGCAAGACTATGTCACGCTAAACGCCACAGATTGTGTTTGTCCCTTCGTGTCAGTCGTCCTGCAGCCACGGGAAGTGGGACACAAACATGCTGCAATGCTTTCAGGACGTTAGGATTTGTTTGTGCAACATCCGAGAAGAGTACTTGTGGCTTGAATGTGAACTGTACGTGCCCGCCCCCTTTCCTCTGTAGTGCATGAGTTCCTCCCGGCATGCCCTTCGTCATTGTTCTGTCATCTTGTATTTAAAGGGTTGTATTTCTGCTGCTGAAAATAAGCAACGGTTTTCTCACAACGCCCTTTGTTCCCGACGGAGCCCTTGTCTGTCATGAAATTATTTAAAACCTCAAGCTAGAAGAAGGAGACGACAAATATGAAGCGTTACAGCAACGACATGCCATGAGACGATTGATAACGATTTCCATAGGATCCCCGCGGTTGCCTGGCAACCGTCAGCTTTGCGCAGTGGCAGTATCGTAGCCTGTGAGGTTTAGCCGAGGCGCGATTATTGCTAGTTGAAAACTTTTCCCAATACCCCGCTTCCGCCGGTTTGCAATACAATCGTCGAAAGCAATTTTTGACAGTCTCGTCAGTGCGTGACATAGTCTTGCAGGCATCGTGCTGTCTAACTGCAATACTATACCGCTGGAGGAAACAGCCCGGGTTCAATGAGCCTTGGAATGTGACTAGGAAAGTGAAGCCTTTTGAAAGAGGTAATGTCAACGCTTTTTTAACAGAGTACCAAAAAAGCGTCTTTTTTGAAGGCCTGGGCACTGAGCATTGTTGGTTCAGTGGTAGAATTCTCGCTTCTCACGCGGGAGGCTCTGGTTCGATTCCCAGCCAAAGCAGTGGCTTTTGCAGCGAGCGGCTCCATCACTTGCATCCCCTTGCAACTCGCAACTGAAAACCCACTGAAGCTAAGCAGGTGTGAGCCAGGTCAGTACCCGGATAAGGGTGAGCTACAGGGAAAAACAAAGTTTCCAGCTGGAAGCGGTGTTAATGGTGCCGGCGGGGGGGCGCTCACCCTGAGGTCTGTGCGGGTCCCAATGCCCCAGCATAGTGACGGAGACGCTGTGTTGTAAAAGGGCGCTGTCTCTTGGATGAGATGTAAAACCGAGGTCACAGCGCTCTGTGGTCATTAAAAATGACCACCAAAACCTTTGACAAAAGCTCTTGGTAATTGATGGTCTTCAATAATGCTTCTCCTTTAGGTACATTTTAAATCAGCTGAAAAATGCTGTGAAATGGGGGGTCACTTCACGCCAGTGTAGGATTTGGGTTACAAGAACTATAAAACTGCACGAGAAAGCCCGTACACTGAATTACACGGCTTTCAATTCAAAGGAGGGCAAAAGAAATTCCCTGAGTTCGATTTTTTGCAGCACAGAGAGGATTGCTGTCGTGAGGCTGGTTAGCTCAGTTGGTTAGAGCTAATAACACCAAGGTTGTGGGTTCGAGTCCCGTACGGGCCAGGTCCTTTTCTCCTCTCTTACAAAAGCTGTTAGGTTCCTTTCCGTGGTGAGATGGGTTGTCATGCAACGCTGCTACATAGTGCCGACAGACAATTAAATGACAAAAATGAAGAGAGTTAAAGCAGCTGGAAAGATTTTCTTACAACTTTTGAGCTGACACAGTTTTGGAAAAGGTTTTCTTCACGCTGCACTGTACCACATAGGCAGCCAAGAGTCTCCAAAACAAAACAGAATTGACAGTCATATAATGTCCATTAACCCCGGTTTTAAACACAGCATCATGTCTGCCATCATAAGAATATGAGTCCAATATTTTAGAATATAGTCAGAATGTCTTCTAACCTTACCTGTGGTGTCTTTAATCCCTATTGCTCAATGCATGATGTACGTACTGCATACATGTGTCTTGAGAATGAGGAATGGGCCCCTGAGACATTTACCTGTTTCACAAATGATCGTATTTTACTAGAGATTCTGTTTGGGATTCAGATGTGCATTCGGACAGCAATTCCTTTCAAGAAATGATACGTTCTGGATGAGGTCAAAGGTGCTGGAACACTGTATTTAGGATGTATTTGCAGTGATTGTGTCTCCTGCTTCAACGCAGTGATATATAGATGTGCTCCTGTAATTTATTGGTACATGCCCAGGGCAGTAAGTTGTCTGAGGATTTATTTCCAGACGGCATAGAGCAGTGAAGCAGTGAAGTAGTGCAACACACTGGATCATTATATTATTAGAATCTATTCTACTTAAATTATTACATTCTACACAACTTGAGCTCTCAGCACCGTACTGAGCCCAGGTGTTTTTCTAAAGCTGTCAGGTGCAGTTCATTTACATGAAGGAAATCTCTTACTGGGTACGATTACAATGCAGTAAGTAGCACAGACTACTTAGGGAGTAGGCTGATGTGTTTAAAAACAACCAGCGCCAGACAGGAGTCGAACCTCCAAACTCCTAATCCATAGTCAGACACATTATCCATTGCACCACTGGCCCTCATGTGACACTGCAGGGCTGTAACCCAGTGAGCTTAGCACTGCAACTAGTAAAATATTACCCCCGGTCCATTCTTTTCCAAAAGTGAGAAACACCTGTTTTCTACATTTTGTCTGTTTTAAAACCATATCTCTTTAAACCAAACCAAGAGTTTGTCTTTTGCACTGATATTCTGATTCATTTCGATTTCGAAGAAAAAAAAAACATTACCTTCCAAAGCATCATAAAATTGTCCCTTCCTCCAGACTCTACTTCTCTCTTGTAGTAGTACAGCAGACCTTTCCAGGTGAGAAGATCACAGAGTCCGAAATGAGCTTCCTCCATCAAGCAAAGTACCTGAACTTGACTCTGTCATCATAAAAGCGCCCCTGTAATAAAGAAATTAAATCCGAAATCAAGAGGGCAGTTGCCTACTGAAGTTCAAGAAGTCATAAATTTTAACCTAGCAACATATTAAAGGCTGCATCTATACAATTACGATTCTAGAAATGCTCACCAGATTACGTTTTAAGAAAGAACTGCGCCTCAGGTTCCGCCGAGATCTTAACTCGGATGGCAGGATTCAGAGTCTGGAGTGTGGAATGATGGCGCACGGAGGGTCCACATACTGTGGATCCCTCAGTGATCTTCCGCGTGTTCAAACCGCCAGCGTGTGACTCCCCTATCCCCCTGACCTCATTGCTCTGCTCTCGCCTCTGTGCAGCTGAGCCCGACTCATGGTAAAGTGGAAAAAAATATGCCCTCAACGTGAGATTTACTCTGGAGTGAGGATAGTTGTTACCTTCTTATCGTTGAAACGGATGTATGTGATGTGGCGACTAGGTTCTTCTCCATTAGCAGGCTTAAGGTTAAAGAAAAAAACATTACTGACTTCTTTTTTTTTTTGCCAGCCGCGAGCGCTGATTAGCGAGGTTTGTATTTCATGTTTTGCAAGTTGCATCCATTTTAAGAAAAACAAGTCGTTCAAGACAGGAAATGAATACTTGCATTTAATTAAGTCTAGACGTATGCGGTTGTCCATAATGACCAGTTCTGTTCGAGAACACAGAACAAAAAAAGGCACCGCTGGGATTCGGACCCAGGATTTTCTGTTTACTAGACAGGCGCTTTAACCAACTAAGCCACGGCGCCCCGGGAGTGCTGTCCTTTTGCAGCCACTTGGACACGCCACTCAGACACATCTGCATTCGGTGTGTGCTCCGCCTGCTCGCTGAGCAAGTTGCCACCTTTACATACAATAGCAACATCGACACCAAGAGAAAGGATGACAAATGGCTTTTATCTGGAACTTTTCATGTCCAAGGAGCTCAATGTGCTTTCTGTGTACAACAGGGCCACTGAACTCCACACTGGCCACTGAACCACAGCAGTGGCTTGCTGGCTTGACATCTCCCAAGGAAAATGTTGAAATCGCATGTGGAACAGGAAAATGACCCTCGAGTATGAGGGAAAAAAAAGAAAAAGATCAACTGGAGTGCGCCAACCCATGTCAGGACAGCCCAGTTTCCTAGACGAGGTGGCCGAGTGGTTACTGTATGCTGAGTCTAAAGACAGTTTCACCCGTTTTCTGATTGCTCGATTCTGTAACAGTGCAGACATGTCAAACAGTGAATGGCTGTACCTCTATTGTATCCGTGCTCAATGAATGAAATCGGTAACAAATGAATATATGTCTAGTTATACGAAAAACGAGTGGTTTATCGACTCATCTTCATTTGCAGATTTAGAGGCAGCTTCGATATTCGTTTTACAGACGGGTTTTTTTTTTTGAATATGGGTCACACACATGCCACAGCAACAAAACATCTCTAGAGATGAGGCTATAGATCACCTTTCCATCCTGCAGGTTTTCCTCCCAAAGCCTACGGCACCAACGGCGACCCCTGCTGGCCGGGAGAGCAAAAGCTTACAGCACCTGGTATTCCCAAGCAGTCTCCCATCCAAGTACTAACCAGGCCCGACGCTGCTTAGCTTCCGAGATCAGACAAGATCGGGCATGTTCAGGGTGCTGTGGCCGTAAGCGAAAGCCCCGGCGCCTGACTCGCTACTTGAAGCTGTGTGTGGCGGGGGTTCCGTGCCCCCCGAGCGGGACTGAAGGATCGTTCGTGTGCAACTCTTTGGAAAGGAGCTGCTTTCCAAATCGCATTGCGTGCCTGGATGTTGGCGAATGCGCTCCCTTGTGTTGGCTCATCCCGCACTGGAGGAGGACAAACAATCTGCACGGAGGAGCACCAGGCAAGTCTTCACCAGACAAAAACCTCCAGTGCACAGCACTCTGGAAACATTTCGGGGCTTTCGCGTGTTTATTTCAGCACGTAAAGCGCACCGGTCCAACACGTCGGCCGGGCGCGCGGCGCCTCCGCCCTCTTGTGGCCTTGCGGCGTCTGAGCAAGAGGCTCCTTCTCGCTGCCCTTCCGCTGTGTTGCAGGGCCCCGAGAGGGAACCCGGAGCGTGCACTTTGTGGGGGGCGGGGGACCGCGTTCGCGCTCTGCCCCCGGTCTCTTGCGCGAGTACTAAATCTCACGGACAGGGGGGCCTCGTCATTGATTGTTACAGGTGAGACGGGGATTAGGAGGAGACCCCGACTGATGGGTAAAGGGGAGCACTAACACCAGAGGGACACCCCCGGCGTCTCTTTTTGAGAGACGCCCTGGGGTTTCCTAATGGCCAAGGAGGGTCGGGACCTCGGTTTGACGCCTCCCCCGAAGGACGGCGCCTGTTTGTGCAGCAGAGTGTCGCCATCAGGAGGCTGGGGCGTAAGAGAGCCACACAGCCCGCAGGGTGAGCGCTCCCTACTGGTCCCAGTCACACCTCTTGCAGGAGCAGCAGCAACCGGAGCTTTTCTGGGGTGGAATCTCCCATCCGGGTGCCGGCCAGGCTCACACCTGCTGGGCTGCCCCGGGGGTGAGCCCAGTCGAGAGTCGCAGGGCCAGATCTAGTCACCGGGGAGAAACGATACAAGTGAAGGATTGCTCGGCTCTCGGCACTTGAAAAGACCGACAAATGTCTCGTTCCCGCCGGAGCTGAATGTACCCGCATGTGTGGTGTCGTCTTCTTCCCCCGCCCCGCTGTGTTTGCTGTATTGTCTCTGAAGCCGGCCCCCCCGAGACGAGACGGGCTGTTCCTGTGCCCCAATTAACACTTTACAGGTGCCATTCCCCGGCATTGTGGCCATTGTCGGTGCTCACACGCGATAAGATAAGGCGGAGGAGAGCGGGGCATGCCCAGCGGCAGACATTCAAGGAGGGGGCAGTGCGAGGTGAGGTGAGGTGCGACACGCCGGAGCCCCGACGCAGCTAATGCGGAGCACTTGTTGGACTGGCATCGAAAGGACGTGTGCGCACGGAGCGAGCCTTCCCTGCGGCGGAGCGCGGGAACTTTCTCCCCCCCTCCCGCTGCAGGAGTTGTGTGCACTGCAGCGGTGCCGAGAGAAAAGCACAGAAGGCAGCAGGCTCTGGAGAGCAGGTAAGAGACGGAGCCTTGTGGGCAGGCGAGCAGGCCCGTTTTTTGGAAATTGCTGAAAAGGTTTGTTCGGTGTGTGGCAGGCGCACGTCGCGAGCTTGCGTGGCGATCTGCCGGTCTGGAGTTATGCAAATGAGGCCGAATTGCATCCCGGGACATGCTGCGAATGCGCAACGGCGACTGCAGATGTGTAGGAAACGGCGCGCTCGTTTTCTCGTTTTGCCCACACTTTTGAGTGTTAGTGTGGCGTGTGAGTGTGTGAAAGAGTGGGCCCAGCAGGAGGCGGTGGCGTGCGGGGCGAGGAGGTGGCCTAGGCTGCGCGATTTGTGCTGTGGGTGCGGGCCGCTTGCAGGGGCCTGTTTAACTCATACTTACCTGGCAGGGGAGATACCTTGATCAAGAAGGAGGTTCACCCAGGGCGAGGCTCGGCCATTGCACTCCGGCTGTGCTGACCCCTGCGAATTCCCCAAATGTGGGAATCTCGACTGCATAATTTCTGGTAGTGGGGGACTGCGTTCGCGCTTTCCCCTGATGTGCTTGGTCCAAAATCAGATACAGGAAGGTTAGGACACCACGAGCTGCATGGCTGCGGAAGGATCCCGGTTCGACAGGAGTGGACGCCGCTGCTGGTTCTCGCTGGCTTTTAGTTAGGGGTCCGGAGAAGCATCTCAAGCTAGTTCCACTACTCCTTCCGGACGTTCATTCCCTTTTCAAAGTCAGTCGTTTTGCTGTAGTCTGCGTTCTTTAGGCTGATTATCGAGGTTAGCCTTTATTTGGTCATGGGGGGCCTCGGTACTGTATGCTGAGTCTAAAGACAGTTTCACCCGTTTTCTGATTGCTCGGTTCTGTACCAGTGCAGACATGTCAAACAGTGAATGGCTGTACCTCTATTGTATCCGTGCTCAATGAATGAAATCGGTAACAAATGAATATATGTCTAGTTATACGAAAAACGAGTGGTTTATCGACTCATCTTCATTTGCAGATTTAGAGGCAGCTTCGATATTCATTTTACAGACGGGTTTTTTTTTTGGAATATGGGTCACACACATGCCACAGCAACAAAACATCTCTAGAGATGAGGCTATAGATCACCTTTCCATCCTGCAGGTTTTCCTCCCAAAGCCTACGGCACCAACGGCGACCCCTGCTGGCCGGGAGAGCAAAAGCTTACAGCACCTGGTATTCCCAGGCAGTCTCCCATCCAAGTACTAACCAGGCCCGACGCTGCTTAGCTTCCGAGATCAGACGAGATCGGGCGTGTTCAGGGTGGTGTGGCCGTAAGCGAAAGCCCCGGCGCCTGACTCGCTACTTGAAGCTGTGTGTGGCGGGGGTTCCGTGCCCCCCGAGCGGGACTGAAGGATCGTTCGTGTGCAACTCTTTGGAAAGGAGCTGCTTTCCAAATCGCATTGCGTGCCTGGATGTTGGCGAATGCGCTCCCTTGTGTTGGCTCATCCCGCACTGGAGGAGGACAAACAATCTGCACGGAGGAGCACCAGGCAAGTCTTCACCAGACAAAAACCTCCAGTGCACAGCACTCTGGAAACATTTCGGGGCTTTCGCGTGTTTATTTCAGCACGTAAAGCGCACCGGTCCAACACGTCGGCCGGGCGCGCGGCGCCTCCGCCCTCTTGTGGCCTTGCGGCGTCAGAGCAAGAGGCTCCTTCTCGCTGCCCTTCCGCTGTGTTGCAGGGCCCCGAGAGGGAACCCGGAGCGCGCACTTTGTGGGGGGCGGGGGACCGCGTTCGCGCTCTGCCCCCGGTCTCTTGCGCGAGTAAAATCTCACGGACAGGGGGGCCTCGTCATTGATTGTTACAGGTGAGACGGGGATTAGGAGGAGACCCCGACTGATGGGTAAAGGGGAGCACTAACACCAGAGGGACACCCCCGGCGTCTCTTTTTGAGAGACGCCCTGGGGTTTCCTAATGGCCAAGGAGGGTCGGGACCTCGGTTTGACACCTCCCCCGAAGGACGGCGCCTGTTTGTGCAGCAGAGTGTCGCCATCAGGAGGCTGGGGCGTAAGAGAGCCACACAGTCCGCAGGGTGAGCGCTCCCTACTGGTCCCAGTCACACCTCTTGCAGGAGCAGCAGCAACCGGAGCTTTTCCGGGGTAGAATCTCCCATCCGGGTGCCGGCCAGGCTCACACCTGCTGGGCTGCCCCGGGGGTGAGCCCAGTCGAGAGTCGCAGGGCCAGATCTAGTCACCGGGGAGAAACGATACAAGTGAAGGATTGCTCGGCTCTCGGCACTTGAAAAGACCGACAAATGTCTCGTTCCCGCCGGAGCTGAATGTACCCGCATGTGTGGTGTCGTCTTCTTCCCCCGCCCCGCTGTGTTTGCTGTATTGTCTCTGAAGCCGGCCCCCCCGAGACGAGACGGGCTGTTCCTGTGCCCCAATTAACACTTTACAGGTGCCATTCCCCGGCATTGTGGCCATTGTCGGTGCTCACACGCGATAAGATAAGGCGGAGGAGAGCGGGGCATGCCCAGCGGCAGACATTCAAGGAGGGGGCAGTGCGAGGTGAGGTGAGGTGCGACACGCCGGAGCCCCGACGCAGCTAATGCGGAGCACTTGTTGGACTGGCATCGAAAGGACGTGTGCGCACGGAGCGAGCCTTCCCTGCGGCGGAGCGCGGGAACTTTCTCCCCCCCTCCCGCTGCAGGAGTTGTGTGCGCTGCAGCGGTGCCGAGAGAAAAGCACAGAAGGCAGCAGGCTCTGGAGAGCAGGTAAGAGACGGAGCCTTGTGGGCAGGCGAGCAGGCCCGTTTTTTGGAAATTGCTGAAAAGGTTTGTTCGGTGTGTGGCAGGCGCACGTCGCGAGCTTGCGTGGCGATCTGCCGGTCTGGAGTTATGCAAATGAGGCCGAATTGCATCCCGGGACATGCTGCGAATGCGCAACGGCGACTGCAGATGTGTAGGAAACGGCGCGCTCGTTTTCTCGTTTTGCCCACACTTTTGAGTGTTAGTGTGGCGTGTGAGTGTGTGAAAGAGTGGGCCCAGCAGGAGGCGGTGGCGTGCGGGGCGAGGAGGTGGCCTAGGCTGCGCGATTTGTGCTGTGGGTGCGGGCCGCTTGCAGGGGCCTGTTTAACTCATACTTACCTGGCAGGGGAGATACCTTGATCAAGAAGGAGGTTCACCCAGGGCGAGGCTCGGCCATTGCACTCCGGCTGTGCTGACCCCTGCGAATTCCCCAAATGTGGGAATCTCGACTGCATAATTTCTGGTAGTGGGGGACTGCGTTCGCGCTCTCCCCTGATGTGCTTGGTCCAAAATCAGATACGGGAGGGTTAGGACACCACGAGCTGCGTGGCTGCGGAAGGATCCCGGTTCGACAGGAGTGGACGCCGCTGCTGGTTCTCGCTGGCTTTTAGTTAGGGGTCCGGAGAAGCATCTCAAGCTAGTTCCACTACTCCTTCCGGACGTTCATTCCCTTTTCAAAGTCAGTCGTTTTGCTGTAGTCTGCGTTCTTTAGGCTGATTATCGAGGTTAGCCTTTATTTGGTCATGGGGGGCCTCGGTACTGTATGCTGAGTCTAAAGACAGTTTCACCCGTTTTCTGATTGCTCGGTTCTGTACCAGTGCAGACATGTCAAACAGTGAATGGCTGTACCTCTATTGTATCCGTGCTCAATGAATGAAATCGGTAACAAATGAATATATGTCTAGTTATACGAAAAACGAGTGGTTTATCGACTCATCTTCATTTGCAGATTTAGAGGCAGCTTCAATATTCGTTTTACAGACGGGTTTTTTTTTTTGAATATGGGTCACACACATGCCACAGCAACAAAACATCTCTAGAGATGAGGCTATAGATCACCTTTCCATCCTGCAGGTTTTCCTCCCAAAGCCTACGGCACCAACGGCGACCCCTGCTGGCCGGGAGAGCAAAAGCTTACAGCACCTGGTATTCCCAGGCAGTCTCCCATCCAAGTACTAACCAGGCCCGACGCTGCTTAGCTTCCGAGATCAGACGAGATCAGGCGTGTTCAGGGTGGTGTGGCCGTAAGCGAAAGCCCCGGCGCCTGACTCGCTACTTGAAGCTGTGTGTGGCGGGGGTTCCGTGCCCCCCGAGCGGGACTGAAGGATCGTTTGTGTGCAACTCTTTGGAAAGGAGCTGCTTTCCAAATCGCATTGCGTGCCTGGATGTTGGCGAATGCGCTCCCTTGTGTTGGCTCGTCCCGCACTGGAGGAGGACAAACAATCTGCACGGAGGAGCACCAGGCAAGTCTTCAGTGCACAGCACTCTGGAAACATTTCGGGGCTGTCGCGTGTTTATTTCAGCACGTAAAGCGCACCGGTCCACCACGTCGGCCGGGCGCGCGGCGCCTCCGCCCTCTTTCTGCCCCTGCAGCTGCTTCACTTTTCCCTTTAGTTGCCATCGATTTTTTTGTAGTGCTATACATATACGATTGAGGTATCTTAGAGTTCTCCTTCGAAGACCCAGCACTCTCTTTTCCTTTCCCAGTGTTACTCATATCGGACTTTTTAAACCTAAAAAAAAAACGTTTTTTTTTCTTTCAATTATAACTGAAATTTAAACAACTAGTGTTAAGTCCTAATTTTTCTGTAGTCAAAAAAAGCAAAAATTAACATTCAGGTCATGAAAAACTCAAAAAAACTCCCCAACCACTAAACTTTACCTCCCACCTGAGCGCCATCTTGAACGCCCCTACCACCAGAGAATGCTCACGATTTCGGAAGCTGTCTCCGGGACGTGCTGATTCCACACATCCTGAATAAATCATGATATTGTTAGTTGCTGTAGCTAGACGTTCAAATGAGTTTCATGGCCAGATGGACTGTTTCCTCCAGCGGTATAATATTGCAGTGAGACAGCACAATGCCTGCAAGACTATGTCACGCTAAACGCCACAGATTGTGTTTGTCCGTTCGTGTCAGTCGTCCCGCAGCCACGGGAAGTGGGACACAAACATGCTGCAATGCTTTCAAGACGTTAAGAAGAGTACTTGTGGCTTGAATGTGAACTGTACGTGCCTGCCCCCTTTCCTCTGTAGTGCATGAGTTCCTCCCGGCATGCCCTTCGTCATTGTTCTGTCATCTTGTATTTAAAGGGTTGTATTTCTGCTGCTGAAAATAAGCAACGGTTTTCTCACAACGCCCTTTGTTCCCAACGGAGCCCTTGTCTGTCATGAAATTCTTCAAAACCTCAAGCTAGAAGAAGAAGAAGACGACAAATATGAAGCGTTATAGCAACGACATGCCATGAGACGATCGATAGCGATTTCCATAGGATCCCCGCGGTTGCCTGGCAACCGTCAGCTTTGCGCAGTGGCAGTATCGTAGCCTGTGAGGTTTAGCCGAGGCGCGATTATTGCTAGTTGAAAACTTTTCCCAATACCCCGCTTCCGCCGGTTTGCAATACAATCGGCGAAAGCAATTTTTGACAGTCTCGTCAGAGACTGAGCAAGGTGTTTAAAAACAGATTTGGTCATGGTGATATCATGGTAGAAAGAAACGAGCTTGTTACGTGTCAACAGAAACGCTCTTTAGCTCTTTCAGCGTTATGCAGAGAACAGCGTCTGTCGAGATTACTTTTGTGTAAGCGCGAAACGCCGTGTGCTGTCAGTATGATTTCATATTGCTCGTAGCGGCGCCTGGCTTTTGTCTGTCAAACGTTAGGTTGCGCTTCTTCATGCTGCATCGTCGGCATGAGTGGAGCATTTTAAACGTCTGTACTTACTGCGCCCCATAAGAAATCGTTTGTCCCCATTCAAAAGAGATTGAGCGATGTCCTGCAGCGTTCGCAAAGCAAACCTTTGACAGTTTGAAAAGAGGAATTTATTCTGCTTCCTGTGCGTGCAGTAGTTACAAAGTTGAACGTCTTTACACGATCTGCTGCAGTTTTCAGTGGGTGGGCTTTGTCAAATGGCTTGGAAAAACGCACTGTGTTTCGGCTCGGGAAACATCATGAGCAGTGTCCTGCATGTTTTCTGTGTATAGCTGTCTTTTAACGCATACAGAATTCATTCGAAATCATTGATTTCTCCAATTAACACGGGTCCCTTTTTGAACCTGCCAGAAGCATTCTTTCAATGTAACAGATTTACTCCGGGGAAGGGCAGCATGACTTTGAGAGTAGCTCAAGCTTTCAGCACCTTTATCTGACTGCATGTATGCAGACACTGCTCAGAATCCCCTGTAAGATTCTCCTTCAATTCCGTTTTGCAGTGCTTTAGCTCTTTCAAAAGGCTTCGCTTTGCTAGTCACAATCCAAGGCTCATGACAGCATTTGAAAACATTCGCAACTGCGTTGGCCGGGAATTGAACCTGGGTCAACTGCTTTGAAGGCAGCTATGCGCAACACTGGCTCGCTCCAGAGTAAATCTCACGTCGAGAGCATATTTTTTTCCATTTTACCGTGAGTCGGGCTCGGCTGCACAGAGGAGAGAGCAGAGCAATGAGGTCACGGGGACAGGGGAGTCACACGCTGGCGGTTTGAATACGCGGAAGATCACTGAGGGATCCACAGTATATGGACCCTCCGTGCGCCATCAGTCCGCACTCCGGACTCTGAATCCTGCCATCCGAGTTAAGATCTCGGCGGAACCTGAGGCGCAGTTCCTTCTTAAAACGTAATCTGGTGAGCATTTCTAGAATCATACTTGTATAGATGCAGCCTTTAATGTGTTGCTAGGTTAAAATTGATGACTTCTTGTATTTCAGTAGGCAACTGCCCTCTTGATTTCGGATTTAATTTCTTTATTACAGGGGCGCTTTTATGAAGACAGAGTCATGTTCAGGTACTTTGCTTGATGGAGGAAGCTCATTTCGGACTCTGTGATCTGCTCACCTGGAAAGGTCTGCTATACTACTACAAGAGAGAAGTAGAGTCTGGAAGAAGGGACAATTTTATGATACTTTGGAAGATAATGTTTTTTTTTTCTTATACTGAAAATGAAAGGTAGTTGTTTCTATATGGACTCAGTCTTTGGAATTTGTATATATATATATTTCAGTGATCCCTCAGCCATTCCTTCTGTATTGTAATTCAATTTCTCTTTTAAAATTCCTTCCCCACTTTTAGGACCTGCAGTTGCTGAACTCCACAATGGCTTCTATTGGAAAATCTGTGACTGAGACCAAGTAAGTGTTCACTTTTTTATGAAACCATTATTTATTTTGGAGCAATGAGCAATTCTTATATAAATGCGATAAAATCATTATGCTCAAACTATGAGAGAGAAAATTAAGGATAATTTAAAAAATCAGTCTTAGCTTGTTTCTATACACAGATGGTATTATTTATTTTCAAAGGAAACCCGCGAGGATTCCCCTGGTGTGCAAGATGTGCCTGAATACTCTTGAACAGCTTCCTGCTCACTTGAAGAGGGAGTGTATGAAGCACGCCACGGCAGAAGAGATAAGGATGGCCTCTCAACAGGCGAGGGAGGACATGATGAATCACCTGAAGAACGGGGTCATCGTGGATTACCACAGAATAGAGATCGTGTCTGGTGAGGCAAACAGGATAGTGGTTGTAAGACTGCTAGAGTCCTTGGGCCTTTTTGTACATGGGAAGCCTGAAGACACATTGGCAAGGTGAGATATTTTTAATCTGTAAGGCTTCTGTAGTTTCTTTTTGAAATCATTGTTACAACATATTATGTAAAAGCATGTTGAAAAGAATCTACCTGCATTCCAGCGGCCCTGAGCAAGACGCCGCTGTCCAGGAGGAAGAGATGCCAGAGGCTGCTCTAGAAACTGAAACAGAAGCGGATAAGGAAGGGGAAGATGTGAGCTCTGAAGAACTCTATCAGCAGTAAGACTTTTTATTTTTCAGATGTATCTATTTTTTACTAAAATTCTAATTTGTCTCATAGGTATAAAATGTTTAAACCGGTGTTTTATATCCTTACAGGCCCTGAGTAGTTAAAAAGTATCAGCAGGCCGGAAGAGAGTGGCCCAAGCTGGACTCTATAGAAAGCACTCCCTGGATGCTCCTCTCCTGATTGGATTCAAACAGTACCTTACCAAGGATCTGGGAGTGGCAAATTATTCTCAGGAGGTATTTATTTTTTAAAGGCATTTAAAATTTCTTTATAAAGCATAAGCAATCATTTATTACATCGCTTCTTGAATTAAATCTTTTGACAAGAGGTAAGACTTCTGTTACATTTCAACCCATGTTTAGCTGTGTTTTTTAGATTTAACTGAACCAATTTCTGTGTGTGATAATGTCCTTGAATTCTGACAACATCACACTAAATTACACGATATAAAACAGCTAATGTTTCTAGAGATAAAGTTTCTGAGATGTTTCTAATTACTTTTTATTAACAGGGACAGTTTAATTCACCTTGTACAGTACTGTAAGACCAAGATGCTTTTTTTTAAAGTTATTTAACATTTTATAGAACTTTGTCTACTATGGCAACATGATGAGCTTGGTGAAACTTGGAAAAATACTGCTTGGCCACTTATCTTAAGATAAAGATAGGATAAAGGTTTATCTTTTGCACCTACCTGACCCCCAGGGAAGGCCAATGCTTTCTAAGTTGATGGTTCCCTACAGTAGACTGTACTTTAATTTCAAAGGTAATGTATATTGACCCAAATCAGTTTTGGAATCCAATCTACTGACGAGATGGAGCACATCCTTTTTTCAGGATTTTAGCATCATACGTTTGGTATATTTAGTCCCTAATGCTGAAAGAAATGATCATAGAACATTTGGACACTTTGTGGGCTTGAAATACAAAGCAAATCATGTTCTATGGTACAAGATAAATACAAAACTTAAGCTTTTATTTTAATTAGATTTGTTTATAAAGCATAAGCAATCATTTATTACATTAATATATGTGAAAATAACATTTTAGCATCATACGTTTAGTATATTTAGTCCCTAATGCCGAAAGAAATGATCATAGAACATGACATCTAACCTTACCTGCGGTGTTTTTAATCCCTATTGCTCAATGCACAGTGAAAGCATTGCATACATGTGTCTGACAATGAGGAATGGGCCCCTGAGACAGTCATTTGCCTGTTTCACAAATGATCGTATTTTACTAGAGATTCTGTTTGGGATTCAGATGTGCATTCGGACAGCAATCCCTTTCAAGAAATGATACGCTCTGGATGAGGTCAAAGGTGCTGGAACACTGTATTTAGGATGTGTTTGCAGTGATTGTGTGTCTCCTGCTTCAACGCAGTGATATATAGATGTGCTCCTGTAATTTATTGGTACATGCCCAGGGCAGTGAGCAGTCTGAGGATTTATTTCCAGACGGCATAGAGCGGTGAAGCAGTGAAGTAGTGCAACACACTGGATCATTATATTATTAGAATCTATTCTACTTACATTATTACATTATACACAATTTGAGTTCATTTTAAAAAGTAAAATGTAATGAAAGGAATGCATTTTCATAAGAAAGATAATACCGATATGCATGTGATAATCTTCCTTATATCATGTAGTGCGTCATTTGGACACTTTGTGGGCTTGAAATACAAAGAAAATTATGTTCTATGGTACAAGATAAATACAAAACTTAAGCTTTTATTTTAATTAGATTTGTTTATAAAGCATAAGCAATCATTTATTACATTAATATATGTGAAAATAACATTTTAGCATCATATGTTTAGTATATTTAGTCCCTAATGCCGAAAGAAATGATCATTTGTTTAACATGCACGGGTCTGTCTCAAAGGATGCAGTACTCCTGAAGGGTCTCAAACCCAACATTTCGGATGCCTAGCTGTATCCCTCACATGTGGCACCTCAGAATGACTTCTAACCTTACCTGTGGTGTATTCAGTCCCTATTGCTCAATGCACGGTGTACATACTGCATACATGTGTCTTGAGAATGAGGAATGGGCCCCTGAGACAGTCATTTGCCTGTTTCACAAAGAGGGACATGGACCTAGACCTGGCCCGTACGGGGTTCAAACCCACGACCTTGGCGTTATTAGCACCACGCTCTAACCAACTGAGCTAACATTCCTCACGACAGTGCTCCTCTCTGCGCTGCAAAAAATCAAACTCAGGGAATTTCTTTTGCCCTCCTTTGAATAGAAAGCCGTGTAATTCAGTGTACGGGCTTTCTCGTGCAGTTTCATGGTTCTTGTAACCCAAATCCTACACTGGCCTGAAGTGCCCCCCCATTTCACAGCATTTTTCAGCTGATTTAAAATGTACCTAAAGGAGAAGCATTATTGAAGACCATCAATTACCAAGAGCTTTTGTCAAAGGTTTTGGTTGTCATTTTGAATGACCACAGAGCGCTGTGACGTCGGTTTTACATCTCATCCAAAAGACAGCGCCCTTTTACAACACAGCATCTCCGTCACTATACTGGGGCATTGGGACCCGCACAGACCTCAGGGTGAGCGCCCCCCCGCCGGCACCATTAACACCGCTTCCAGCTGGAAGCGTTGTTTTTCCCTGTAGCTCATCCTCATCCGGGTACTGACCTGGCTCACACCTGCTTAGCTTCAGTGGGTTTTCAGTTGCGAGTTGCAAGGGGATGCAAGTGATGGAGCCGCTCGCTGCAAAAGCCACTGCATTGGCCGGGAATCGAACCCGAGCCTCCCGCGTGGCAGGCGAGAATTCTACCACTGAACCACCAATGCTCAGTGCCTGGACCTTCAAAAAAGACGCTTTTTTGGTGCTCTGTGCAAAACGCGTCGACATCTGCTTCCAGCTGCAAAATGCCATTCGCGGACGCTGAAGAACTTCCAAGGCAGCGGGTACAAGCGATTGGGCGTTTTAAAACCACCAGGAACAGCAAAGAGGCGCGCTTCTTTGCTTACGCCGAAACACACCGACTGGAGGCGGACAACGTAGTCGGCAGGATTGGAACCTGCGCGGGGAGACCCCAATGGATTTCTAGTCCATCGCCTTAACCACTCGGCCACGACTACAGCAAGCCCCACCGCCGCTGCGTTCTTGCTACAATCTTACCTGGATCGCGAGGCGCCGGCGGAAGCCTATTTCAAAGTCGTTCTCCGTTTCAAAAAAACATTTCCAAAATACAAGCCTTGCAGACAGACACGCCTCAGAGGACTTAAGGGTGGCTTCATGTCGGAATGATAAAGTCTCCCCGTCCGGACATGAAAATGCCACTTTGTTACACACAAAAAAAGACTCAACAACAGAGAAATGCCCACAAGCATTTCAAAAGCCGCACCACGCCGCTCTTGAAATAGCTCTTACGTTAGTGGTAGACGCAGGAATCGTCCTGCACTTGCATATAACGCCGTTACGTGGCCAAGCAGTATTGTACGTCATCCTAGCACTGCACCCCGGGTCGTACGGTATATGGGAACGAGCACACGCCACGAATCGTCTCGAATCACTCCCTACAGCTGTAAGGCGCCTTGAAGCGTGCACCCCCAACATTCTTCTTTGCGCATCTGTGAAAGGTAAACTCTTGAGCAAACTCTGAACCAGCTCTAAGGAAACTAATCCGATTAGACGTTACTTTGACTCATCTTCTTACGCTCAGTGCCGGATTGCTCAAACTCCAGCTAGGGTTAGGGTTAGCATTCCCACGCTACTTAGACACTTTGTTTACGCTCAGTGCTGGATTTTGGGAACTTCAGGACAAGTGGGAATTTTCTCCTATCTGTCCATTCTGTTTTGTTTTGGAGACTCTTGGCTGCCTATGTTGTTCAGTGCAGCGTGAAGGAAACATTTTCCAAAACTCAAATTTTGTAAGAAAACCTCTCCAGCTGCTTTAACTCTCTTCATTTTTGTCATTTAATGTGACACTCGATGTATAACTGGAGCCTCACATATGCAAATGGTGAGGCTCCAGTTCGACACCCAGTTCGACACCACTTTACAGTATATGACAAAAGCATGGCAGACTGTGCCGGACCAGCTGGTAACTTCCGCTTATTTTGACCATATTAAACATTGGAAATCTTCCCACTTGCATTTGTGAAACTTGATTTTGGCTCCACCTAAGACACTCTTAAATCTTCAAACACTTTTCTCTTCTCCCAGCGTTGCATGAAAACCCATCTCACCACGGAAAGGAACCTAACAGCTTTGGTAAGAGAGCAGAATTACCTGAAGAACTGCTTTCCATGGAAGCAGGACCAAGCGATGTAGCATTTTTATAGTACCAGGAAAGGAGAAGCGGCACTTCGCCTCTGCCGCGCAGGCACAAGTCGACGTGCGGCAGACGCCGGAGTCGGCAGGTTTCGAACCTGCGCGGGGAAGCCCCAACGCATTTCGAGCCCATCGCCTTAACCACTCGAGCACGACAAATGCGAGCCCGCCGCCGCCGCATTCCTCCTATAATCAAACACGGACTGCGAGGTGGCTGCGGAAACCTTTTTAAAGTTGCTCTCCGTTAAAAAAAATACCTTTCACAAGATTCGTGCCGGCAGACAGACACGCCTCAGAGGGTTTAAGGCTGGCTTCACGTTCAAATGATAAAGTCCCCCAGTCCGGATGTCAAAATGCAACTTTGGCAGACAGAAAAAACATCAACAAACCAAAAATGTGGACAAGGATTTTACAAGCTGCACCACACTGCACTTTCAAAAGCATTTACATTCGTGTTAGACGCAGGAATTGCCTTTGATTTGCGCGCTTACGAACGCCATGGAAAACGAAACAAAACTAAAGCCCTCAGCTCCTGCACTTGATTATAATGCCGTTACGTGTCGAAGCAGGAATTTACGTCATCCTACCACTGCAACACGGGGAATAGAGGGAAATGAGCACAAGCTACGAATTGTCTCTAATCAGTCCCTACAGTTGTAAGACGCCTGGAAGCGTGCACCCCCATCGTTAATCTTTGCGCATCTGTGCAAGGTAAACTCTGGAGCAGTCTCTGAAACGGCTCAAAGGAAACACGTGATTGATTCTATGTGCATCTGGGGTTCATTTCTTATTTACATTTAATTCAAGGGAAAGGCTTGGGTCAGTTTCAGACGGCCTCCAACAGCGAGATTCAAGCGCCCCACCTTCAGCCCAATCTGCGCCGCCAGAACGCCAACGGCTCCTCTGGTCTCCGGGGTGCGGTTGTGACCCCATAACCTAAAGTGTTGGTGGCAGACAAATGGAGACTAACAGGTGATGTCCTAGGACATGACTACATTGTGACACTCGGTGGGGATGGTGACCATTGCTTGGAAAAGAGTGCGAGGCCCCTTTATAAAAACATTTTGTTAACAGGCATTCTGCCTCAGCCTAAACACCTATAGCTTGCAAAGCGCATGCTATTAGACAGGCACCTCTGCAAGACCTTAAGAGTCTCTTAAACTAGTGATAGTAAGGTGTTCCCAATGGGCGATGTTTGGCTTTCAAATCATCTCTCTGTGGAAGCGCCGAGATGCAGCTGTTTAAGGCTTAGAAGCAGCTGACTGTTTCACTACCTAGCTGATTACTGTCAGTCAGGGAGCTCAGAGGTGAAAAGCCTGTCTGAGAGACAATTCGCCGTCGATCAGTTCAATATGTTCCGTACCAGCTCGGCGCACCTGAGATCATCTTGGTAGCCGTGTAGCTCAGATGAGTGAGAGCGTGTGTGTGTGTACCACCGTGATTGGATGCCGGTCCTTCTCAGGTCACAGTAAACCTTCTGCTGCCTAACTTTCCTAATTTTGGGGATCCCTTTGAAAAAGCAAAGGAAAAAAAAACTGGCTCTCATCAGCGTGATCGACCCAACCCAGTGTGCCCCAGTGGCCTAATGGATAAGGCACTGGCCTCCTAAGCCAGGGATTGTGGGTTTGAGTCCCATCTGGGGTGCTCCTGTCCCATTTTGAGCGTACAAATGTCCTTGTGATTTGCAAAGCTGCAATCCCACCTTACTCTGCTTTTCTCTCACATACAGTTGGGAGAAAAACTTTTGTAAACAGCCCTTCGGAATGATGTGGATTTCTGCATGAATGGCTCCTAACATGTGATCTTATCTTTATCTAAGTCATAATAATTAATAAAGAGAGTCTGATTTAACAAACAACACACGCCCAACATTTGACATTGCTGTTTCTTTATTGACCAAATGGTTTAAACAATCAAGGTCATTGATGGAAAAAGTATGTGAACCCTTATATTAAGGAGCTAGTGGAACCTCCTTTATGACAAAAACCTCAACCCCCACTTTCTGTAGCGGTTGGTCAGACCTGAGCAGCGGTTAGGAGGTATTTTGGCCTATTCCTCTATGCAAAACTATTTCAGTTCATGTATATTTTTGGGATGTCTTGCGCTGAACGGCCTGCTTCAGATCACGCCACAGCACTTCAATGGGATTGGGGTCAGGACTCTTACTTGGCCATCCCAAAATACGGAATTTCTTCTGTTTCAGCCACTCTGTTGTTGATGTACTCCTTTGTTTTTGTCACGCTGCATGACCCAGCGTCTTTCGAGTTTTAGATCACAGGCAGACACCCTGACATTCTGCTGTAGAATTTCCTGATACATCTTGGAATTCATCGGTCCCTCGATGATTGCAAGCCGTACAGCCTCCGCCATGCTTCCCACGTGGGATGAGGTTTTGGAGTTGGTATGCAGTGTTTTGTTATCTCCAAACATAACGCTGTGCACATTTACCAACAAGTTCAACTTTTGTCACGTCTGTCCACAGAACATTGTTCCAGGAGTTGCTGTGGAACATCCATGTGGTCTTTAGCAAACTTGAGAGGGGCAGTGGTGTTTTTTTTTTGGGGGGAGAGCAGTGGTTTCCTCCATGGTGACCTCGCATGATCACCACTCCTGTTCAGATTTTTTCTTATGGTGGACTCATGAACACAGACGTAAGACAAAGTCAACCACCTGTTCGCTAGATCCCATCCCCACTCAGCTAGTCAAAGATTCCCTCGAAGGACTGGCAGGACCTATAATTAGTATGATGAATGCATCGCTTGCGTCAGGCGTTGTACCTGATCAATTTAAGGTAGCGGTTGTTAGACCGCTCCTTAAGAAGTCAAATTTGGATCCACAACTTCTTAACAACTACAGGCCTGTCTCAAAGGTCCCATTTCAATCTAAAAGTCTTGGGAGAATAGTTGTTGCCCAACGTCAATCGTATCTGGATTCAAATAATATACTTGAGAAATTTCAGTCTGGTTTCTGAAACTGCATTAACAAGAGTCGTAAATGATATTCTCTTAGCTACTGATGCGGGGAATGCAACAGTGCTTGTGCTTCTAGATCTTAGAGCTGCCTTTGACACGGTTGACCTCTGTTTTGTTACACAGGCTTGAGTTTGAGGTTGGCTTATCTGGAACCGTCCTTCAGTGGTTTACTTCACATTTAACTCATCGTTTTCATTATGTTCAAATATCTAATAATTGTACTGCTTCATCAATGTCACCAGTTCAATTTGGGGTACCAGAAGATCAGTGCTGGGACCAATATTGCTCTCTCTCTCTACATGCTGCTGCTAGGTAGGATAATATGAAAAAATAATATGAACTTTCATTCATATGCTGATGACACTCAAATAAACATTTTGTTTACACCAAACGACAACTCTTCTATTATCAGTTTAGTTAAATGCATTAAGGAAGGAAATACTTGGATGTGTGAAAACTTTTCGTTACTCAACTCTGAGAAAAATGAGGATCTGTTGATCGGAGGCAACAATACTGATAGGACTACTATAACTTCAGCACTTAACTCAGAGGATTTAAACATTTGCCTCAAAGAGACAGCACGTAACCTAGGCGGCATATTAGACACAAGGCTCTTAACAACTTGCATTATTAAGTGCCTTGGGACAACCTTGTTGTGAAAGGTGCTATATAGAAATACATTGATTTGAATTGAATTGACAATGTAAAATGTTGTGTGTGTTGTTTGTTAAACAAGACTGTCTTTATTTATCAAAAAATAAAAGGAATTTGCTAGGAATGCAAACGTTAGGTTGCGCTTCTTCATGCTGCATCGTCGGCATGAGTGGAGCTTTTTAAACGTCTGTACTTACTGTGCCCCATAAGAAATCGTTTGTCCCCGTTCAAAAGAGATTGTGCGATGTCCTGCAGTGTTCGCAAAGCAAACCTTTGACAGTTTGAAAAGAGGAATTTATTCTGCTTCCTGTGCGTGCAGTAGTTACAAAGTTGAACGTCTTTACACGATTTGCTGCAGTTTTCAGTGGGCGGGCTTTGTCAGATGGCTTGGAAAAACGCACTGTGTTTCGGCTCGGGAAACATCATGAGAAGTGTCCTGCATGTTTTCTGTGTATAGCTGTCTTTTAACGCATACAGAATTCATTCGAAATCATTGATTTCTCCAATTAACAACGGTCCCTTAAAAGATTAGTCAAAGTAACGTCTAATCGGATTAGTTTCCTTAGAGCTGGTTCAGAGTTTGCTCAAGAGTTTACCTTTCACAGATGCGCAAAGAAGAATGTTGGGGGTGCATGCTTCAAGGTGCCTTACAGCTGTAGGGAGTGATTCAAGACGATTCGTGGCGTGTGCTCGTTCCCATATACCGTACGCCCCGGGGTGCAGTGCTAGGATGACGTACAACACCGCTTGGGCACGTAACGGCGTTATATGCAAGTGCGGGACGTGAGGGTTTTCGTTTGTTCATTTTGTTTTGCTCTGCTTTGCTTTGTTTCGTGGTCAAGAGGCGTAAGGTAAGTCGTAATCCAGGGAGAACACTGGTGGCAAACAGTCCGAGGTGAGAGGCGAGGTCCAAAGTCGAAAAGGCAGAAACGCCAGGTAGAGCTCTCAAGGAGTAGACTCAATACCAGTGGGAAGCAGGTAAAGATGGTAAAAATAGCACTGCGTACCGCACGGTGGAGTGTGTGCAGGTGGGTTAACTCGTGCGGCGGCGTTTGTTAATAATCACCCGCTGCTGGTGCTGTTTAGATTGCTTAAGAGTTGGTCTTAACTGCCTGGCGGTCATGACAAGCTCCTCTTTAAGCTGTGGTTTAGTTTTGCATTCATGTGTTTCTAGAGCAGTTATTTATGGGGGTGGGTGGGTCTTTCACAGAGGCTCAGGACAAATCCCCCGCCTGAAAGTCTAATGTGTGCGTTCAGACAGTCACAGGTCAAGAGCCAGGCAGGAGGACAATGGACAGAAGAGCCAACGAACTAAAAATAAAAGAACAGATATGAAAAAGCCACCATCTTTTTCTTTTTGACATTTTCCGACTTTCATGCAAGCCAGGACAAAGTTGCTCGTAGCTACTTGTGGATTCAAATACTCTATCGAGTGCTTTGATGAGTTTTTGCAATTTGATTGTCGTCCTGTCAGCCTGTTTCTGTTTTTTTTTTCAATCTAGTGATGGAAAGTAAGAGGGAAATGATGGAGCAATCAATAACCGCTCCGGAAAAATGGCAGAAAGAAATGGCCCGTCACTAAGGACATTTGTGAAGCAGAGGAGTGACATCACCACAAAGGCGACTTATTCTGCTGATCGTTTTGGTGAATAATGATTGAGCCGTGTTAAGAGAAAGGTAGCTGCGTCAGCATGCTTAGGCTGCAAAGGATAAAGCAAAGGTTTACTCCATGCTGAAAAGAGAAGAAAAGAAGCACAATGTTTCGGCTGTGGAGCCTTCTACATTGGAAAAACTGAGACACGCATACTGGAGGGGCTTGAACCACCAACTTTTCAGCACCACAGAGTCTGACAGTCTTTTGTGCGCCCTACATTTGCAGGTTTATGGTCAAAGAAAACAATCACTTGCGCTTCTTGCAGCCGGCAATCTTTTTCCACTGACAACCAAGAAATGGATTTCATCTTTCACAAGCTGTATGGATTTCTTCAAAAACAAGTTATTCCAGAAAGGAAATGAATTCTTGCATTAAACTGAACCAAGCTGTACATGTTTGTCTGAAATGAGACATGCGGCACAACAAGACATGGAGAGAGGCACCGCTGGTATTCAGACCCAGGATCGCCTGCTTACTAGGCAGGCACTTTAAGCCACTAGGGAACAGCGCCAGCAGAGCACCGCGCTTTTACAGACACTTGGACACATCTGCATTCGGTGTGCACTTAACCTGCTCTCTGAGCCCGTTGCCTCCGTCCCATTTAATAGCAGAACTGACGCCAAGAGAAATGATGAGAAATGGCATTTATCTGGCACTTCTCATGTCCAAGGAGCTCAATGCCCTTGACACCTCCCCAAGGCGACAGAGCTGTGCATTCTTTGGCGACAACATTTTTTCTTTTGTTTTATTTCTATAGTTATTGATAGAATAAAAACGATATGTCATGTACTGTAAGGGAAATGTCTCTTTTCATGGGGAAAGCTAGAACCAGCAAATGTTGTGTTTAGAAGAAGTGATTTAACATGACACGTGACCTAATTTACCGGAGCAAAAGCTCACCCAGCAAGCCCTGCTTTACTTCTACAGGAGAGAAGTACTGTAGAGTCTGCAAGATGTTCAGCTGGGTAGCTACGTCAGCATGCCTCGGCTGCAAAGGAACAAGTAATAGGTTTATTGCATGCTGAAAAGAGAAGAACGGAAACACAGCGTTTCGGCCGTGAGGTCTTCTCACACCTGAAGAAGCCTCACACCTGTAAAAGGCTCCATGGTTTTCTTTCTTCTCTTTTCAACATGGAATACACCTATTGTCTGCAAGATATGACAATTTCACGGTGTTTTGGAAGAAAACCTTTTTTCCTTGAATTCAAAATCAATCAGAATTTCAGCACGACACACCAACACTTTTTCTGTTTTAAGGAGATGATATTTTAAACCTGATAAAAATAGTAGGAAACACAAGTTTCTTGCTGTGAAAATTTAGATGGGGAAGTGTACTACTGGTAGCAGTGTAGAGCTCTCTGTGGTGGAGTGCAAGCGCATGTTCTATGGGCCAGTGGCGTAATGGATTACGCGTCTGACTTCGGATCAGAAGATTGTAGGTTCGAGTCCTGCCTGGTTCGTGAGGCTTTTAAACCTCTCAGGTTCCTCGGTAACAGGTTGCCGTCATGTATATGAACTATAGAAAAGCATCTGCCACAACCCGTAAATTAGCACGCAAGTGCGGGCTAGTTAACACAGAACTGTATGGAGATCATCTCCAGCTCCGAGCTCAATTGCAATGATAAAACATGCAGAACAGAACTGGAGAGCAGCTGAATTTGTGCTCAGTAGGGTGGGGAGGACTCAGCATTGCTATTGTTCTAATTGGCATGAACTGCAGGGGATCTGAATCAGAACACGTCACTTAGTTCGATCATTGCGTCAATATGTAGGCCACGTTAATATAAAATTATTACTTTGTCTGTCTCGTCTTTGTATATAGCTGAATGTCCCTGACAATTTCATGTTAGTTTTTAAGAACGACATTGGTGCTAATATATACATATATAGCATATAAGGAACACGTAAAAGTTTAGTCCATGCTGAAAAGATAAGAAAACCGCCACAACGTTTCATCTTGGAATAAATCTTTACTTGTTGTTTTGCAGCCTACCCATTCTGACCTAACTCCTCCCTTGAAATTCCCTAACAGATAAGGGTACGTAACGGCTCATGCGATGCTCAGTTGCAATTTGTCCCAAAACAAACAAGAACAGCAGCTGAGGGTTTGAGTTTGAACATGCACTGTATTAAAACAGCTTTTATTTCCATTGATAAATGCTAGATATTCCTACAGAGATTCTCCAGGTAGTAAGCGATTCCTGTTTCTGTTTCTATTTCTGTTTCATATATATATACAGTATATATACAGTATTGTACTATTATTATATAATTGTTACACTGTCGCTGTATTGTGTGTGTTAAGCTGCTGTTGCACTGCAATTTCCCTCACGGGATCAATAAAGTATCTATCTATAAGAAGACATTACCAACAACGACCACAAGATGGAGATATTGTCTAGACATTACCAACAACGACCACAAGATGGAGATATTGTCCAAAGAGGCAAGAAGGGCAAAGCTGCGATAAGGTAAAATCATTTTTTGTAAGAGATTGCTGTCAGAATGCACATCCGTATCCCAAACAGAATCTCTAGTAAAATATGATCATTTGTGAAACAGGCAATTGAGTGTCTGCTACAATATGATTGCTACAGATGCAGCCATTCAAAATGCGCGGGCGTACGCTGTACGCAGTCTACCACAAGTTACCGGTAAATACCGCGAGTTACCGGTAAATACCGCTAGCAAAATAATAGTATCCGGAATTTCCGCAAGGTGGAGCTAATAAAGCTCAACTTCTCATGTTTGAGCTGTAGCCATCAAAGTCTTTAATGAAGATATTACTAATAGTATTAATAATAAATGAACTTGGACAAGCTGTAAACTCAAAGTATTGCCCTGGTCCACATTATTTTTTTCATTGACCGTCTTTGTAAAAGTAACACCACAGCATTTCGCAATCACGCATTTTTTTCCAATCATGCAAAGTACAGTAATTTTTGAGAATCGATTCACCATGCCTTTCACATGCTCATAAAAGAGGTTGATTTAGGAACATAAACATATTACCGTATGCAAACTGTACTGTATACAGTTTGTATATGTATATGTATATTTAATGTCTTAACTGTGCCCGTTTAAGTATTGAATATTTATATGGAATTTTACCACTGAAGGGAAATCTTAGTGCCTGAGCATAAAAAGAATAGGAGCATACTGCAACATGTGTGAAGGCCATAAACGATATTAATTTTGGAACATAAACATACAGTATATGGCTGGTCTCGGTACTTTAAAGAAAACATACACGAAACATGGTTTCATTATGACCAGAATCGGTCTTGAGATATTTTAAACTTGATTTACAGTATTTGAGAGGTATGTCTTGACACCGATACTACGTAAATACTCCTCACGTATATGTTTCTAGGTTTATATTATGCATTTCATACGGTCAAATTGCTTTTGAGCAACTGATAAGAAGCGCGAAACGGTATGCCCAGGGCGTTTTAGTTTTCGTTTTGTTTTAATGCAGTGCAGTGGATTGATTAGAGATATCAAGTACATACAAGTCATTTTTTAAAAGTTGTAGTTCGTCTTGTAAAAATGTTACGAGTACATCATCTGTCAACAATTACACAGGTTCTGTTTCCATATTGCGGTTTTTGGTTATGTAATATTATTTTCTAATTTCACGTTGTGAATATATGATTTGGGCAAACAGAGCCGCAAAGAAGTACATTATGGGCTGTTGTTGTTTTTTTGCAGTTTTATCTAAAATAAGCGATGCTTAAACCTTTGTCTGATTCTTGTGAAACTATCCACACGACAGTTACCTAGGAGTTGACTTCAGTGATGTCACTGATGGGATGTTTCTAAAAATCCATCCTCTGTAAAACATCTTCTCTAGTTGTTCTGCATATGTATTCGCTAATGAAGCTGTGTGTTCTGAGCCTGGTTCTCTACATTTCTGTATGAACCAGCTTAGAGGGCTAAAGACAGCTTGTGTTTAAATTGAGTGTAAGGTAATTTATGCTTCTAAAGTCATGGTCAGCATTTATTATTGTACTGTGCTGTAAACTTCTTCTGTGCCTAATTACATTATTTTATAGTCGATAATGTTTCTGTAGTGCTTTTTCAGCCCTCAGCATGTGTCTGCGCTGGTGGTGCTGTGGGTTAGGTTCCTGACTCCTATGTCACATGGTCTGTGGTTGAATCTCATGGAACTATGACTTTAATTTTTAACAAACATTTCTTTGAAAAAATGAAACATTTCCCTTGGTCAGAGATTAAATAAAACCTCACTCGCATCAAAACAAATTTATATTTCTAAATATCACAACATGATCGAATTTACGTCTTTTTAATAACAATGAATAGTCACCTATGCGTTACAAAATAAACATTTATATTGATTTGAATCGCGTTTTGATTTAAATCATAAACGCGTGTTTAAATATATGTGTTTAAAGGCGATATACTGTATAAAAGCGCTGATTCTTATGGAATGTGTTCGGCCGGGGATTCAAAAAAATTATTTTTTTTAATCGCGTATCTAAGGAAAATTGCAGTATAACTTTGTTCATGCACAAACAGTGGCATGTTACATTATAATTTGGGTGTCTCCTCTTGCCAGAAAGCTCTAAATTGCATTTTGAGTGCGGTTTTTGACTTTTTCGAAATTGCAACCCATAAATAAAGCTGATACAGTTTAGACTTACTGTATTCTAAACTGTATTACAACATCACATTGGACAATGCAACGTAAATTGCAAAAATGCACTTGGAATCTGTCCAAGCCCTACTACGAAAATTATTTAAACTGCGACACTTATCATTCATCTTTAAATAAACTTTATTTTATATAGCGTTTTAAGCGAATAGGTAATTAGATTGCTCATAAACCTAATCGCTTTTTCTACATAAACACAGCGTGATTGCTCTCTGAAAATGTTTTTTTCTTTATATTTAGGCTCAGATTTCAACTATAGATCGTATTATTATAAACTTTCTTGGAAAAATGTCTTTTATGTAAACCATGTTTGCTATTAATTCATTTAGGGCTAAAATACGTTCATTGTCTTCCAATCGAGTCGAGTTGACATTGGAAGCTTGCCACGCCCGGACTGTTACACCAACGCATTAGCATGTTGAAGCGATTTCATTGAGGAGGCCATCTACTAGTTAACACTGTACTTCCTACTTTGAAAATACCTGTGAAATTGGTTTAATTCGTCACAGCCAGCACTCCAGCAGAGAGGGGGGTTGTACTCGTTAATGTCTGATGACATACAAGTGGAAAGATTACAGATTTTAATCGTCTTTTTTCTGAACCAGGGAAAATCTGATCATGTTTCTCTATAACAATAATAAAAAACTTTATTTTCAATTATTTTACATATCCCGCTTGCACATCGCATGACTTTAATAAATCTATTCTTTATTAATACTAAATAAATAATACTAAAAATACTACAGCAAAGAGGTCACTTGATTTTTGGAATAATTCCAAATAGCACAATGATCCACTGGCATCCCTGAAGTCTGTTTAGTGCATAATCTTCCAAATACAATCACTAAGCAATTATAAGAATTATACCATCCTATTTCTTTGTGATGTCCTGTAAAAACTAAACCTATTTTTATAAGGCTTTTACTCAAAAGATTTCCAAACACACAAAGCATTTGTGAAGTACTATAGTATTTCTAAAGGTTACTGGTACAACATCAATCATTAAAGCTTAACAATAAAGTTTAGATTGCTGACTATGGACTAACTACATTAACTAACTGCAATGCAACAGTATACATTTTACAAGAATATCTGGTTGAATTCTTGCATTTGTAGCCAATTTAATGCGAGAGAAATAAGCCAATTTAATTATTTCACAAAAAATAATGTAATATAAAATGGATGTTTTTAACTTTATTGTAGTGTTTTAGAAACTAATATGTCTTCAAAAATGGTTGTTTTTCACTCCTAGGAATGAAAGCTGTTGTTATATAATGTTTATTTTCAAATTTTGAAAAATCAAAGGATTCTAGCTTTCTCCCCTTGCAGGCATCGGACACAGAGAACCTCATGGTTTTCCTAAAAATCATTTTTTATGTTCCCTGGTGTTCCAAACTTAGTTTTAATCAATTTTAATTTGTTATTATGTTAAAAACAGGGTAATAAATTTCTAATTGGACTATAAATAATGTCATATTGTCTGCTATAAAACTGATGTTTTCAACTCTATTGTAGAGATTCTAGAATCAACTAATAGAGAATTGAAATAAAAAAGGGCATAAGAAAACATTACCAACAATGACCACAAGATGGAGATACTGTCTAGACATTACCAACAACGACCACAAGATGGAGATATTGTCCAAAGAGGCAAGAAGGGCAAAGCTGCAATAAGGTAAAATCATTTTTTGAAAGAGATTGCTGTCAGAATGCACAACTGAATCCCAAACAGAATCTCTAGTCAAATATGATCATTTGTGAAACAGGCAAATGAGTCTCTCAGGTGCCCATTGCTCATTTTCAGACACATTTATGCAATACTTTCACCATGCGTTGAGCAATAGGGATTAAAGATACCAGAGGTAAGGTTTAAAAGTGATTCTGAGGTGCAACACATCAGCGATACAGCTAGGCATCTGAAATGCGGGGTTTGAGAGCCCTTCAGGGAACACCGTACCCTAAAGGTACCAGAAGTCCACTAGTATAAGCATTAAGTCACTGTCAGCCCTGTTGCAATGTGATTGCTACATATCTTCATTTCTTTGGTTTTTAAGGAGTAAGAGTGCAGGGGGTCTAAATCTGCGATCCAGTGTGTTGAAGTATTTCACAACACTACCTGTAGCCCGTATGGAAATAAATACTAATTCTGATTATTGTCCTGGGCATGTACCAATAAATCACTGAGCATATATATATATATCACTGTGTTGAAGCTAGAGACCTGTATGTAATATTATGGTGCTAAAATGTCATTTTCACATATATTAATGTAATAAATGATTGCTTATGCTTAATAAACAAATCTAATTAAAATAAAAACTTAAGTTTTGTATTTGTCTTGTACCATAGAACATGATTTTCTTTGTATTTCAAGCCCACAAAGTGTCCAAATGATGCACGACATGATATAAGGAAGATTATCACATGAAAAATCGGTATTATCTTTCTCATGAAAATGCATTCCTTTCATTACCTTTTAATTTTTAAAATGAACTCAAGTTGTGTATAATGTAATAATTTAAGTAGAATAGATTCTAATAATATAATGATCCAGTGTGTTGCACTACTTCACTGCTTCACTGTTCTATGCCGTCTGGAAATAAATCCTCAGACTGCTTACTGCCCTGGGCTTGTACCAATAAATTACAGGAGCACATCTATATATCACTGCGTTGAAGCAGGAGACACACAATCACTGCAAACACATCCTAAATACAGTGTTCCAGCACCTTTGACCTCATCCAGAACGTATCATTCTTGAAAGGGATTGCTGTCTGAATGCACATCTGAATCCCAAACAGAATCTCTAGTAAAATACGATCATTTGTGAAACAGGCAAATGACTGTCTCAGGGGCCCATTCCTCATTCTGAAGACACATGTATGAACTACGTACACCATGCATTGAGCAAAAGGGATTAAAGACACCACATGTAAGGTTAGAAGTCATTCTGACTATATTCTAAAATATTGGACTCATATTCTTATGATGGCAGACATGATGCTGCGTTTAAAACCGGGGTTAATGGACATTATATGACTGTCAATTCTGTTTTGTTTTGGAGACTCTTGGCTGCCTATATGGTACAGTGCAGCGTGAAGGAAACATTTTCCAAAACTGTGTCAGCTCAAAAGTTGTAAGAGAACCTCTCCAGCTGCTTTAACTCTCTTCATTTTTGTCCTTTAATTGTCTGTCGGCACTATGTGGCAGCGTTGCATGACAACCCATCTCACCACGGAAAGGAACCTAACAGCTTTGGTAAGAGAGGAGAAAAGGACCTGGCCAGTAAGGGGCTCGAACCCACGACTTTGGCGTTATTAGCACCATGCTCTAACCAACTGAGCTAACCGGCCTCATGACAGTGGTCCTCTCTGTGCAGCGCCTTTTACTTCCATTGACAAATGATAGCGATTCGAAGAGAGATCCTTCAGACCAGCAAGCAAACCCACGGCTATTTCGGTTTTCTATCTAGGCAACGTTGGTGTCTGCAATAGCATACATGAAAGCGTGATGCAATTTCTGTGGCTACATTTGTTGCACGTCATGCACAGTAAGAGTGTTTCTAACACCAAATAAAAAGTCAACAATTAACGATCACGCCTTCTCCTCAGTTAACCCACTGAAACCCTTGCTGTTAACAGTTCTTTACTGCGTGCTTTACGAGCACCTACATATCGTGTCGGTTCTTTCAGCTTTATTCATTAGGTTTTCAAAGGCATAAGTAGAGCACCAGAGGTGCGAACGCAAGATGTGTGGTTATCTGAAGAACTCATTTCCATGGCAGCAGGGCCAAGTGATTTAGCGTATTTATAGTACCAGGAAAGGAGAAGCGGCACTTCACCTTTGCCGCGGAGGCACAAGGATACGTGTGGCAAACGCCATAGTCGGCAGGATTCAAACCTGCGCAGAGAGTTCTCAACGGATTTCGAGTCCATCGCCTTAACCACTCGGCCACAACTACAGCGAGCTCACCCCCGCCGCATTCCTCCTATAATCTAACACGGAGTGCGAGGTGGCTGCGGAAACGTTTTCAAAGTCGCTCTCCGTTAAAAAAAAATAAATACCTTTGACAAAATACGTGCCGGCAGACAAACATGCCTCAGAGGGTTTAAGGCTGGCTTCACGTTCAAATGATAAAGTCTCCCCGTCCGGATGTCAAAATGCAACTTTGGCAGACAGAAAAAACATCAACAAACCACAAATGTGGACAAGGATTTTACAAGCTGCACCACACTGCACTTTCCAAAGCATTTACATTCCTGTTAGACGCAGGAATTGCCTTTGATTTGCGCGCTTACGAACGCCATGAAAAACGAAACAAAACTAAAGCCCTCAGCTCCTGCACTTGATTATAATGCCGTTACGTGTCGAAGCAGGAATTTATGTCATCCTACCACTGCAACACGGGGAATAGAGGGAAATGAGCACATGCTACGTACGTCTCAATCACTCCCTAGAGTCGTAAGGCGCATTGAAGGGTGCACCCCCATCATTTATCGTTGCGGTCTTTGAAACAGCTCGGATTAAACACTTGATTGCTTCCATGTGCATCTGGAGCCCATTTCTTATTTTCACTTCACGCCGCCCAAAGCATTTCTAAAACATGAGATTCGCGTTTGGGAATGCGCCCTGCCCTACGAATAAAACAGGTCTACGGGTCTGAAACCTGCTCCACGGAAAACAGTTCTGTTGCGCTTTTGATCAAAGGGAGATTCGCTGTTCTTACTTTTTGATGACATAACACCCAAAGGGGCTTCTTTGGAGCTGGATTCCAACCAGCATCCTAAAGTTTCTTGGCGGTATCCTTTACAGTCCTCTGTTCGGTCGACAAGGGACAGAAGGGGGCAGCTTTCCTCACACACACAGTGCAATGTACTGTAGTGTTCCCGTTCATTGAATTCGCAGTTCTGCATCAGACCTCTAACTCGTTTCCTTAGCTTGGATTTAAGCCATGAAGCAGGCTTCTAGTGTATAAACGTCTAGAGGAATCACAAACTATTTGAGAGGCCATCATCCCAGGGGGAACTGACAAAGTCTATCCCTAAACACCTAGCGCAATCTCTCGAGAGACTGTCAAAAATCGCTTTCTCCGTTTCCGTTGCAAGTAAGTGAAAACGCGGTCTCAAACCAGAGCCACTTGGCAGCAGCGGCACGTAAATACTGTTACTGTCACTGCTCGATACTGACGTTAGCCTACTATACCATGTTCAGCCACCGCTAGGAAATGTACGGCTCTAGTACTGGAGCAAACAACAGGAGGGCCAAAGGCACACGGGCACACATGTCAGACATGGAGAGTGACGAGAATGGGACTCAAACCCATGCGTGCAGAGTACAGTGGATTAGCAGTCCATTGCCTTAACCACTCGGCCACCTCATCTAGGAAACTGGGCTGTCCAGACATGGGTTGCCGCGCTCCAGATGATCTTTTTCTTTTTTTTCCCTCGTACTCGAGGGTCATTTTCCTGTTCCACATGCGATTTCAACATTTTCCTTGGGAGATGTCAAGCCAGCAAGCCACTACTGTGGTTCAGTGGCCATTGTGGAGTTCAGTGGCCCTGTTGTACACAGAATGCACATTGAGCTCCTTGGACATGAAAAGTTCCAGATAAAAGCCATTTGTCATCCTTTCTCTTGGTGTCGATGTTGCTATTGTATGTAAAGGTGGCAACTTGCTCAGCGAACAGGCGGAGCACACACCGAATGCAGATGTGTCTGAGTGGTGTGTCCAAGTGGCTGCAAAACGACAGCACTCCCAGGGCGCCGTGGCTTAGTTGGTTAAAGCGCTTTTCTAGTAAACAGGAAATCCTGGGTCCGAATCCCAGCGGTGCCTTTTTTGTTCTGTGTTCTTGAACAGAACTGGTCATTATGGACAACCGCCTACAGCTAGACTTAATTAAATGCAAGTATTCATTTCCTGTCTTTAACGCGACTTGTTTTTCTTAAAATGGATGCAACTTGCAAAACATGAAATACAAACCTTGCTAATCAGGGCTAGCGGCTGGCAAAAAAAAAGAAGTCAGCAATGTTTTTTTTCTTTAACCTTAACCCTGCTAATAGAGAAGAGTTAAACGACCGAGTCTATGCAGCTTAAACGGTGCGCACGTCGGGTTCTTAGCAGAAAGGGTGGTAAATCACGCTCACCCCAGTCCTTAATCTTTTAAAAGGATACAAAATTGAACCTAGTCGCCACATCACATACATCCTGTTCAATAATAAAAAGGTAACATCTATCCTCGCTCCAGAGTAAATCTCACGTTGAGGGCACCTTTTTTTTTCACTTTACCGTGAATCGAGCTCGGCTGCACAGAGGAGAGAGCAGAGCAATGAGGTCACGGGGACAGGGGAGTCACACGCTGGCGGTTTGAATACGCGGAAGATCACTGAGGGATCCACAGTATATGGACCCTCCGTGCGCCATCAGTCCGCACTCCGGACTCTGAATCCTGCCATCCGAGTTAAGATCTCGGCGGAACCTGAGGCGCAGTTCCTTCTTAAAACGTAATCTGGTGAGCATTTCTAGAATCGTACTTGTATAGATGCAGCCTTTATTGTGTTGCTAGGTTAAAATTGATGACTTCTTGTATTTCAGTAGGCAACTGCCCTCTTGATTTCAGATTTAATTTCTTTATTACAGGGGCGCTTTTATGAAGACAGAGTCATGTTCAGGTACTTTGCTTGATGGAGGAAGCTCATTTCGGACTCTGTGATCTGCTCACCTGGAAAGATCTGCTGTACTACTACAAGAGAGAAGTAGAGTCTGGAAGAAGGGACAATTTTATGATTCTTTGGAAGGTAGGTTTTTTTTTCTTTGAAATCGAAATGAATCAGAATATCAGTGCAAAAGACAAACTCTTGGTTTGGTTTAAAGAGATATGGTTTTAAAACAGACAAAATGTAGAAAACAGGTGTTTCTCACTTTTGGAAAAGAATGGACCGGGGGTAATAGTTTACTAGTTGCAGTGCTGAGCTCACCGGGTTGCAGTCCCGCAATGGATAACGCGTTTGACTATGGATCAGGAGATTGTAAGTTTGACTCCTGCCTGGCTCGGGTCGTTTTTAAACGCATCGGGCTACTCCCCTAAGTAGTCTGTGCTACTTACTGCATTGTAATCGTACTCAGTAAGAGATTTCCTTCATGTAAATGAACTGCACCTGACAGCTTTAGAAAAACACCTGGGCTCAGTACGGTGCTGAGAGCTCAGCGTTGCTGTTGTTCTAATTAGCACGCACTGCATCGGCTATGAACCCGAACTTTTCAATTATTCCGATCATTAAGTCAACACGTAGTCCACATGAAAGGTAGAAATATTCTCTTGTCTGTCTCTTGTTTGTATAGAACTGAATGTCCCTGACAATGTACTGTTAGTTTTAATTGAAGAACGGCATTTGTGTTCAAATATATCAGACAAGTTTACGTAACTGCTCATGCGACACTCAGTTGTAATTAGTCAAGAAATAAAGTCGAACAACAGCTGCGGGTTTGATTCTGAACGTATCAGATTGCAGCGCCTTTTACTTCAATTGACAAATGATAGAGATTCGAAGAGAGATCCTTCAGACCAGCAAGCAAACCCACGGCTATTTCGGTTTTCTATCTAGGCAACGTTGGTGTCTGCAATAGCATACATGAAAGCGTGATGCAATTTCTGTGGCTACATTTGTTGCACGTCATGCACAGTAAGAGTGTTTCTAACACCAAATAAAAAGTCAACAATTAGCGATCACGCCTTCTCCTCAGTTAACCCACTGAAACCCTTGCTGTTAACAGTTCTTTACTGCGTGCTTTACGAGCACCTACATATCGTGTCGGTTCTTTCAGCTTTATTCATTAGGTTTTCAAAGGCATAAGTAGAGCACCAGAGGTGCGAACGCAGAATGTATGGTAATCTGAAGAACTGCTTTCCATGGTAGCGGGTCCAAGCGATTTAGCGTTTTTATAGTACCGGGAAAGGAGAAGCCTGCAGTCGCCGTTGCGCATTCGCAGCATGTCCCGGGATGCAATTCGGCCTCATTTGCATAACTCCAGACCGGCAGATCGCCACGCAAGCTCGCGACGTGCGCCTGCCACACACCGAACAAACCTTTTCAGCAATTTCCAAAAAACGGGCCTGCTCGCCTGCCCACAAGGCTCCGTCTCTTACCTGCTCTCCAGAGCCTGCTGCCTTCTGTGCTTTTCTCTCGGCACCGCTGCAGTGCACACAACTCCTGCAGCGGGAGGGGGGGAGAAAGTTCCCGCGCTCCGCCGCAGGGAAGGCTCGCTCCGTGCGCACACGTCCTTTCGATGCCAGTCCAACAAGTGCTCCGCATTAGCTGCGCCGGGGCTCCGGCGTGTCGCACCTCACCTCACCTCGCACTGCCCCCTCCTTGAATGTCTGCCGCTGGGCATGCCCCGCTCTCCTCCGCCTTATCTTATCGCGTGTGAGCACCGACAATGGCCACAATGCCGGGGAATGGCACCTGTAAAGTGTTAATTGGGGCACAGGAACAGCCCGTCTCGTCTCGGGGGGGCCGGCTTCAGAGACAATACAGCAAACACAGCGGGGCGGGGGAAGAAGACGACACCACACATGCGGGTACATTCAGCTCCGGCGGGAACGAGACATTTGTCGGTCTTTTCAAGTGCCGAGAGCCGAGCAATCCTTCACTTGTATCGTTTCTCCCCGGTGACTAGATCTGGCCCTGCGACTCTCGACTGGGCTCACCCCCGGGGCAGCCCAGCAGGTGTGAGCCTGGCCGGCACCCGGATGGGAGATTCCACCCCGGAAAAGCTCCGGTTGCTGCTGCTCCTGCAAGAGGTGTGACTGGGACCAGTAGGGAGCGCTCACCCTGCGGGCTGTGTGGCTCTCTTACGCCCCAGCCTCCTGATGGCGACACTCTGCTGCACAAACAGAGGTCAAACCGAGGTCCCGACCCTCCTTGGCCATTAGGAAACCCCAGGGCGTCTCTCAAAAAGAGATGCCGGGGGTGTCCCTCTGGTGTTAGTGCTCCCCTTTACCCATCAGTCGGGGTCTCCTCCTAATCCCCGTCTCACCTGTAACAATCAATGACGAGGCCCCCCTGTCCGTGAGATTTAGTACTCGCGCAAGAGACCGGGGGCAGAGCGCGAACGCGGTCCCCCGCCCCCCACAAAGTGCGCGCTCCGGGTCCTGCAACACAGCGGAAGGGCAGCGAGAAGGAGCCTCTTGCTCTGACGCCGCAAGGCCACAAGAGGGCGGAGGCGCCGCGCGCCCGGCCGACGTGTTGGACCGGTGCGCTTTACGTGCTGAAATAAACACGCGAAAGCCCCGAAATGTTTCCAGAGTGCTGTGCACTGGAGGTTTTTGTCTGGTGAAGACTTGCCTGGTGCTCCTCCGTGCAGATTGTTTGTCCTCCTCCAGTGCGGGACGAGCCAACACAAGGGAGCGCATTCGCCAACATCCAGGCACGCAATGCGATTTGGAAAGCAGCTCCTTTCCAAAGAGTGGCACACGAACGATCCTTCAGTCCCGCTCGGGGGGCACGGAACCCCCGCCACACACAGCTTCAAGTAGCGAGTCAGGCGCCGGGGCTTTCGCTTACGGCCACACCACCCTGAACACGCCCGATCTCGTCTGATCTCGGAAGCTAAGCAGCGTCGGGCCTGGTTAGTACTTGGATGGGAGACTGCCTGGGAATACCAGGTGCTGTAAGCTTTTGCTCTCCCGGCCAGCAGGGGTCGCCGTTGGTGCCGTAGGCTTTGGGAGGAAAACCTGCAGGATGGAAAGGTGATCTATAGCCTCATCTCTAGAGATGTTTTGTTGCTGTGGCATGTGTGTGACCCATATTCAAAAAAAAAAACCCGTCTGTAAAACGAATATCGAAGCTGCCTCTAAATCTGCAAATGAAGATGAGTCGATAAACCACTCGTTTTTCGTATAACTAGACATATATTCATTTGTTACCGATTTCATTCATTGAGCACGGATACAATAGAGGTACAGCCATTCACTGTTTGACATGTCTGCACTGGTACAGAACCGAGCAATCAGAAAACGGGTGAAACTGTCTTTAGACTCAGCATACAGTACCGAGGCCCCCCATGACCAAATAAAGGCTAACCTCGATAATCAGCCTAAAGAACGCAGACTACAGCAAAACGACTGACTTTGAAAAGGGAATGAACGTCCGGAAGGAGTAGTGGAACTAGCTTGAGATGCTTCTCCGGACCCCTAACTAAAAGCCAGCGAGAACCAGCAGCGGCGTCCACTCCTGTCGAACCGGGATCCTTCCGCAGCCACGCAGCTCGTGGTGTCCTAACCCTCCCGTATCTGATTTTGGACCAAGCACATCAGGGGAGAGCGCGAACGCAGTCCCCCACTACCAGAAATTATGCAGTCGAGATTCCCACATTTGGGGAATTCGCAGGGGTCAGCACAGCCGGAGTGCAATGGCCGAGCCTCACCCTGGGTGAACCGATTTCGATTTTTAAGAACTTTATTTTCTTTTCACAAAAAAATACAGGAAATCACAAATCAGAAAGCTTTACATTAATATACATACTTAAAACAGTATATATGATCACATCTCATTACATTTTGACACGGTAACAGTTACATAGCAACAATTTTCTTTTTTTCTGGTGCAAATCACATTCTTTATTTAAACATGATAATGTTTTTCACAGTTTCTTGAGATGTTGACCTATGCTCTCTATTTCCCACAGATTTTCTGCTTCCTCCCTCCCTTCTCTCCACAGATCTCTGAGGTAATAGTTCTCTCGGGTGATGAACAGGGCCAGGCTACCTGCTGCCTTGACTGGGACCTCGATGCCTTTGAACAGCCCCATGTTCCTCACTCTCCACAGGGCGTCTTTCCCACTGTTCACCACGGCCCAGATCCTGTCAAACACGTCAGGAGGAAGCTTGACAGGAGAGATGCCGTATCTAACGAAAGCAGCGGTCAGGGTAAATTGGGGCGAGAGAGCCTGCAACCAATCTTCAAACTGGGCCCAGAAGGCCTTAGCAAAAAAGCAGGACCACAGGAGATGGGTCACAGTCTCCTCCTCGCCGCAGCCCACCCTAACGCAGCGAGGGCTGGGGGTGAGGCCCCTACGGTACAAGAAAGTTCGTACCGGTAAGCACTGGTGGACGACACTCCAGGCTAAATCTCTGTGAATGTTGCACAGAAATTTAGAGGATGTGTGTTTCCACACCTTCCTTGTTTGGGCTGATGTTAAAATGCCCACAGGGGTCTGCCTATTGTTCTGGGGTGCTACGAAATCTTCCAGTTTTTGGACGCTGACATCTCGGAGGGGAATATGGCCAATTGGGTGAGATCTTAGAAAACTTTTAACTGTCCCATAAATTGCAGGGCATGTGTCAGAGAGTGGGACGTCCAGCTTGGGTCTGACGCCCCACACTCTGAACACCTCCCTACCTACCCAGAGCCTGGAAAAATAAGTCCAGGTACGCGCTGCAGGTGCTGTTGCAAAGCCTCTCAGCACAGAGGCCAGGAAAATGCACAGCAGCTTCGTAGCAATATCTGGGACAGACTTCCCCCCTGAGGGTAGCGGCCTGTACATTATTTCCCTTCTGAGTCTTTCCTGCTTCCCACCCCATAGAAATTGAAACATCAATCTCCTCAGCACCGCCGCAACACGGTGTGGGATTGGGAAGGTAGAAGCCAGAAAATTCAAGACAGGCAAGAGCTCGGCTTTGATGACCAGCACCTTCCCTGTCATGGTGAGGTCTCGGTCCTTCCATTGCATCAGTTTTTTGTTTAAGATTGGCAATTTGTTCTGCCAATTTACTGTTCCCATCTCTTCTCCAAAATACACCCCCAGGACCTTAATTCTCTTCTCTTGCAGCCTGAGATCATGTCCTTCTTTTGGCTCCCTCCAGTTCTGATAAAAAATCTCACTCTTAGATGTGTTAATTTTTGCGGAGGAAGCCAAAGAGAACCGATCACAGCACTGCAGAGCTCTGCTAATTGAGGCATTGTCAGAGAGGAGCAGGGTGACGTCATCCATGTATAGAGATGTCTTTACCTCTCCTCCCCCACTTCCAGGCACTGGTATCCCATTAATGGCCTGATCCTGGCGCAAGGCACAGGCTAAGGGCTCCATAGCCAAAACGAATAACAAGGGGGATAATGGGCAGCCCTGCCTCACCCCTGAACAGACTTCAAAGGTGCGTGATCTATTGCCATTAACCATGACTCTGCTGTTGCTACCTGTGTACAGCAGGTTAATCCACTTTCTCATGATGGGGCCAAACTTCATGTGCTCAAGTACCGATGTTAAGTACTGCCGGTTTAGGCGGTCAAAGGCCTTTTCTAGGTCTACACCTAAAATGCACAGAGGGAGGGAGCGATCCTCAGAGTACAGACAGACATCCCTCAACAAGGCCAGGTTGTCGCTCATCAGGCGTCCTGCTATCCCACAAGTCTGTTCTTTCCCTACCAGTGAGGCCACTACATTTTGTAGGCGCAGGAAAAGGGCTTTGGACAGGATCTTAGTGTCCACGCCTAACAGGCTGAGGGGTCTCCAGTTCTTTATGTCATTTTTTGCTCCTTTCTTAAACAAGAGAGAGATAGTGCCTTCTCTTAAGGAGTCAGGCAGCAATTCTGTCTTGTAGCTTTCCTCGAATAGGAGCAGTAGCGGATCCTGAAGCAGATCCCAAAAGGTGCGATAAAATTCTTTAGGGAGCCCGTCAGCACCCGGAGTTTTCCCCTTCTGTAAGCTCTCCATAGCCTGTCTCAGCTCTTCTACTGTCAAATCCCTCTCAAGTACTTCCCTATCTTCTTCACTCAAAATGTTTTCTAGCTTTGAGGTAAAAAAATGAATATCTTCATCCTTTACCTCTGTAGAGCTGTACAGTCTTGAGTAGAAGGCCTCGGTGCAGGAGAGGATAGCACTCGGCTCTGTTCTCTCTCGTCCCTCCTCATCAACTACACTTTCCATGACAGTCTTGGAGCCTACCACTTTCCTGAAAAAGAAGCGAGTACACTTCTCATTTTCTTCCAAGAACTGCACTCTGCTTCTTAACAGCACTCCTCGACTACTTTCTTCGGCTATGCTCCGGATGTCCTTTTTTAAAAGGGCGATATCCTCGAGCACATCGAAGCCACTGTGCAGCATCGTGTAGAGACGCTGCAGCTGCCTCTGTTTCCTGGCTAGCACTCCTCTCCGTCTGGCAGCAGCCTTCCTTCCCTCAGCCATGAAAAAGGCCTTTGTCCTCACCTTCACCTCCTCCCACCACTCTCCTACTGACCCGTACAGACACTGCAAGGACAGCCACTGTGATAGTTTCTCCTTGTAGCGGGATACTACCCCCTCGTTCTCTAGCAGCTTTGTGTTGAGTTTCCAGAGGCCTGGGCCAAAGACAGTCCCGCCCTGGAGTTCCACTCTACACCCTAAAGCCTGATGATCTGAGAAGAAGACAGGCTGAAGAGTGACCCCAACAACTTTCACTCTCTCTGAGACAAAGCAATAGTCAATTCTGGAGCTGCTATTCCTCCCTGACCATGTATATCCTGCTGTTGTGGGATATATACATCTATATGTGTCTGAGAGTTTAAAGTCTTGAACTAAGTTTTGCAGGGCCAGTGAGCTGGAATCCAATTTTATCGGCGAGCTAGACTGCCTGTCTGTGTGCTCTAAGATACAATTAAAATCCCCTCCCACTATCACGTCTGTGCTGCATAACAATAGGGGGGAGAGTGCCTTGAGTAGCTCCACCCTTCCTCCTACGCCAGTAGGGCAATACACATTGATTAGCCGCAGGTTAACGGTCCCCCATTCCACATCCACACACAGCAACCTGCCATCTATGACCCTCTGAATACTTTTCAATTTGAATGCCCATCCTTTGAAAAGAATGGCCACGCCAGAGGCTCTGTTGTTATTGTCCCCTGACCAAACAGAAGGCCCTTTATCCCACCTATCTTCAAAACTTTTATACCTCTCTTGATAGGCTAAAGCACACTCCTGCAACATCAACACATCTCCCTCTCTCTGCTGGAGGTAATCAAAGACAGACTGGCATTTAACTCTGTCATTGATACCTCTTGTGTTAAGAGAAATTATGTTAAGAGCCATATTACATAAGAAAGTGGAACCAGTCTTTACAAAACACATTTCTCTTCGGTCTCACCTGTTACCTTTTTCTTTTTCTTTTTCTTCTTACCAATTTCCTGCCAGCCATCCTCTGAATGAGCCTTCATCAGGGTGGCAGCAGTAAAAGCGTTCACAGAGTCCATTTCAAGGAAGGGGGTAGAGGGAGGGGTGGAGAGGTTCCAGCTGTCCCCATCGCCATGCTCTCCTTCCTCCTCGCTCGGGGAGAAAACAGAGTCATTTTTTCTTTTCCTCAAGTCCAGCTCCTGGGAGCACTGAGGGGAAAGGGGTGCAGCCGATGCACCAGTCTCCTCTTCCCCCTCACCCACCAGCTGCTGCAGATCCTCCGTGATGGACTGGATGGAGGAGAGGAGGGCATCTGTAGCACTTGCAGAGTCTGAGAAAAGCAGCTCCGCTGAATCCTGGGTATCCTCGCTGGACCCGCTCCACCGGGGGGCCCCACACTGGCCCTCATTCTGAGGAGCAGGAGTGGGGGAGGGGTCCTCGCTGTTCTCGGGGGTTTTCAAACCCTCGTGCTTGTCTGGTGCAGTCTGCGGTTGTGGGGGCGTAGTGGATTTCTCTTCCACCAGCCCCGGAGCCACAGCAGGACTGATCCTGGCTGGAGGCTGAGAGTCTTTGTCCAACAAGGGTTCTTTGTTTGACTTGTTGTTTGCTTTGGATTTTCGGGTCGGTTTGGCTGAAACAAGCACTGCCTCATCCTTTCTCATTTTGAGTTTATTGGCGTAGGCGTGAGGGCAGTTCTTAAAAACGTGTCCTTCCGAGCCACATAAATTGCACTTTGGCAGCATTGAACAGTCAGAGGCTAAATGTCCCTGTTTGCCACAGGTCTTGCAGCATTTCACAGTGCAGGACGATGCCAGGTGTCCCACAGCACCACAGCGCCGACACACCTTTGGTTGTCCCACATAAAACACATAGCCATTGCAGGCGCCCAGCCGGATTGTAGAGGGCAGGTGCCTTAAGCCTCCATTTATGCTGTCCGGTAGCAAGCGAACCTCGAATTTCCTTGCTCCTGTTTTTATACCATCAACATCTCTAACCTCAGTTCCATGGTGGACGGTGCAGTACTGGTTAAGCCAGGTGTGAATGTCCTCCGTCTTTGCCAGTTCCGAGAACATAACAACATGCACCGTTTTCCTCTCTCTCTGTGTCAGAGGCTGCAAGTTGATCTTCTCAAGTGCAGGAACTTTGCCTCTTTTTGCCTCAAACACATCCACGCATTGTTCAAACAGAGGATAGGTAGCAAATACAACCTCAAATGCTTTCTGACCTGGGAGAGCGAAGATGAAATCCAAGTGCCGAGGTTCAAAGCCAAGTTCCTTCTGTAACACTTTTCTGCTGAACTGCATACGATCCATGAAGAGGTCATCCAAGAGCTCAAAACGTACAGCATTCTTACGGGATCCAAAGGTTGCCATTTCAAAAACCGCAAATCGAACACTGCTTCCAACAAAAGAAAAACAATCCAACTACTCCACCTACAGGCTGATCAAGGTATCTCCCCTGCCAGGTAAGTATGAGTTAAACAGGCCCCTGCAAGCGGCCCGCACCCACAGCACAAATCGCGCAGCCTAGGCCACCTCCTCGCCCCGCACGCCACCGCCTCCTGCTGGGCCCACTCTTTCACACACTCACACGCCACACTAACACTCAAAAGTGTGGGCAAAACGAGAAAACGAGCGCGCCGTTTCCTACACATCTGCAGTCGCCGTTGCGCATTCGCAGCATGTCCCGGGATGCAATTCGGCCTCATTTGCATAACTCCAGACCGGCAGATCGCCACGCAAGCTCGCGACGTGCGCCTGCCACACACCGAACAAACCTTTTCAGCAATTTCCAAAAAACGGGCCTGCTCGCCTGCCCACAAGGCTCCGTCTCTTACCTGCTCTCCAGAGCCTGCTGCCTTCTGTGCTTTTCTCTCGGCACCGCTGCAGCGCACACAACTCCTGCAGCGGGAGGGGGGGAGAAAGTTCCCGCGCTCCGCCGCAGGGAAGGCTCGCTCCGTGCGCACACGTCCTTTCGATGCCAGTCCAACAAGTGCTCCGCATTAGCTGCGTCGGGGCTCCGGCGTGTCGCACCTCACCTCACCTCGCACTGCCCCCTCCTTGAATGTCTGCCGCTGGGCATGCCCCGCTCTCCTCCGCCTTATCTTATCGCGTGTGAGCACCGACAATGGCCACAATGCCGGGGAATGGCACCTGTAAAGTGTTAATTGGGGCACAGGAACAGCCCGTCTCGTCTCGGGGGGGCCGGCTTCAGAGACAATACAGCAAACACAGCGGGGCGGGGGAAGAAGACGACACCACACATGCGGGTACATTCAGCTCCGGCGGGAACGAGACATTTGTCGGTCTTTTCAAGTGCCGAGAGCCGAGCAATCCTTCACTTGTATCGTTTCTCCCCGGTGACTAGATCTGGCCCTGCGACTCTCGACTGGGCTCACCCCCGGGGCAGCCCAGCAGGTGTGAGCCTGGCCGGCACCCGGATGGGAGATTCCACCCCGGAAAAGCTCCGGTTGCTGCTGCTCCTGCAAGAGGTGTGACTGGGACCAGTAGGGAGCGCTCACCCTGCGGGCTGTGTGGCTCTCTTACGCCCCAGCCTCCTGATGGCGACACTCTGCTGCACAAACAGAGGTCAAACCGAGGTCCCGACCCTCCTTGGCCATTAGGAAACCCCAGGGCGTCTCTCAAAAAGAGATGCCGGGGGTGTCCCTCTGGTGTTAGTGCTCCCCTTTACCCATCAGTCGGGGTCTCCTCCTAATCCCCGTCTCACCTGTAACAATCAATGACGAGGCCCCCCTGTCCGTGAGATTTAGTACTCGCGCAAGAGACCGGGGGCAGAGCGCGAACGCGGTCCCCCGCCCCCCACAAAGTGCGCGCTCCGGGTCCTGCAACACAGCGGAAGGGCAGCGAGAAGGAGCCTCTTGCTCTGACGCCGCAAGGCCACAAGAGGGCGGAGGCGCCGCGCGCCCGGCCGACGTGTTGGACCGGTGCGCTTTACGTGCTGAAATAAACACGCGAAAGCCCCGAAATGTTTCCAGAGTGCTGTGCACTGGAGGTTTTTGTCTGGTGAAGACTTGCCTGGTGCTCCTCCGTGCAGATTGTTTGTCCTCCTCCAGTGCGGGACGAGCCAACACAAGGGAGCGCATTCGCCAACATCCAGGCACGCAATGCGATTTGGAAAGCAGCTCCTTTCCAAAGAGTGGCACACGAACGATCCTTCAGTCCCGCTCGGGGGGCACGGAACCCCCGCCACACACAGCTTCAAGTAGCGAGTCAGGCGCCGGGGCTTTCGCTTACGGCCACACCACCCTGAACACACCCGATCTCGTCTGATCTCGGAAGCTAAGCAGCGTCGGGCCTGGTTAGTACTTGGATGGGAGACTGCCTGGGAATACCAGGTGCTGTAAGCTTTTGCTCTCCCGGCCAGCAGGGGTCGCCGTTGGTGCCGTAGGCTTTGGGAGGAAAACCTGCAGGATGGAAAGGTGATCTATAGCCTCATCTCTAGAGATGTTTTGTTGCTGTGGCATGTGTGTGACCCATATTCAAAAAAAAAAAACCCGTCTGTAAAACGAATATCGAAGCTGCCTCTAAATCTGCAAATGAAGATGAGTCGATAAACCACTCGTTTTTCGTATAACTAGACATATATTCATTTGTTACCGATTTCATTCATTGAGCACGGATACAATAGAGGTACAGCCATTCACTGTTTGACATGTCTGCACTGGTACAGAACCGAGCAATCAGAAAACGGGTGAAACTGTCTTTAGACTCAGCATACAGTACCGAGGCCCCCCATGACCAAATAAAGGCTAACCTCGATAATCAGCCTAAAGAACGCAGACTACAGCAAAACGACTGACTTTGAAAAGGGAATGAACGTCCGGAAGGAGTAGTGGAACTAGCTTGAGATGCTTCTCCGGACCCCTAACTAAAAGCCAGCGAGAACCAGCAGCGGCGTCCACTCCTGTCGAACCGGGATCCTTCCGCAGCCACGCAGCTCGTGGTGTCCTAACCCTCCCGTATCTGATTTTGGACCAAGCACATCAGGGGAGAGCGCGAACGCAGTCCCCCACTACCAGAAATTATGCAGTCGAGATTCCCACATTTGGGGAATTCGCAGGGGTCAGCACAGCCGGAGTGCAATGGCCGAGCCTCACCCTGGGTGAACCTCCTTCTTGATCAAGGTATCTCCCCTGCCAGGTAAGTATGAGTTAAACAGGCCCCTGCAAGCGGCCCGCACCCACAGCACAAATCGCGCAGCCTAGGCCACCTCCTCGCCCCGCACGCCACCGCCTCCTGCTGGGCCCACTCTTTCACACACTCACACGCCACACTAACACTCAAAAGTGTGGGCAAAACGAGAAAACGAGCGCGCCGTTTCCTACACATCTGCAGTCGCCGTTGCGCATTCGCAGCATGTCCCGGGATGCAATTCGGCCTCATTTGCATAACTCCAGACCGGCAGATCGCCACGCAAGCTCGCGACGTGCGCCTGCCACACACCGAACAAACCTTTTCAGCAATTTCCAAAAAACGGGCCTGCTCGCCTGCCCACAAGGCTCCGTCTCTTACCTGCTCTCCAGAGCCTGCTGCCTTCTGTGCTTTTCTCTCGGCACCGCTGCAGCGCACACAACTCCTGCAGCGGGAGGGGGGGAGAAAGTTCCCGCGCTCCGCCGCAGGGAAGGCTCGCTCCGTGCGCACACGTCCTTTCGATGCCAGTCCAACAAGTGCTCCGCATTAGCTGCGTCGGGGCTCCGGCGTGTCGCACCTCACCTCACCTCGCACTGCCCCCTCCTTGAATGTCTGCCGCTGGGCATGCCCCGCTCTCCTCCGCCTTATCTTATCGCGTGTGAGCACCGACAATGGCCACAATGCCGGGGAATGGCACCTGTAAAGTGTTAATTGGGGCACAGGAACAGCCCGTCTCGTCTCGGGGGGGCCGGCTTCAGAGACAATACAGCAAACACAGCGGGGCGGGGGAAGAAGACGACACCACACATGCGGGTACATTCAGCTCCGGCGGGAACGAGACATTTGTCGGTCTTTTCAAGTGCCGAGAGCCGAGCAATCCTTCACTTGTATCGTTTCTCCCCGGTGACTAGATCTGGCCCTGCGACTCTCGACTGGGCTCACCCCCGGGGCAGCCCAGCAGGTGTGAGCCTGGCCGGCACCCGGATGGGAGATTCCACCCCGGAAAAGCTCCGGTTGCTGCTGCTCCTGCAAGAGGTGTGACTGGGACCAGTAGGGAGCGCTCACCCTGCGGGCTGTGTGGCTCTCTTACGCCCCAGCCTCCTGATGGCGACACTCTGCTGCACAAACAGGCGCCGTCCTTCGGGGGAGGCGTCAAACCGAGGTCCCGACCCTCCTTGGCCATTAGGAAACCCCAGGGCGTCTCTCAAAAAGAGATGCCGGGGGTGTCCCTCTGGTGTTAGTGCTCCCCTTTACCCATCAGTCGGGGTCTCCTCCTAATCCCCGTCTCACCTGTAACAATCAATGACGAGGCCCCCCTGTCCGTGAGATTTAGTACTCGCGCAAGAGACCGGGGGCAGAGCGCGAACGCGGTCCCCCGCCCCCCACAAAGTGCGCGCTCCGGGTCCTGCAACACAGCGGAAGGGCAGCGAGAAGGAGCCTCTTGCTCTGACGCCGCAAGGCCACAAGAGGGCGGAGGCGCCGCGCGCCCGGCCGACGTGTTGGACCGGTGCGCTTTACGTGCTGAAATAAACACGCGAAAGCCCCGAAATGTTTCCAGAGTGCTGTGCACTGGAGGTTTTTGTCTGGTGAAGACTTGCCTGGTGCTCCTCCGTGCAGATTGTTTGTCCTCCTCCAGTGCGGGACGAGCCAACACAAGGGAGCGCATTCGCCAACATCCAGGCACGCAATGCGATTTGGAAAGCAGCTCCTTTCCAAAGAGTGGCACACGAACGATCCTTCAGTCCCGCTCGGGGGGCACGGAACCCCCGCCACACACAGCTTCAAGTAGCGAGTCAGGCGCCGGGGCTTTCGCTTACGGCCACACCACCCTGAACACGCCCGATCTCGTCTGATCTCGGAAGCTAAGCAGCGTCGGGCCTGGTTAGTACTTGGATGGGAGACTGCCTGGGAATACCAGGTGCTGTAAGCTTTTGCTCTCCCGGCCAGCAGGGGTCGCCGTTGGTGCCGTAGGCTTTGGGAGGAAAACCTGCAGGATGGAAAGGTGATCTATAGCCTCATCTCTAGAGATGTTTTGTTGCTGTGGCATGTGTGTGACCCATATTCAAAAAAAAAACCCGTCTGTAAAACGAATATCGAAGCTGCCTCTAAATCTGCAAATGAAGATGAGTCGATAAACCACTCGTTTTTCGTATAACTAGACATATATTCATTTGTTACCGATTTCATTCATTGAGCACGGATACAATAGAGGTACAGCCATTCACTGTTTGACATGTCTGCACTGGTACAGAACCGAGCAATCAGAAAACGGGTGAAACTGTCTTTAGACTCAGCATACAGTACCGAGGCCCCCCATGACCAAATAAAGGCTAACCTCGATAATCAGCCTAAAGAACGCAGACTACAGCAAAACGACTGACTTTGAAAAGGGAATGAACGTCCGGAAGGAGTAGTGGAACTAGCTTGAGATGCTTCTCCGGACCCCTAACTAAAAGCCAGCGAGAACCAGCAGCGGCGTCCACTCCTGTCGAACCGGGATCCTTCCGCAGCCACGCAGCTCATGGTGTCCTAACCCTCCCGTATCTGATTTTGGACCAAGCACATCAGGGGAGAGCGCGAACGCAGTCCCCCACTACCAGAAATTATGCAGTCGAGATTCCCACATTTGGGGAATTCGCAGGGGTCAGCACAGCCGGAGTGCAATGGCCGAGCCTCACCCTGGGTGAACGATTCGATTTTTAAGAACTTTATTTTCTTTTCACAAAAAAATACAGGAAATCACAAATCAGAAAGCTTTACATTAATATACATACTTAAAACAGTATATATGATCACATCTCATTACATTTTGACACGGAACCAGTTACATAGCAACAATTTCTTTTTTTCTGGTGCAAATCACATTCTTTACTTAAACATGATAATGTTTTTCACAGTTTCTTGAGATACTGTCCAATGCCCTCTATTTCCCACAGATTTTCTGCTTCCTCCCTCCCTTCTCTCCACAGATCTCTGAGGTAATAGTTCTCTCGGGTGATGAACAGGGCCAGGCTACCTGCTGCCTTGACTGGGACCTCGATGCCTTTGAACAGCCCCATGTTCCTCACTCTCCACAGGGCGTCTTTCCCACTGTTCACCACGGCCCAGATCCTGTCAAACACGTCAGGAGGAAGCTTGACAGGAGAGATGCCGTATATGATGAAAGCAGCGGTCAGGGTAAATTGGGGCGAGAGAGCCTGCAACCAATCTTCAAACTGTGCCCAGAAGGCCTTAGCAAAAAAGCAGGACCACAGGAGGTGGGTCACAGTCTCCTCCTCGCCGCAGCCCACCCTAACGCAGCGAGGGCTGGGGGTGAGGCCCCTACGGTACAAGAAAGTTCGTACCGGTAAGCACTGGTGGACGACACTCCAGGCTAAATCTCTGTGAATGTTGCACAGAAATTTAGAGGATGTGTGTTTCCACACCTTCCTTGTTTGGGCTGATGTTAAAATGCCCACAGGGGTCTGCCTATTGTTCTGGGGTGCTACGAAATCTTCCAGTTTTTGGACGCTGACATCTCGGAGGGGAATATGGCCAATTGGGTGAGATCTTAGAAAACTTTTAACTGTCCCATAAATTGCAGGGCATGTGTCAGAGAGTGGGACGTCCAGCTTGGGTCTGACACCCCACACTCTGAACACCTCCCTACCTACCCAGAGCCTGGAAAAATAAGTCCAGGTACGCGCTGCAGGTGCTGTTGCAAAGCCTCTCAGCACAGAGGCCAGGAAAATGCACAGCAGCTTCGTAGCAATATCTGGGACAGACTTCCCCCCTGAGGGTAGCGGCCTGTACATTATTTCCCTTCTGAGTCTTTCCTGCTTCCCACCCCATAGAAATTGAAACATCAATCTCCTCAGCACCGCCGCAACACGGTGTGGGATTGGGAAGGTAGAAGCCAGAAAATTCAAGACAGGCAAGAGCTCGGCTTTGATGACCAGCACCTTCCCTGTCATGGTGAGGTCTCGGTCCTTCCATTGCATCAGTTTTTTGTTTAAGATTGGCAATTTGTTCTGCCAATTTACTGTTCCCATCTCTTCTCCAAAATACACCCCCAGGACCTTAATTCTCTTCTCTTGCAGCCTGAGATCATGTCCTTCTTTTGGCTCCCTCCAGTTCTGATAAAAAATCTCACTCTTAGATGTGTTAATTTTTGCGGAGGAAGCCAAAGAGAACCGATCACAGCACTGCAGAGCTCTGCTAATTGAGGCATTGTCAGAGAGGAGCAGGGTGACGTCATCCATGTATAGAGATGTCTTTACCTCTCCTCCCCCACTTCCAGGCACTGGTATCCCATTAATGGCCTGATCCTGGCGCAAGGCACAGGCTAAGGGCTCCATAGCCAAAACGAATAACAAGGGGGATAATGGGCAGCCCTGCCTCACCCCTGAACAGACTTCAAAGGTGCGTGATCTATTGCCATTAACCATGACTCTGCTGTTGCTACCTGTGTACAGCAGGTTAATCCACTTTCTCATGATGGGGCCAAACTTCATGTGCTCAAGTACCGATGTTAAGTACTGCCGGTTTAGGCGGTCAAAGGCCTTTTCTAGGTCTACACCTAAAATGCACAGAGGGAGGGAGCGATCCTCAGAGTACAGACAGACATCCCTCAACAAGGCCAGGTTGTCGCTCATCAGGCGTCCTGCTATCCCACAAGTCTGTTCTTTCCCTACCAGTGAGGCCACTACATTTTGTAGGCGCAGGAAAAGGGCTTTGGACAGGATCTTAGTGTCCACGCCTAACAGGCTGAGGGGTCTCCAGTTCTTTATGTCATTTTTTGCTCCTTTCTTAAACAAGAGAGAGATAGTGCCTTCTCTTAAGGAGTCAGGCAGCAATTCTGTCTTGTAGCTTTCCTCGAATAGGAGCAGTAGCGGATCCTGAAGCAGATCCCAAAAGGTGCAATAAAATTCTTTAGGGAGCCCGTCAGCACCCGGAGTTTTCCCCTTCTGTAAGCTCTCCATAGCCTGTCTCAGCTCTTCTACTGTCAAATCCCTCTCAAGTACTTCCCTATCTTCTTCACTCAAAATGTTTTCTAGCTTTGAGGTAAAAAAATGAATATCTTCATCCTTTACCTCTGTAGAGCTGTACAGTCTTGAGTAGAAGGCCTCGGTGCAGGAGAGGATAGCACTCGGCTCTGTTCTCTCTCGTCCCTCCTCATCAACTACACTTTCCATGACAGTCTTGGAGCCTACCACTTTCCTGAAAAAGAAGCGAGTACACTTCTCATTTTCTTCCAAGAACTGCACTCTGCTTCTTAACAGCACTCCTCGACTACTTTCTTCGGCTATGCTCCGGATGTCCTTTTTTAAAAGGGCGATATCCTCGAGCACATCGAAGCCACTGTGCAGCATCGTGTAGAGACGCTGCAGCTGCCTCTGTTTCCTGGCTAGCACTCCTCTCCGTCTGGCAGCAGCCTTCCTTCCCTCAGCCATGAAAAAGGCCTTTGTCCTCACCTTCACCTCCTCCCACCACTCTCCTACTGACCCGTACAGACACTGCAAGGACAGCCACTGTGATAGTTTCTCCTTGTAGCGGGATACTACCCCCTCGTTCTCTAGCAGCTTTGTGTTGAGTTTCCAGAGGCCTGGGCCAAAGACAGTCCCGCCCTGGAGTTCCACTCTACACCCTAAAGCCTGATGATCTGAGAAGAAGACAGGCTGAAGAGTGACCCCAACAACTTTCACTCTCTCTGAGACAAAGCAATAGTCAATTCTGGAGCTGCTATTCCTCCCTGACCATGTATATCCTGCTGTTGTGGGATATATACATCTATATGTGTCTGAGAGTTTAAAGTCTTGAACTAAGTTTTGCAGGGCCAGTGAGCTGGAATCCAATTTTATCGGCGAGCTAGACTGCCTGTCTGTGTGCTCTAAGATACAATTAAAATCCCCTCCCACTATCACGTCTGTGCTGCATAACAATAGGGGGGAGAGTGCCTTGAGTAGCTCCACCCTTCCTCCTACGTCAGTAGGGCAATACACATTGATTAGCCGCAGGTTAACGGTCCCCCATTCCACATCCACACACAGCAACCTGCCATCTATGACCCTCTGAATACTTTTCAATTTGAATGCCCATCCTTTGAAAAGAATGGCCACGCCAGAGGCTCTGTTGTTATTGTCCCCTGACCAAACAGAAGGCCCTTTATCCCACCTATCTTCAAAACTTTTATACCTCTCTTGATAGGCTAAAGCACACTCCTGCAACATCAACACATCTCCCTCTCTCTGCTGGAGGTAATCAAAGACAGACTGGCATTTAACTCTGTCATTGATACCTCTTGTGTTAAGAGAAATTATGTTAAGAGCCATATTACATAAGAAAGTGGAACCAGTCTTTACAAAACACATTTCTCTTCGGTCTCACCTGTTACCTTTTTCTTTTTCTTTTTCTTCTTACCAATTTCCTGCCAGCCATCCTCTGAATGAGCCTTCATCAGGGTGGCAGCAGTAAAAGCGTTCACAGAGTCCATTTCAAGGAAGGGGGTAGAGGGAGGGGTGGAGAGGTTCCAGCTGTCCCCATCGCCATGCTCTCCTTCCTCCTCGCTCGGGGAGAAAACAGAGTCATTTTTTCTTTTCCTCAAGTCCAGCTCCTGGGAGCACTGAGGGGAAAGGGGTGCAGCCGATGCACCAGTCTCCTCTTCCCCCTCACCCACCAGCTGCTGCAGATCCTCCGTGATGGACTGGATGGAGGAGAGGAGGGCATCTGTAGCACTTGCAGAGTCTGAGAAAAGCAGCTCCGCTGAATCCTGGGTATCCTCGCTGGACCCGCTCCACCGGGGGGCCCCACACTGGCCCTCGTTCTGAGGAGCAGGAGTGGGGGAGGGGTCCTCGCTGTTCTCGGGGGTTTTCAAACCCTCGTGCTTGTCTGGTGCAGTCTGCGGTTGTGGGGGCGTAGTGGAATTCTCTTCCACCAGCCCCGGAGCCACAGCAGGACTGATCCTGGCTGGAGGCTGAGAGTCTTTGTCCAACAAGGGTTCTTTGTTTGACTTGTTGTTTGCTTTGGATTTTCGGGCCGGTTTGGCTGAAACAAGCACTGCCTCATCCTTTCTCATTTTGAGTTTATTGGCGTAGGCGTGAGGGCAGTTCTTAAAAACGTGTCCTTCCGAGCCACATAAATTGCACTTTGGCAGCATTGAACAGTCAGAGGCTAAATGTCCCTGTTTGCCACAGGTCTTGCAGCATTTCACAGTGCAGGACGATGCCAGGTGTCCCACAGCACCACAGCGCCGACACACCTTTGGTTGTCCCACATAAAACACATAGCCATTGCAGGCGCCCAGCCGGATTGTAGAGGGCAGGTGCCTTAAGCCTCCATTTACGCTGTCCGGTAGCAAGCGAACCTCGAATTTCCTTGCTCCTGTTTTTATACCATCAACATCTCTAACCTCAGTTCCATGGTGGACGGTGCAGTACTGGTTAAGCCAGGTGTGAATGTCCTCCGTCTTTGCCAGTTCCGAGAACATAACAACATGCACCGTTTTCCTCTCTCTCTGTGTCAGAGGCTGCAAGTTGATCTTCTCAAGTGCAGGAACTTTGCCTCTTTTTGCCTCAAACACATCCACGCATTGTTCAAACAGAGGATAGGTAGCAAATACAACCTCAAATGCTTTCTGACCTGGGAGAGCGAAGATGAAATCCAAGTGCCGAGGTTCAAAGCCAAGTTCCTTCTGTAACACTTTTCTGCTGAACTGCATACGATCCATGAAGAGGTCATCCAAGAGCTCAAAACGTACAGCATTCTTACGGGATCCAAAGGTTGCCATTTCAAAAACTGCAAATCGAAAGCTGCTTCCAACAAAAGAAAAACAATCCAACTACTCCACCTACAGGCTGATCAAGGTATCTCCCCTGCCAGGTAAGTATGAGTTAAACAGGCCCCTGCAAGCGGCCCGCACCCACAGCACAAATCGCGCAGCCTAGGCCACCTCCTCGCCCCGCACGCCACCGCCTCCTGCTGGGCCCACTCTTTCACACACTCACACGCCACACTAACACTCAAAAGTGTGGGCAAAACGAGAAAACGAGCGCGCCGTTTCCTACACATCTGCAGTCGCCGTTGCGCATTCGCAGCATGTCCCGGGATGCAATTCGGCCTCATTTGCATAACTCCAGACCGGCAGATCGCCACGCAAGCTCGCGACGTGCGCCTGCCACACACCGAACAAACCTTTTCAGCAATTTCCAAAAAACGGGCCTGCTCGCCTGCCCACAAGGCTCCGTCTCTTACCTGCTCTCCAGAGCCTGCTGCCTTCTGTGCTTTTCTCTCGGCACCGCTGCAGCGCACACAACTCCTGCAGCGGGAGGGGGGGAGAAAGTTCCCGCGCTCCGCCGCAGGGAAGGCTCGCTCCGTGCGCACACGTCCTTTCGATGCCAGTCCAACAAGTGCTCCGCATTAGCTGCGTCGGGGCTCCGGCGTGTCGCACCTCACCTCACCTCGCACTGCCCCCTCCTTGAATGTCTGCCGCTGGGCATGCCCCGCTCTCCTCCGCCTTATCTTATCGCGTGTGAGCACCGACAATGGCCACAATGCCGGGGAATGGCACCTGTAAAGTGTTAATTGGGGCACAGGAACAGCCCGTCTCGTCTCGGGGGGGCCGGCTTCAGAGACAATACAGCAAACACAGCGGGGCGGGGGAAGAAGACGACACCACACATGCGGGTACATTCAGCTCCGGCGGGAACGAGACATTTGTCGGTCTTTTCAAGTGCCGAGAGCCGAGCAATCCTTCACTTGTATCGTTTCTCCCCGGTGACTAGATCTGGCCCTGCGACTCTCGACTGGGCTCACCCCCGGGGCAGCCCAGCAGGTGTGAGCCTGGCCGGCACCCGGATGGGAGATTCCACCCCGGAAAAGCTCCGGTTGCTGCTGCTCCTGCAAGAGGTGTGACTGGGACCAGTAGGGAGCGCTCACCCTGCGGGCTGTGTGGCTCTCTTACGCCCCAGCCTCCTGATGGCGACACTCTGCTGCACAAACAGAGGTCAAACCGAGGTCCCGACCCTCCTTGGCCATTAGGAAACCCCAGGGCGTCTCTCAAAAAGAGATGCCGGGGGTGTCCCTCTGGTGTAAGTGCTCCCCTTTACCCATCAGTCGGGGTCTCCTCCTAATCCCCGTCTCACCTGTAACAATCAATGACGAGGCCCCCCTGTCCGTGAGATTTAGTACTCGCGCAAGAGACCGGGAGCAGAGCGCGAACGCGGTCCCCCGCCCCCCACAAAGTGCGCGCTCCGGGTCCTGCAACACAGCGGAAGGGCAGCGAGAAGGAGCCTCTTGCTCTGACGCCGCAAGGCCACAAGAGGGCGGAGGCGCCGCGCGCCCGGCCGACGTGTTGGACCGGTGCGCTTTACGTGCTGAAATAAACACGCGAAAGCCCCGAAATGTTTCCAGAGTGCTGTGCACTGGAGGTTTTTGTCTGGTGAAGACTTGCCTGGTGCTCCTCCGTGCAGATTGTTTGTCCTCCTCCAGTGCGGGACGAGCCAACACAAGGGAGCGCATTCGCCAACATCCAGGCACGCAATGCGATTTGGAAAGCAGCTCCTTTCCAAAGAGTGGCACACGAACGATCCTTCAGTCCCGCTCGGGGGGCACGGAACCCCCGCCACACACAGCTTCAAGTAGCGAGTCAGGCGCCGGGGCTTTCGCTTACGGCCACACCACCCTGAACACGCCCGATCTCGTCTGATCTCGGAAGCTAAGCAGCGTCGGGCCTGGTTAGTACTTGGATGGGAGACTGCCTGGGAATACCAGGTGCTGTAAGCTTTTGCTCTCCCGGCCAGCAGGGGTCGCCGTTGGTGCCGTAGGCTTTGGGAGGAAAACCTGCAGGATGGAAAGGTGATCTATAGCCTCATCTCTAGAGATGTTTTGTTGCTGTGGCATGTGTGTGACCCATATTCAAAAAAAAAAACCCGTCTGTAAAACGAATATCGAAGCTGCCTCTAAATCTGCAAATGAAGATGAGTCGATAAACCACTCGTTTTTCGTATAACTAGACATATATTCATTTGTTACCGATTTCATTCATTGAGCACGGATACAATAGAGGTACAGCCATTCACTGTTTGACATGTCTGCACTGGTACAGAACCGAGCAATCAGAAAACGGGTGAAACTGTCTTTAGACTCAGCATACAGTACCGAGGCCCCCCATGACCAAATAAAGGCTAACCTCGATAATCAGCCTAAAGAACGCAGACTACAGCAAAACGACTGACTTTGAAAAGGGAATGAACGTCCGGAAGGAGTAGTGGAACTAGCTTGAGATGCTTCTCCGGACCCCTAACTAAAAGCCAGCGAGAACCAGCAGCGGCGTCCACTCCTGTCGAACCGGGATCCTTCCGCAGCCACGCAGCTCGTGGTGTCCTAACCCTCCCGTATCTGATTTTGGACCAAGCACATCAGGGGAGAGCGCGAACGCAGTCCCCCACTACCAGAAATTATGCAGTCGAGATTCCCACATTTGGGGAATTCGCAGGGGTCAGCACAGCCGGAGTGCAATGGCCGAGCCTCGCCCTGGGTGAACCTCCTTCTTGATCAAGGTATCTCCCCTGCCAGGTAAGTATGAGTTAAACAGGCCCCTGCAAGCGGCCCGCACCCACAGCACAAATCGCGCAGCCTAGGCCACCTCCTCGCCCCGCACGCCACCGCCTCCTGCTGGGCCCACTCTTTCACACACTCACACGCCACACTAACACTCAAAAGTGTGGGCAAAACGAGAAAACGAGCGCGCCGTTTCCTACACATCTGCAGTCGCCGTTGTGCATTCGCAGCATGTCCCGGGATGCAATTCGGCCTCATTTGCATAACTCCAGACCGGCAGATCGCCACGCAAGCTCGCGACGTGCGCCTGCCACACACCGAACAAACCTTTTCAGCAATTTCCAAAAAACGGGCCTGCTCGCCTGCCCACAAGGCTCCGTCTCTTACCTGCTCTCCAGAGCCTGCTGCCTTCTGTGCTTTTCTCTCGGCACCGCTGCAGCGCACACAACTCCTGCAGCGGGAGGGGGGGAGAAAGTTCCCGCGCTCCGCCGCAGGGAAGGCTCGCTCCGTGCGCACACGTCCTTTCGATGCCAGTCCAACAAGTGCTCCGCATTAGCTGCGTCGGGGCTCCGGCGTGTCGCACCTCACCTCACCTCGCACTGCCCCCTCCTTGAATGTCTGCCGCTGGGCATGCCCCGCTCTCCTCCGCCTTATCTTATCGCGTGTGAGCACCGACAATGGCCACAATGCCGGGGAATGGCACCTGTAAAGTGTTAATTGGGGCACAGGAACAGCCCGTCTCGTCTCGGGGGGGCCGGCTTCAGAGACAATACAGCAAACACAGCGGGGCGGGGGAAGAAGACGACACCACACATGCGGGTACATTCAGCTCCGGCGGGAACGAGACATTTGTCGGTCTTTTCAAGTGCCGAGAGCCGAGCAATCCTTCACTTGTATCGTTTCTCCCCGGTGACTAGATCTGGCCCTGCGACTCTCGACTGGGCTCACCCCCGGGGCAGCCCAGCAGGTGTGAGCCTGGCCGGCACCCGGATGGGAGATTCCACCCCGGAAAAGCTCCGGTTGCTGCTGCTCCTGCAAGAGGTGTGACTGGGACCAGTAGGGAGCGCTCACCCTGCAGGCTGTGTGGCTCTCTTACGCCCCAGCCTCCTGATGGCGACACTCTGCTGCACAAACAGGCGCCGTCCTTCGGGGGAGGCGTCAAACCGAGGTCCCGACCCTCCTTGGCCATTAGGAAACCCCAGGGCGTCTCTCAAAAAGAGACGCCGGGGGTGTCCCTCTGGTGTTAGTGCTCCCCTTTACACATCAGTCGGGGTCTCCTCCTAATCCCCGTCTCACCTGTAACAATCAATGACGAGGCCCCCCTGTCCGTGAGATTTAGTACTCGCGCAAGAGACCGGGGGCAGAGCGCGAACGCGGTCCCCCGCCCCCCACAAAGTGCGCGCTCCGGGTTCCCTCTCGGGGCCCTGCAACACAGCGGAAGGGCAGCGAGAAGGAGCCTCTTGCTCTGACGCCGCAAGGCCACAAGAGGGCGGAGGCGCCGCGCGCCCGGCCGACGTGTTGGACCGGTGCGCTTTACGTGCTGAAATAAACACGCGAAAGCCCCGAAATGTTTCCAGAGTGCTGTGCACTGGAGGTTTTTGTCTGGTGAAGACTTGCCTGGTGCTCCTCCGTGCAGATTGTTTGTCCTCCTCCAGTGCGGGACGAGCCAACACAAGGGAGCGCATTCGCCAACATCCAGGCACGCAATGCGATTTGGAAAGCAGCTCCTTTCCAAAGAGTTGCACACGAACGATCCTTCAGTCCCGCTCGGGGGGCACGGAACCCCCGCCACACACAGCTTCAAGTAGCGAGTCAGGCGCCGGGGCTTTCGCTTACGGCCACACCACCCTGAACACGCCCGATCTCGTCTGATCTCGGAAGCTAAGCAGCATCGGGCCTGGTTAGTACTTGGATGGGAGACTGCCTGGGAATACCAGGTGCTGTAAGCTTTTGCTCTCCCGGCCAGCAGGGGTCGCCGTTGGTGCCGTAGGCTTTGGGAGGAAAACCTGCAGGATGGAAAGGTGATCTATAGCCTCATCTCTAGAGATGTTTTGTTGCTGTGGCATGTGTGTGACCCATATTCAAAAAAAAAAACCCGTCTGTAAAACGAATATCGAAGCTGCCTCTAAATCTGCAAATGAAGATAAGTCGATAAACCACTCGTTTTTCGTATAACTAGACATATATTCATTTGTTACCAATTTCATTCATTGAGCACGGATACAATAGAGGTACAGCCATTCACTGTTTGACATGTCTGCACTGGTACAGAACCGAGCAATCAGAAAACGGGTGAAACTGTCTTTAGACTCAGCATACAGTACCGAGGCCCCCCATGACCAAATAAAGGCTAACCTCGATAATCAGCCTAAAGAACGCAGACTACAGCAAAACGACTGACTTTGAAAAGGGAATGAACGTCCGGAAGGAGTAGTGGAACTAGCTTGAGATGCTTCTCCGGACCCCTAACTAAAAGCCAGCGAGAACCAGCAGCGGCGTCCACTCCTGTCGAACCGGGATCCTTCCGCAGCCACGCAGCTCGTGGTGTCCTAACCCTCCTGTATCTGATTTTGGACCAAGCACATCAGGGGAGAGCGCGAACGCAGTCCCCCACTACCAGAAATTATGCAGTCGAGATTCCCACATTTGGGGAATTCGCAGGGGTCAGCACAGCCGGAGTGCAATGGCCGAGCCTCGCCCTGGGTGAACCTCCTTCTTGATCAAGGTATCTCCCCTGCCAGGTAAGTATGAGTTAAACAGGCCCCTGCAAGCGGCCCGCACCCACAGCACAAATCGCGCAGCCTAGGCCACCTCCTCGCCCCGCACGCCACCGCCTCCTGCTGGGCCCACTCTTTCACACACTCACACGCCACACTAACACTCAAAAGTGTGGGCAAAACGAGAAAACGAGCGCGCCGTTTCCTACACATCTGCAGTCGCCGTTGCGCATTCGCAGCATGTCCCGGGATGCAATTCGGCCTCATTTGCATAACTCCAGACCGGCAGATCGCCACGCAAGCTCGCGACGTGTGCCTGCCACACACCGAACAAACCTTTTCAGCAATTTCCAAAAAACGGGCCTGCTCGCCTGCCCACAAGGCTCCGTCTCTTACCTGCTCTCCAGAGCCTGCTGCCTTCTGTGCTTTTCTCTCGGCACCGCTGCAGCGCACACAACTCCTGCAGCGGGAGGGGGGGAGAAAGTTCCCGCGCTCCGCCGCAGGGAAGGCTCGCTCCGTGCGCACACGTCCTTTCGATGCCAGTCCAACAAGTGCTCCGCATTAGCTGCGTCGGGGCTCCGGCGTGTCACACCTCACCTCACCTCGCACTGCCCCCTCCTTGAATGTCTGCCGCTGGGCATGCCCCGCTCTCCTCCGCCTTATCTTATCGCGTGTGAGCACCGACAATGGCCACAATGCCGGGGAATGGCACCTGTAAAGTGTTAATTGGGGCACAGGAACAGCCCGTCTCGTCTCGGGGGGGCCGGCTTCAGAGACAATACAGCAAACACAGCGGGGCGGGGGAAGAAGACGACACCACACATGCGGGTACATTCAGCTCCGGCGGGAACGAGACATTTGTCGGTCTTTTCAAGTGCCGAGAGCCGAGCAATCCTTCACTTGTATCGTTTCTCCCCGGTGACTAGATCTGGCCCTGCGACTCTCGACTGGGCTCACCCCCGGGGCAGCCCAGCAGGTGTGAGCCTGGCCGGCACCCGGATGGGAGATTCCACCCCGGAAAAGCTCCGGTTGCTGCTGCTCCTGCAAGAGGTGTGACTGGGACCAGTAGGGAGCGCTCACCCTGCGGGCTGTGTGGCTCTCTTACGCCCCAGCCTCCTGATGGCGACACTCTGCTGCACAAACAGGCGCCGTCCTTCGGGGGAGGCGTCAAACCGAGGTCCCGACCCTCCTTGGCCATTAGGAAACCCCAGGGCGTCTCTCAAAAAGAGACGCCGGGGGTGTCCCTCTGGTGTTAGTGCTCCCCTTTACCCATCAGTCGGGGTCTCCTCCTAATCCCCGTCTCACCTGTAACAATCAATGACGAGGCCCCCCTGTCCGTGAGATTTAGTACTCGCGCAAGAGACCGGGGGCAGAGCGCGAACGCGGTCCCCCGCCCCCCACAAAGTGCGCGCTCCGGGTTCCCTCTCGGGGCCCTGCAACACAGCGGAAGGGCAGCGAGAAGGAGCCTCTTGCTCTGACGCCGCAAGGCCACAAGAGGGCGGAGGCGCCGCGCGCCCGGCCGACGTGTTGGACCGGTGCGCTTTACGTGCTGAAATAAACACGCGAAAGCCCCGAAATGTTTCCAGAGTGCTGTGCACTGGAGGTTTTTGTCTGGTGAAGACTTGCCTGGTGCTCCTCCGTGCAGATTGTTTGTCCTCCTCCAGTGCGGGACGAGCCAACACAAGGGAGCGCATTCGCCAACATCCAGGCACGCAATGCGATTTGGAAAGCAGCTCCTTTCCAAAGAGTTGCACACGAACGATCCTTCAGTCCCGCTCGGGGGGCACGGAACCCCCGCCACACACAGCTTCAAGTAGCGAGTCAGGCGCCGGGGCTTTCGCTTACGGCCACACCACCCTGAACACGCCCGATCTCGTTTGATCTCGGAAGCTAAGCAGCGTCGGGCCTGGTTAGTACTTGGATGGGAGACTGCCTGGGAATACCAGGTGCTGTAAGCTTTTGCTCTCCCGGCCAGCAGGGGTCGCCGTTGGTGCCGTAGGCTTTGGGAGGAAAACCTGCAGGATGGAAAGGTGATCTATAGCCTCATCTCTAAAGATGTTTTGTTGCTGTGGCATGTGTGTGACCCATATTCAAAAAAAAAAACCCGTCTGTAAAACGAATATCGAAGCTGCCTCTAAATCTGCAAATGAAGATGAGTCGATAAACCACTCGTTTTTCGTATAACTAGACATATATTCATTTGTTACCGATTTCATTCATTGAGCACGGATACAATAGAGGTACAGCCATTCACTGTTTGACATGTCTGCACTGGTACAGAACCGAGCAATCAGAAAACGGGTGAAACTGTCTTTAGACTCAGCATACAGTACCGAGGCCCCCCATGACCAAATAAAGGCTAACCTCGATAATCAGCCTAAAGAACGCAGACTACAGCAAAACGACTGACTTTGAAAAGGGAATGAACGTCCGGAAGGAGTAGTGGAACTAGCTTGAGATGCTTCTCCGGACCCCTAACTAAAAGCCAGCGAGAACCAGCAGCGGCGTCGACTCCTTTCGAACCGGGATCCTTCCGCAGCCACGCAGCTCGTGGTGTCCTAACCCTCCCGTATCTGATTTTGGACCAAGCACATCAGGGGAGAGCGCGAACGCAGTCCCCCACTACCAGAAATTATGATTCCCACATTTGGGGAATTCGCAGGGGTCAGCACAGCCGGAGTGCAATGGCCGAGCCTCGCCCTGGGTGAACCGATTTCGATTTTTAAGAACTTTATTTTCTTTTCACAAAAAAATACAGGACATCACAAATCAGAAAGCTTTACATTAATATACATACTTAAAACAGTATATATGATCACATCTCATTACATTTTGACACGGTAACAGTTACATAGCAACAATTTTCTTTTTTTCTGGTGCAAATCACATTCTTTACTTAAACTTGATAATGTTTTTCACAGTTTCTTGAGATATTGACCTATGCTCTCTATTTCCCACAGATTTTCTGCTTCCTCCCTCCCTTCTCTCCACAGATCTCTGAGGTAATAGTTCTCTCGGGTGATGAACAGGGCCAGGCTACCTGCTGCCTTGACTGGGATCTTGATGCCTTTGAACAGCCCCATGTTCCTCACTCTCCACAGGGCAACTTTCCCACTGTTCACCACGGCCCAGATCCTGTCAAACACGTCAGGAGGAAGTTTGACAGGAGAGATGCCGTATATGACGAAAGCAGCGGTCAGGGTAAATTGGGGCGAGAGAGCCAGCAACCAATCTTCAAACTGTGCCCAGAAGGCCTTAGCAAAAAAGCAGGACCACAGGAGATGGGATACAGTCTCCTCCTCGCCGCAGCCCACCCTAACGCAGCGAGGGCTGGGGGTGAGGCCCCTACGGTACAAGAAAGTTCGTACCGGTAAGCACTGGTGGACGACACTCCAGGCTAAATCTCTGTGAATGTTGCACAGAAACTTAGAGGATGTGTGTTTCCACACCTTCCTTGTTTGGGCTGATGTTAAAATGCCCACATGGGTCTGCCTATTGTTCTGGGGTGCAACGAAATCTTCCAGTTTTTGGACGCTGACATCTCGGAGGGGAATATGGCCAATTGGGTGAGATCTTAAAAAACTTTTAACTGTCCCATAAATTGCAGGGCATGTGTCAGAGAGTGGGACGTCCAGCTTGGGTCTGACACCCCACACTCTGAACACCTCCCTACCTACCCAGAGCCTGGAAAAATAAGTCCAGGTACGCGCTGCAGGTGCTGTTGCAAAGCCTCTCAGCACAGAGGCCAGGAAAATGCACAGCAGCTTCGTAGCAATATCTGGGACAGACTTCCCCCCTGAGGGTAGCGGCCTGTACATTATTTCCCTTCTGAGTCTTTCCTGCTTCCCACCCCATAGAAATTGAAACATCAATCTCCTCATCACCGCCGCAACACGGTGTGGGATTGGGAAGGTAGAAGCCAGAAAATTCAAGACAGGCAAGAGCTCGGCTTTGATGACCAGCACCTTCCCTGTCATGGTGAGGTCTCGGTCCTTCCATTGCATCAGTTTTTTGTTTAAGATTGGCAATTTGTTCTGCCAATTTACTGTTCCCATCTCTTCTCCAAAATACACCCCCAGGACCTTAATTCTCTTCTCTTGCAGCCTGAGATCATGTCCTTCTTTTGGCTCCCTCCAGTTCTGATAAAAAATCTCACTCTTAGATTTGTTAATTTTTGCGGAGGAAGCCAAAGAGAAACGATCACAGCACTGCAGAGCTCTGCTAATTGAGGCATTGTCAGAGAGGAGCAGGGTGACGTCATCCATGTATAGAGATGTCTTTACCTCTCCTCCCCCACTTCCAGGCACTGGTATCCCATTAATGGCCTGATCCTGGCGCAAGGCACAGGCTAAGGGCTCCATAGCCAAAACGCATAACAAGGGGGATAATGGGCAGCCCTGCCTCACCCCTGAACAGACTTCAAAGGGGCGTGATCTATTGCCATTAACCATGACTCTGCTGTTGCTACCTGTGTACAGCAGGTTAATCCACTTTCTCATGATGGGGCCAAACTTCATGTGCTCAAGTCCCGATGTTAAGTACTGCCGGTTTAGGCGGTCAAAGGCCTTTTCTAGGTCTACACCTAAAATGCAAAGAGGGAGGGAGCGATCCTCAGAGTACAGACAGACATCCCTCAACAAGGCCAGGTTGTCGCTCATCAGGCGTCCTGCTATCCCACAAGTCTGTTCTTTCCCTACCAGTGAGGCCACTACATTTTGTAGGTGCAGGAAAAGGGCTTTGGACAGGATCTTAGTGTCCACGCCTAACAGGCTGAGGGGTCTCCAGTTCTTTATGTCATTTTTTGCTCCTTTCTTAAACAAGAGAGAGATAGTGCCTTCTCTTAAGGAGTCAGGCAGCAATTCTGTCTTATATCTTTCCTCGAATAGGACCAGTAGCGGATCCTGAAGCAGATCCCAAAAGGTGCAATAAAATTCTTTAGGGAGCCCGTCAGCACCTGGAGTTTTCCCCTTCTGTAAGCTCTCCATAGCCTGTCTCAGCTCTTCTACTGTCAAATCCCTCTCAAGTACTTCCCTATCTTCTTCACTCAAAACGTTTTCTAGCTTTGAGGTAAAAAAATGAATTTCTTCATCCTTTACCTCTGTAGAGCTGTACAGTCTTGAGTAGAAGGCCTTGGTGCAGGAGAGGATAGCACTCGGCTCTGTTCTCTTTCGTCCCTCCTCATCAACTACACTTTCCATGACAGACTTGGAGCCTACCACTTTCCTGAAAAAGAAGCGAGTACACTTCTCATTTTCTTCCAAGAACTGCACTCTGCCTCTTAACAGCACTCCTCGACTACTTTCTTCGGCTATGCTCCGGATGTCCTTTTTTAAAAGGGTGATATCCTCGAGCACATCGAAGCCACTGTGCATCATCGTGTAGAGACGCTGCAGCTGCCTCTGTTTCCTGGCTAGCACTCCTCTCCGTCTGGCAGCAGCCTTCCTTCCCTCAGCCATGAAAAAGACCTTTGTCCTCATCTTCACCTCCTCCCACCACTCTCCTACTGACCCGTACAGACACTGCAAGGACAGCCACTGTGATAGTTTCTCCTTGTAGCGGGATACTACCCCCTCGTTCTCTAGCAGCTTTGTGTTGAGTTTCCAGAGGCCTGGGCCAAAGACAGTCCCGCCCTGGAGTTCCACTCTACACCCTAAAGCCTGATGATCTGAGAAGAAGACAGGCTGAAGAGTGACCCCAACAACTTTCACTCTCTCTGAGACAAAGCAATAGTCAATTCTGGAGCTGCTATTCCTCCCTGACCATGTATATCCTGCTGTTGTGGGATATATACATCTATATGTGTCTGAGAGTTTAAAGTCTTGAACTAAGTTATGCAGGGCCAGTGAGCTGGAATCCAATTTTATCGGAGAGCTAGACTGCCTGTCTGTGTGCTCTAAGATACAATTAAAATCCCCTCCCACTATCACGTCTGTGCTACATAACAATAGGGGGGAGAGTGCCTTGAGTAGCTCCACCCTTCCTCCCACGTCAGTAGGACAATACACATTGATTAGCCGCAGGTTAACAGTCCCCCATTCCACATCCACACACAGCAACCTGCCATCTATGACCCTCTGAATACTTTTCAATTTGACAGCCCATCCTTTGAAAAGAATGGCCACGCAAGAGGCTCTGTTGTTATTGTCCCCTGACCAAACAGAAGGCCCTTTATCCCACCTATCTTCAAAGCTTTTATACCTCTCTTGATAGGCTAAAGCACACTCCTGCAACATCAACACATCTCCCTCTCTCTGCTGGAGGTAATCAAAGACAGACTGGCATTTCACTCTGTCATTGATACCTCTGGTGTTAAGAGAAATTATGTTTAGAGCCATATTACATAAGAAAGTGGAACCAGTCTTTACAAAACACATTTCTCTTCGGTCTCACCTGTTACCTTCTTCTTTTTCTGTTTCTTCTTACCAATTTCCTGCCAGCCATCCTCTGAATGAGCCTTCATCAGGGTGGCAGCAGTAAAAGCATTCACGGAGTCCATTTCAAGGAAGGGGGCAGAAGGAGGGGTGGAGGGGTTCCAGCTGTCCCCATCGCCATGCTCTCCTTCCTCCTCGCTCGGGGAGAAAACAGAGTCATTTTTCCTTTTCCTCAAGTCCAGCTCCTGGGAGCACTGAGGGGAAAGGGGTGCAGCCGATGAGTTTATTGAGTTTATTGGCGTAGGCGTGAGGGCAGTTCTTAAAAACGTGTCCTTCCGAGCCACATAAATTGCACTTTGGCAGCATTGAACAGTCAGAGGCTAAATGTCCGTGTTTGCCACAGGTCTTGCAGCATTTCACAGTGCAGGACGATGCCAGGTGTCCCACAGCACCACAGCGCCGACACACCTTTGGTTGTCCCACATAAAAAACATAGCCATTGCAGGCGCCCAGCCGGATTGTAGAGGGCAGGTGCCTTAAGCCTCCATTTACATTGTCCGGTAGCAAGCGAACCTCGAATTTCCTTGCTCCTGTTTTTATACCGTCAACATCTCTAACCTCAGTTCCATGGTGGACGGTGCAGTTCTGCTTAAGCCAGGTGTGAATGTCCTCCGTCTTTGCCAGTTCCGAGAACATAACAACATGCACCGTTTTCTTCTCTCTCTGTGTCAGAGGCTGCAAGTTGATCTTCTCAAGGGCAGGAACTTTCCCTCTTTTTGCCTCAAACACATCCACACATTGTTCAAACAGAGAATAGGTAGCAAAAACAACCTCAAATGCTTTCTGACCTGGGAGAGCGAAGATGAAATCCAAGTGCCGAGGTTCAAAGCCAAGTTCCTTCTGTAACACTTTTCTGCTGAACTGCATACGATCCATGAAGAGGTCATCCAAAAGCTCAAAACGTACAGCATTCTTGCGGGATCCAAAGGTTGCCATCTCAAACTGCAAAACAAACACTGCTTCCACAAAACAAGAAAACAATCCAACTACTCCAACTACAGGCTGATCAAGGTATCTCCCCTGCCAGGTAAGCCGAGAGCCGCAGGCGCTGAGCCCGGAGCTGAACGGGCCCCACTGGCTCGTTTGTAAGGCCAGGTGCATTGCCAACCACGACCGGCAGGGCAGAGGCCTTGAAGGCGGCCTGGGCTCCTGCAGCTGTCGAGCCACGCACTCTGGTTTCTCTTCATCTCGTACAAATCTTTTGCCTTTTACTAAAGATTTCCATGGAGAGGAGCATGAATGAGTTCCATACAATTTTTGTGCTTCCCTGCCTTCGGGTGTGGGGCGCAGCTGGGCTGGTCAAAGAGAGAAAACAAAACCGCTCACAATCGCTCTTATTACGGCGACTGTGGCCGTCTGCTCAGCGAGTCCTCGGTCTCCGCCTGTCTGATTGGCGCTCTTTTCTTTGGGGGGCGGGAAGTGTCCGGCCGCAAATATGAAGCGTACAGCAACGACATGCCATGAGACGATTGATAACGATTTCCATAGGATCCCCGCGGTTGCCTGGCAACCGTCAGCTTTGGGCAGTGGCAGTATCGTAGCCTGTGAGGTTTAGCCGAGGCGCGATTATTGCTAGTTGAAAACTTTTCCCAATACCCCGCTTCCGCCAGTTTGCAATACAATCGGCGAAAGCAATTTTTGACAGTCTCGTCAGAGACTGAGCAAGGTGTTTAAAGACAGATTTTGTCATGGTAACATCATGGTAGAAAGAAACAAGCTTGTTACGTCTCAACAGAAACGCTCTTTAGCTCTTTCAGCGTTATGCAGAGAACAGCGTCTGTCGAGATCACTTTTGAGTCAGCGCGAAACGCCATGTGCTGTCAGTTTGATTTCATATTGCTCGTAGCGGCGCCCGGCTTTTGTCTGTCAAACGTTAGGTTGCGCTTCTTCATGCTGCATCGTCGGCATGAGTGGAGGTTTTTAAACGTCTGTACTTACTGCGCCCCATAAGAAATCGTTTGTCCCCGTTCAAAAGAGATTGTGCGATGTCCTGCAGCGTTCGCAAAGCAAACCTTTGACAGTTTGAAAAGAGGAATTTATTCTGCTTCCTGTGCGTGCAGTAGTTACAAAGTTGAACGTCTTTACACGATCTGCTGCAGTTTTCAGTGGGCGGGCTTTGTCAGATGGCTTGGAAAAACGCACTGTGTTTCGGCTCGGGAAACATCATGAGCAGTGTCCTGCATGTTTTCTGTGTATAGCTGTCTTTTAACGCATACAGAATTCATTCGAAATCATTGATTTCTCCAATTAACAAGGGTCCCTTTTTGAACCTGCGAGAAGCATTCTTTCAATGTAACAGATTTACTCTGAGGAAAGGCAGCATGACATTGAGAGTAGCTCAAGCTTTCAGCACCCGTATCGGACTGCGTGTATGCAGACACCGCTCAGAATCCCCTGTAAGATTCTCCCTCAATTCCGTTGTGCAGTGCTTTACCTCTTTCAAAAGGCTTCACTTTCCTAGTCACATTCCAAGACTCATCGAACCCGGGCTGTTTCCTCCAGCGGTATAGTATTGCAGTGAGACAGCACGATGCCTGCAAGACTATGTCACGCTAAACGCCACAGATTGTGTTTGTCCCTTCGTGTCAGTCGTCCTGCAGCCACGGGAAGTGGGACACAAACATGCTGCAATGCTTTCAGGACGTTAGGATTTGTTTGTGCAACATCCGAGAAGAGTACTTGTGGCTTGAATGTGAACTGTACGTGCCCGCCCCCTTTCCTCTGTAGTGCATGAGTTCCTCCCGGCATGCCCTTCGTCATTGTTCTGTCATCTTGTATTTAAAGGGTTGTATTTCTGCTGCTGAAAATAAGCAACGGTTTTCTCACAACGCCCTTTGTTCCCGACGGAGCCCTTGTCTGTCATGAAATTATTTAAAACCTCAAGCTAGAAGAAGGAGACGACAAATATGAAGCGTTACAGCAACGACATGCCATGAGACGATTGATAACGATTTCCATAGGATCCCCGCGGTTGCCTGGCAACCGTCAGCTTTGCGCAGTGGCAGTATCGTAGCCTGTGAGGTTTAGCCGAGGCGCGATTATTGCTAGTTGAAAACTTTTCCCAATACCCCGCTTCCGCCGGTTTGCAATACAATCGTCGAAAGCAATTTTTGACAGTCTCGTCAGTGCGTGACATAGTCTTGCAGGCATCGTGCTGTCTAACTGCAATACTATACCGCTGGAGGAAACAGCCCGGGTTCAATGAGCCTTGGAATGTGACTAGGAAAGTGAAGCCTTTTGAAAGAGGTAATGTCAACGCTTTTTTAACAGAGTACCAAAAAAGCGTCTTTTTTGAAGGCCTGGGCACTGAGCATTGTTGGTTCAGTGGTAGAATTCTCGCTTCTCACGCGGGAGGCTCTGGTTCGATTCCCAGCCAAAGCAGTGGCTTTTGCAGCGAGCGGCTCCATCACTTGCATCCCCTTGCAACTCGCAACTGAAAACCCACTGAAGCTAAGCAGGTGTGAGCCAGGTCAGTACCCGGATAAGGGTGAGCTACAGGGAAAAACAAAGTTTCCAGCTGGAAGCGGTGTTAATGGTGCCGGCGGGGGGGCGCTCACCCTGAGGTCTGTGCGGGTCCCAATGCCCCAGCATAGTGACGGAGACGCTGTGTTGTAAAAGGGCGCTGTCTCTTGGATGAGATGTAAAACCGAGGTCACAGCGCTCTGTGGTCATTAAAAATGACCACCAAAACCTTTGACAAAAGCTCTTGGTAATTGATGGTCTTCAATAATGCTTCTCCTTTAGGTACATTTTAAATCAGCTGAAAAATGCTGTGAAATGGGGGGTCACTTCACGCCAGTGTAGGATTTGGGTTACAAGAACTATAAAACTGCACGAGAAAGCCCGTACACTGAATTACACGGCTTTCAATTCAAAGGAGGGCAAAAGAAATTCCCTGAGTTCGATTTTTTGCAGCACAGAGAGGATTGCTGTCGTGAGGCTGGTTAGCTCAGTTGGTTAGAGCTAATAACACCAAGGTTGTGGGTTCGAGTCCCGTACGGGCCAGGTCCTTTTCTCCTCTCTTACAAAAGCTGTTAGGTTCCTTTCCGTGGTGAGATGGGTTGTCATGCAACGCTGCTACATAGTGCCGACAGACAATTAAATGACAAAAATGAAGAGAGTTAAAGCAGCTGGAAAGATTTTCTTACAACTTTTGAGCTGACACAGTTTTGGAAAAGGTTTTCTTCACGCTGCACTGTACCACATAGGCAGCCAAGAGTCTCCAAAACAAAACAGAATTGACAGTCATATAATGTCCATTAACCCCGGTTTTAAACACAGCATCATGTCTGCCATCATAAGAATATGAGTCCAATATTTTAGAATATAGTCAGAATGTCTTCTAACCTTACCTGTGGTGTCTTTAATCCCTATTGCTCAATGCATGATGTACGTACTGCATACATGTGTCTTGAGAATGAGGAATGGGCCCCTGAGACATTTACCTGTTTCACAAATGATCGTATTTTACTAGAGATTCTGTTTGGGATTCAGATGTGCATTCGGACAGCAATTCCTTTCAAGAAATGATACGTTCTGGATGAGGTCAAAGGTGCTGGAACACTGTATTTAGGATGTATTTGCAGTGATTGTGTCTCCTGCTTCAACGCAGTGATATATAGATGTGCTCCTGTAATTTATTGGTACATGCCCAGGGCAGTAAGTTGTCTGAGGATTTATTTCCAGACGGCATAGAGCAGTGAAGCAGTGAAGTAGTGCAACACACTGGATCATTATATTATTAGAATCTATTCTACTTAAATTATTACATTCTACACAACTTGAGCTCTCAGCACCGTACTGAGCCCAGGTGTTTTTCTAAAGCTGTCAGGTGCAGTTCATTTACATGAAGGAAATCTCTTACTGGGTACGATTACAATGCAGTAAGTAGCACAGACTACTTAGGGAGTAGGCTGATGTGTTTAAAAACAACCAGCGCCAGACAGGAGTCGAACCTCCAAACTCCTAATCCATAGTCAGACACATTATCCATTGCACCACTGGCCCTCATGTGACACTGCAGGGCTGTAACCCAGTGAGCTTAGCACTGCAACTAGTAAAATATTACCCCCGGTCCATTCTTTTCCAAAAGTGAGAAACACCTGTTTTCTACATTTTGTCTGTTTTAAAACCATATCTCTTTAAACCAAACCAAGAGTTTGTCTTTTGCACTGATATTCTGATTCATTTCGATTTCGAAGAAAAAAAAAACATTACCTTCCAAAGCATCATAAAATTGTCCCTTCCTCCAGACTCTACTTCTCTCTTGTAGTAGTACAGCAGACCTTTCCAGGTGAGAAGATCACAGAGTCCGAAATGAGCTTCCTCCATCAAGCAAAGTACCTGAACTTGACTCTGTCATCATAAAAGCGCCCCTGTAATAAAGAAATTAAATCCGAAATCAAGAGGGCAGTTGCCTACTGAAGTTCAAGAAGTCATAAATTTTAACCTAGCAACATATTAAAGGCTGCATCTATACAATTACGATTCTAGAAATGCTCACCAGATTACGTTTTAAGAAAGAACTGCGCCTCAGGTTCCGCCGAGATCTTAACTCGGATGGCAGGATTCAGAGTCTGGAGTGTGGAATGATGGCGCACGGAGGGTCCACATACTGTGGATCCCTCAGTGATCTTCCGCGTGTTCAAACCGCCAGCGTGTGACTCCCCTATCCCCCTGACCTCATTGCTCTGCTCTCGCCTCTGTGCAGCTGAGCCCGACTCATGGTAAAGTGGAAAAAAATATGCCCTCAACGTGAGATTTACTCTGGAGTGAGGATAGTTGTTACCTTCTTATCGTTGAAACGGATGTATGTGATGTGGCGACTAGGTTCTTCTCCATTAGCAGGCTTAAGGTTAAAGAAAAAAACATTACTGACTTCTTTTTTTTTTTGCCAGCCGCGAGCGCTGATTAGCGAGGTTTGTATTTCATGTTTTGCAAGTTGCATCCATTTTAAGAAAAACAAGTCGTTCAAGACAGGAAATGAATACTTGCATTTAATTAAGTCTAGACGTATGCGGTTGTCCATAATGACCAGTTCTGTTCGAGAACACAGAACAAAAAAAGGCACCGCTGGGATTCGGACCCAGGATTTTCTGTTTACTAGACAGGCGCTTTAACCAACTAAGCCACGGCGCCCCGGGAGTGCTGTCCTTTTGCAGCCACTTGGACACGCCACTCAGACACATCTGCATTCGGTGTGTGCTCCGCCTGCTCGCTGAGCAAGTTGCCACCTTTACATACAATAGCAACATCGACACCAAGAGAAAGGATGACAAATGGCTTTTATCTGGAACTTTTCATGTCCAAGGAGCTCAATGTGCTTTCTGTGTACAACAGGGCCACTGAACTCCACACTGGCCACTGAACCACAGCAGTGGCTTGCTGGCTTGACATCTCCCAAGGAAAATGTTGAAATCGCATGTGGAACAGGAAAATGACCCTCGAGTATGAGGGAAAAAAAAGAAAAAGATCAACTGGAGTGCGCCAACCCATGTCAGGACAGCCCAGTTTCCTAGACGAGGTGGCCGAGTGGTTACTGTATGCTGAGTCTAAAGACAGTTTCACCCGTTTTCTGATTGCTCGATTCTGTAACAGTGCAGACATGTCAAACAGTGAATGGCTGTACCTCTATTGTATCCGTGCTCAATGAATGAAATCGGTAACAAATGAATATATGTCTAGTTATACGAAAAACGAGTGGTTTATCGACTCATCTTCATTTGCAGATTTAGAGGCAGCTTCGATATTCGTTTTACAGACGGGTTTTTTTTTTTGAATATGGGTCACACACATGCCACAGCAACAAAACATCTCTAGAGATGAGGCTATAGATCACCTTTCCATCCTGCAGGTTTTCCTCCCAAAGCCTACGGCACCAACGGCGACCCCTGCTGGCCGGGAGAGCAAAAGCTTACAGCACCTGGTATTCCCAAGCAGTCTCCCATCCAAGTACTAACCAGGCCCGACGCTGCTTAGCTTCCGAGATCAGACAAGATCGGGCATGTTCAGGGTGCTGTGGCCGTAAGCGAAAGCCCCGGCGCCTGACTCGCTACTTGAAGCTGTGTGTGGCGGGGGTTCCGTGCCCCCCGAGCGGGACTGAAGGATCGTTCGTGTGCAACTCTTTGGAAAGGAGCTGCTTTCCAAATCGCATTGCGTGCCTGGATGTTGGCGAATGCGCTCCCTTGTGTTGGCTCATCCCGCACTGGAGGAGGACAAACAATCTGCACGGAGGAGCACCAGGCAAGTCTTCACCAGACAAAAACCTCCAGTGCACAGCACTCTGGAAACATTTCGGGGCTTTCGCGTGTTTATTTCAGCACGTAAAGCGCACCGGTCCAACACGTCGGCCGGGCGCGCGGCGCCTCCGCCCTCTTGTGGCCTTGCGGCGTCTGAGCAAGAGGCTCCTTCTCGCTGCCCTTCCGCTGTGTTGCAGGGCCCCGAGAGGGAACCCGGAGCGCGCACTTTGTGGGGGGCGGGGGACCGCGTTCGCGCTCTGCCCCCGGTCTCTTGCGCGAGTACTAAATCTCACGGACAGGGGGGCCTCGTCATTGATTGTTACAGGTGAGACGGGGATTAGGAGGAGACCCCGACTGATGGGTAAAGGGGAGCACTAACACCAGAGGGACACCCCCGGCGTCTCTTTTTGAGAGACGCCCTGGGGTTTCCTAATGGCCAAGGAGGGTCGGGACCTCGGTTTGACGCCTCCCCCGAAGGACGGCGCCTGTTTGTGCAGCAGAGTGTCGCCATCAGGAGGCTGGGGCGTAAGAGAGCCACACAGCCCGCAGGGTGAGCGCTCCCTACTGGTCCCAGTCACACCTCTTGCAGGAGCAGCAGCAACCAGAGCTTTTCTGGGGTGGAATCTCCCATCCGGGTGCCGGCCAGGCTCACACCTGCTGGGCTGCCCCGGGGGTGAGCCCAGTCGAGAGTCGCAGGGCCAGATCTAGTCACCGGGGAGAAACGATACAAGTGAAGGATTGCTCGGCTCTCGGCACTTGAAAAGACCGACAAATGTCTCGTTCCCGCCGGAGCTGAATGTACCCGCATGTGTGGTGTCGTCTTCTTCCCCCGCCCCGCTGTGTTTGCTGTATTGTCTCTGAAGCCGGCCCCCCCGAGACGAGACGGGCTGTTCCTGTGCCCCAATTAACACTTTACAGGTGCCATTCCCCGGCATTGTGGCCATTGTCGGTGCTCACACGCGATAAGATAAGGCGGAGGAGAGCGGGGCATGCCCAGCGGCAGACATTCAAGGAGGGGGCAGTGCGAGGTGAGGTGAGGTGCGACACGCCGGAGCCCCGACGCAGCTAATGCGGAGCACTTGTTGGACTGGCATCGAAAGGACGTGTGCGCACGGAGCGAGCCTTCCCTGCGGCGGAGCGCGGGAACTTTCTCCCCCCCTCCCGCTGCAGGAGTTGTGTGCACTGCAGCGGTGCCGAGAGAAAAGCACAGAAGGCAGCAGGCTCTGGAGAGCAGGTAAGAGACGGAGCCTTGTGGGCAGGCGAGCAGGCCCGTTTTTTGGAAATTGCTGAAAAGGTTTGTTCGGTGTGTGGCAGGCGCACGTCGCGAGCTTGCGTGGCGATCTGCCGGTCTGGAGTTATGCAAATGAGGCCGAATTGCATCCCGGGACATGCTGCGAATGCGCAACGGCGACTGCAGATGTGTAGGAAACGGCGCGCTCGTTTTCTCGTTTTGCCCACACTTTTGAGTGTTAGTGTGGCGTGTGAGTGTGTGAAAGAGTGGGCCCAGCAGGAGGCGGTGGCGTGCGGGGCGAGGAGGTGGCCTAGGCTGCGCGATTTGTGCTGTGGGTGCGGGCCGCTTGCAGGGGCCTGTTTAACTCATACTTACCTGGCAGGGGAGATACCTTGATCAAGAAGGAGGTTCACCCAGGGCGAGGCTCGGCCATTGCACTCCGGCTGTGCTGACCCCTGCGAATTCCCCAAATGTGGGAATCTCGACTGCATAATTTCTGGTAGTGGGGGACTGCGTTCGCGCTTTCCCCTGATGTGCTTGGTCCAAAATCAGATACAGGAAGGTTAGGACACCACGAGCTGCATGGCTGCGGAAGGATCCCGGTTCGACAGGAGTGGACGCCGCTGCTGGTTCTCGCCGGCTTTTAGTTAGGGGTCCGGAGAAGCATCTCAAGCTAGTTCCACTACTCCTTCCGGACGTTCATTCCCTTTTCAAAGTCAGTCGTTTTGCTGTAGTCTGCGTTCTTTAGGCTGATTATCGAGGTTAGCCTTTATTTGGTCATGGGGGGCCTCGGTACTGTATGCTGAGTCTAAAGACAGTTTCACCCGTTTTCTGATTGCTCGGTTCTGTACCAGTGCAGACATGTCAAACAGTGAATGGCTGTACCTCTATTGTATCCGTGCTCAATGAATGAAATCGGTAACAAATGAATATATGTCTAGTTATACGAAAAACGAGTGGTTTATCGACTCATCTTCATTTGCAGATTTAGAGGCAGCTTCGATATTCGTTTTACAGACGGGTTTTTTTTTTGGAATATGGGTCACACACATGCCACAGCAACAAAACATCTCTAGAGATGAGGCTATAGATCACCTTTCCATCCTGCAGGTTTTCCTCCCAAAGCCTACGGCACCAACGGCGACCCCTGCTGGCCGGGAGAGCAAAAGCTTACAGCACCTGGTATTCCCAGGCAGTCTCCCATCCAAGTACTAACCAGGCCCGACGCTGCTTAGCTTCCGAGATCAGACGAGATCGGGCGTGTTCAGGGTGCTGTGGCCGTAAGCGAAAGCCCCGGCGCCTGACTCGCTACTTGAAGCTGTGTGTGGCGGGGGTTCCGTGCCCCCCGAGCGGGACTGAAGGATCGTTCGTGTGCAACTCTTTGGAAAGGAGCTGCTTTCCAAATCGCATTGCGTGCCTGGATGTTGGCGAATGCGCTCCCTTGTGTTGGCTCATCCCGCACTGGAGGAGGACAAACAATCTGCACGGAGGAGCACCAGGCAAGTCTTCACCAGACAAAAACCTCCAGTGCACAGCACTCTGGAAACATTTCGGGGCTTTCGCGTGTTTATTTCAGCACGTAAAGCGCACCGGTCCAACACGTCGGCCGGGCGCGCGGCGCCTCCGCCCTCTTGTGGCCTTGCGGCGTCAGAGCAAGAGGCTCCTTCTCGCTGCCCTTCCGCTGTGTTGCAGGGCCCCGAGAGGGAACCCGGAGCGCGCACTTTGTGGGGGGCGGGGGACCGCGTTCGCGCTCTGCCCCCGGTCTCTTGCGCGAGTAAAATCTCACGGACAGGGGGGCCTCGTCATTGATTGTTACAGGTGAGACGGGGATTAGGAGGAGACCCCGACTGATGGGTAAAGGGGAGCACTAACACCAGAGGGACACCCCCGGCGTCTCTTTTTGAGAGACGCCCTGGGGTTTCCTAATGGCCAAGGAGGGTCGGGACCTCGGTTTGACACCTCCCCCGAAGGACGGCGCCTGTTTGTGCAGCAGAGTGTCGCCATCAGGAGGCTGGGGCGTAAGAGAGCCACACAGTCCGCAGGGTGAGCGCTCCCTACTGGTCCCAGTCACACCTCTTGCAGGAGCAGCAGCAACCGGAGCTTTTCCGGGGTAGAATCTCCCATCCGGGTGCCGGCCAGGCTCACACCTGCTGGGCTGCCCCGGGGGTGAGCCCAGTCGAGAGTCGCAGGGCCAGATCTAGTCACCGGGGAGAAACGATACAAGTGAAGGATTGCTCGGCTCTCGGCACTTGAAAAGACCGACAAATGTCTCGTTCCCGCCGGAGCTGAATGTACCCGCATGTGTGGTGTCGTCTTCTTCCCCCGCCCCGCTGTGTTTGCTGTATTGTCTCTGAAGCCGGCCCCCCCGAGACGAGACGGGCTGTTCCTGTGCCCCAATTAACACTTTACAGGTGCCATTCCCCGGCATTGTGGCCATTGTCGGTGCTCACACGCGATAAGATAAGGCGGAGGAGAGCGGGGCATGCCCAGCGGCAGACATTCAAGGAGGGGGCAGTGCGAGGTGAGGTGAGGTGCGACACGCCGGAGCCCCGACGCAGCTAATGCGGAGCACTTGTTGGACTGGCATCGAAAGGACGTGTGCGCACGGAGCGAGCCTTCCCTGCGGCGGAGCGCGGGAACTTTCTCCCCCCCTCCCGCTGCAGGAGTTGTGTGCGCTGCAGCGGTGCCGAGAGAAAAGCACAGAAGGCAGCAGGCTCTGGAGAGCAGGTAAGAGACGGAGCCTTGTGGGCAGGCGAGCAGGCCCGTTTTTTGGAAATTGCTGAAAAGGTTTGTTCGGTGTGTGGCAGGCGCACGTCGCGAGCTTGCGTGGCGATCTGCCGGTCTGGAGTTATGCAAATGAGGCCGAATTGCATCCCGGGACATGCTGCGAATGCGCAACGGCGACTGCAGATGTGTAGGAAACGGCGCGCTCGTTTTCTCGTTTTGCCCACACTTTTGAGTGTTAGTGTGGCGTGTGAGTGTGTGAAAGAGTGGGCCCAGCAGGAGGCGGTGGCGTGCGGGGCGAGGAGGTGGCCTAGGCTGCGCGATTTGTGCTGTGGGTGCGGGCCGCTTGCAGGGGCCTGTTTAACTCATACTTACCTGGCAGGGGAGATACCTTGATCAAGAAGGAGGTTCACCCAGGGCGAGGCTCGGCCATTGCACTCCGGCTGTGCTGACCCCTGCGAATTCCCCAAATGTGGGAATCTCGACTGCATAATTTCTGGTAGTGGGGGACTGCGTTCGCGCTCTCCCCTGATGTGCTTGGTCCAAAATCAGATACGGGAGGGTTAGGACACCACGAGCTGCGTGGCTGCGGAAGGATCCCGGTTCGACAGGAGTGGACGCCGCTGCTGGTTCTCGCTGGCTTTTAGTTAGGGGTCCGGAGAAGCATCTCAAGCTAGTTCCACTACTCCTTCCGGACGTTCATTCCCTTTTCAAAGTCAGTCGTTTTGCTGTAGTCTGCGTTCTTTAGGCTGATTATCGAGGTTAGCCTTTATTTGGTCATGGGGGGCCTCGGTACTGTATGCTGAGTCTAAAGACAGTTTCACCCGTTTTCTGATTGCTCGGTTCTGTACCAGTGCAGACATGTCAAACAGTGAATGGCTGTACCTCTATTGTATCCGTGCTCAATGAATGAAATCGGTAACAAATGAATATATGTCTAGTTATACGAAAAACGAGTGGTTTATCGACTCATCTTCATTTGCAGATTTAGAGGCAGCTTCAATATTCGTTTTACAGACGGGTTTTTTTTTTTGAATATGGGTCACACACATGCCACAGCAACAAAACATCTCTAGAGATGAGGCTATAGATCACCTTTCCATCCTGCAGGTTTTCCTCCCAAAGCCTACGGCACCAACGGCGACCCCTGCTGGCCGGGAGAGCAAAAGCTTACAGCACCTGGTATTCCCAGGCAGTCTCCCATCCAAGTACTAACCAGGCCCGACGCTGCTTAGCTTCCGAGATCAGACGAGATCAGGCGTGTTCAGGGTGGTGTGGCCGTAAGCAAAAGCCCCGGCGCCTGACTCGCTACTTGAAGCTGTGTGTGGCGGGGGTTCCGTGCCCCCCGAGCGGGACTGAAGGATCGTTTGTGTGCAACTCTTTGGAAAGGAGCTGCTTTCCAAATCGCATTGCGTGCCTGGATGTTGGCGAATGCGCTCCCTTGTGTTGGCTCGTCCCGCACTGGAGGAGGACAAACAATCTGCACGGAGGAGCACCAGGCAAGTCTTCAGTGCACAGCACTCTGGAAACATTTCGGGGCTGTCGCGTGTTTATTTCAGCACGTAAAGCGCACCGGTCCACCACGTCGGCCGGGCGCGCGGCGCCTCCGCCCTCTTTCTGCCCCTGCAGCTGCTTCACTTTTCCCTTTAGTTGCCATCGATTTTTTTGTAGTGCTATACATATACGATTGAGGTATCTTAGAGTTCTCCTTCGAAGACCCAGCACTCTCTTTTCCTTTCCCAGTGTTACTCATATCGGACTTTTTAAACCTAAAAAAAAAACGTTTTTTTTTCTTTCAATTATAACTGAAATTTAAACAACTAGTGTTAAGTCCTAATTTTTCTGTAGTCAAAAAAAGCAAAAATTAACATTCAGGTCATGAAAAACTCAAAAAAACTCCCCAACCACTAAACTTTACCTCCCACCTGAGCGCCATCTTGAACGCCCCTACCACCAGAGAATGCTCACGATTTCGGAAGCTGTCTCCGGGACGTGCTGATTCCACACATCCTGAATAAATCATGATATTGTTAGTTGCTGTAGCTAGACGTTCAAATGAGTTTCATGGCCAGATGGACTGTTTCCTCCAGCGGTATAATATTGCAGTGAGACAGCACAATGCCTGCAAGACTATGTCACGCTAAACGCCACAGATTGTGTTTGTCCGTTCGTGTCAGTCGTCCCGCAGCCACGGGAAGTGGGACACAAACATGCTGCAATGCTTTCAAGACGTTAAGAAGAGTACTTGTGGCTTGAATGTGAACTGTACGTGCCTGCCCCCTTTCCTCTGTAGTGCATGAGTTCCTCCCGGCATGCCCTTCGTCATTGTTCTGTCATCTTGTATTTAAAGGGTTGTATTTCTGCTGCTGAAAATAAGCAACGGTTTTCTCACAACGCCCTTTGTTCCCAACGGAGCCCTTGTCTGTCATGAAATTCTTCAAAACCTCAAGCTAGAAGAAGAAGAAGACGACAAATATGAAGCGTTATAGCAACGACATGCCATGAGACGATCGATAGCGATTTCCATAGGATCCCCGCGGTTGCCTGGCAACCGTCAGCTTTGCGCAGTGGCAGTATCGTAGCCTGTGAGGTTTAGCCGAGGCGCGATTATTGCTAGTTGAAAACTTTTCCCAATACCCCGCTTCCGCCGGTTTGCAATACAATCGGCGAAAGCAATTTTTGACAGTCTCGTCAGAGACTGAGCAAGGTGTTTAAAAACAGATTTGGTCATGGTGATATCATGGTAGAAAGAAACGAGCTTGTTACGTGTCAACAGAAACGCTCTTTAGCTCTTTCAGCGTTATGCAGAGAACAGCGTCTGTCGAGATTACTTTTGTGTAAGCGCGAAACGCCGTGTGCTGTCAGTATGATTTCATATTGCTCGTAGCGGCGCCTGGCTTTTGTCTGTCAAACGTTAGGTTGCGCTTCTTCATGCTGCATCGTCGGCATGAGTGGAGCATTTTAAACGTCTGTACTTACTGCGCCCCATAAGAAATCGTTTGTCCCCATTCAAAAGAGATTGAGCGATGTCCTGCAGCGTTCGCAAAGCAAACCTTTGACAGTTTGAAAAGAGGAATTTATTCTGCTTCCTGTGCGTGCAGTAGTTACAAAGTTGAACGTCTTTACACGATCTGCTGCAGTTTTCAGTGGGTGGGCTTTGTCAAATGGCTTGGAAAAACGCACTGTGTTTCGGCTCGGGAAACATCATGAGCAGTGTCCTGCATGTTTTCTGTGTATAGCTGTCTTTTAACGCATACAGAATTCATTCGAAATCATTGATTTCTCCAATTAACACGGGTCCCTTTTTGAACCTGCCAGAAGCATTCTTTCAATGTAACAGATTTACTCCGGGGAAGGGCAGCATGACTTTGAGAGTAGCTCAAGCTTTCAGCACCTTTATCTGACTGCATGTATGCAGACACTGCTCAGAATCCCCTGTAAGATTCTCCTTCAATTCCGTTTTGCAGTGCTTTAGCTCTTTCAAAAGGCTTCGCTTTGCTAGTCACAATCCAAGGCTCATGACAGCATTTGAAAACATTCGCAACTGCGTTGGCCGGGAATTGAACCTGGGTCAACTGCTTTGAAGGCAGCTATGCGCAACACTGGCTCGCTCCAGAGTAAATCTCACGTCGAGAGCATATTTTTTTCCATTTTACCGTGAGTCGGGCTCGGCTGCACAGAGGAGAGAGCAGAGCAATGAGGTCACGGGGACAGGGGAGTCACACGCTGGCGGTTTGAATACGCGGAAGATCACTGAGGGATCCACAGTATATGGACCCTCCGTGCGCCATCAGTCCGCACTCCGGACTCTGAATCCTGCCATCCGAGTTAAGATCTCGGCGGAACCTGAGGCGCAGTTCCTTCTTAAAACGTAATCTGGTGAGCATTTCTAGAATCATACTTGTATAGATGCAGCCTTTAATGTGTTGCTAGGTTAAAATTGATGACTTCTTGTATTTCAGTAGGCAACTGCCCTCTTGATTTCGGATTTAATTTCTTTATTACAGGGGCGCTTTTATGAAGACAGAGTCATGTTCAGGTACTTTGCTTGATGGAGGAAGCTCATTTCGGACTCTGTGATCTGCTCACCTGGAAAGGTCTGCTATACTACTACAAGAGAGAAGTAGAGTCTGGAAGAAGGGACAATTTTATGATTCTTTGGAAGATAATGTTTTTTTTTTCTTATACTGAAAATGAAAGGTAGTTGTTTCTATATGGACTCAGTCTTTGGAATTTGTATATATATATATTTCAGTGATCCCTCAGCCATTCCTTCTGTATTGTAATTCAATTTCTCTTTTAAAATTCCTTCCCCACTTTTAGGACCTGCAGTTGCTGAACTCCACAATGGCTTCTATTGGAAAATCTGTGACTGAGACCAAGTAAGTGTTCACTTTTTTATGAAACCATTATTTATTTTGGAGCAATGAGCAATTCTTATATAAATGCGATAAAATCATTATGCTCAAACTATGAGAGAGAAAATTAAGGATAATTTAAAAAATCAGTCTTAGCTTGTTTCTATACACAGATGGTATTATTTATTTTCAAAGGAAACCCGCGAGGATTCCCCTGGTGTGCAAGATGTGCCTGAATACTCTTGAACAGCTTCCTGCTCACTTGAAGAGGGAGTGTATGAAGCACGCCACGGCAGAAGAGATAAGGATGGCCTCTCAACAGGCGAGGGAGGACATGATGAATCACCTGAAGAACGGGGTCATCGTGGATTACCACAGAATAGAGATCGTGTCTGGTGAGGCAAACAGGATAGTGGTTGTAAGACTGCTAGAGTCCTTGGGCCTTTTTGTACATGGGAAGCCTGAAGACACATTGGCAAGGTGAGATATTTTTAATCTGTAAGGCTTCTGTAGTTTCTTTTTGAAATCATTGTTACAACATATTATGTAAAAGCATGTTGAAAAGAATCTACCTGCATTCCAGCGGCCCTGAGCAAGACGCCGCTGTCCAGGAGGAAGAGATGCCAGAGGCTGCTCTAGAAACTGAAACAGAAGCGGATAAGGAAGGGGAAGATGTGAGCTCTGAAGAACTCTATCAGCAGTAAGACTTTTTATTTTTCAGATGTATCTATTTTTTACTAAAATTCTAATTTGTCTCATAGGTATAAAATGTTTAAACCGGTGTTTTATATCCTTACAGGCCCTGAGTAGTTAAAAAGTATCAGCAGGCCGGAAGAGAGTGGCCCAAGCTGGACTCTATAGAAAGCACTCCCTGGATGCTCCTCTCCTGATTGGATTCAAACAGTACCTTACCAAGGATCTGGGAGTGGCAAATTATTCTCAGGAGGTATTTATTTTTTAAAGGCATTTAAAATTTCTTTATAAAGCATAAGCAATCATTTATTACATCGCTTCTTGAATTAAATCTTTTGACAAGAGGTAAGACTTCTGTTACATTTCAACCCATGTTTAGCTGTGTTTTTTAGATTTAACTGAACCAATTTCTGTGTGTGATAATGTCCTTGAATTCTGACAACATCACACTAAATTACACGATATAAAACAGCTAATGTTTCTAGAGATAAAGTTTCTGAGATGTTTCTAATTACTTTTTATTACCAGGGACAGTTTAATTCACCTTGTACAGTACTGTAAGACCAAGATGCTTTTTTTTAAAGTTATTTAACATTTTATAGAACTTTGTCTACTATGGCAACATGATGAGCTTGGTGAAACTTGGAAAAATACTGCTTGGCCACTTATCTTAAGATAAAGATAGGATAAAGGTTTATCTTTTGCACCTACCTGACCCCCAGGGAAGGCCAATGCTTTCTAAGTTGATGGTTCCCTACAGTAGACTGTACTTTAATTTCAAAGGTAATGTATATTGACCCAAATCAGTTTTGGAATCCAATCTACTGACGAGATGGAGCACATCCTTTTTTCAGGATTTTAGCATCATACGTTTGGTATATTTAGTCCCTAATGCTGAAAGAAATGATCATAGAACATTTGGACACTTTGTGGGCTTGAAATACAAAGCAAATCATGTTCTATGGTACAAGATAAATACAAAACTTAAGCTTTTATTTTAATTAGATTTGTTTATAAAGCATAAGCAATCATTTATTACATTAATATATGTGAAAATAACATTTTAGCATCATACGTTTAGTATATTTAGTCCCTAATGCCGAAAGAAATGATCATAGAACATGACATCTAACCTTACCTGCGGTGTTTTTAATCCCTATTGCTCAATGCACAGTGAAAGCATTGCATACATGTGTCTGACAATGAGGAATGGGCCCCTGAGACAGTCATTTGCCTGTTTCACAAATGATCGTATTTTACTAGAGATTCTGTTTGGGATTCAGATGTGCATTCGGACAGCAATCCCTTTCAAGAAATGATACGCTCTGGATGAGGTCAAAGGTGCTGGAACACTGTATTTAGGATGTGTTTGCAGTGATTGTGTGTCTCCTGCTTCAACGCAGTGATATATAGATGTGCTCCTGTAATTTATTGGTACATGCCCAGGGCAGTGAGCAGTCTGAGGATTTATTTCCAGACGGCATAGAGCGGTGAAGCAGTGAAGTAGTGCAACACACTGGATCATTATATTATTAGAATCTATTCTACTTACATTATTACATTATACACAATTTGAGTTCATTTTAAAAAGTAAAATGTAATGAAAGGAATGCATTTTCATAAGAAAGATAATACCGATATGCATGTGATAATCTTCCTTATATCATGTAGTGCGTCATTTGGACACTTTGTGGGCTTGAAATACAAAGAAAATTATGTTCTATGGTACAAGATAAATACAAAACTTAAGCTTTTATTTTAATTAGATTTGTTTATAAAGCATAAGCAATCATTTATTACATTAATATATGTGAAAATAACATTTTAGCATCATATGTTTAGTATATTTAGTCCCTAATGCCGAAAGAAATGATCATTTGTTTAACATGCACGGGTCTGTCTCAAAGGATGCAGTACTCCTGAAGGGTCTCAAACCCAACATTTCGGATGCCTAGCTGTATCCCTCACATGTGGCACCTCAGAATGACTTCTAACCTTACCTGTGGTGTATTCAGTCCCTATTGCTCAATGCACGGTGTACATACTGCATACATGTGTCTTGAGAATGAGGAATGGGCCCCTGAGACAGTCATTTGCCTGTTTCACAAAGAGGGACATGGACCTAGACCTGGCCCGTACGGGGTTCAAACCCACGACCTTGGCGTTATTAGCACCACGCTCTAACCAACTGAGCTAACATTCCTCACGACAGTGCTCCTCTCTGCGCTGCAAAAAATCAAACTCAGGGAATTTCTTTTGCCCTCCTTTGAATAGAAAGCCGTGTAATTCAGTGTACGGGCTTTCTCGTGCAGTTTCATGGTTCTTGTAACCCAAATCCTACACTGGCCTGAAGTGCCCCCCCATTTCACAGCATTTTTCAGCTGATTTAAAATGTACCTAAAGGAGAAGCATTATTGAAGACCATCAATTACCAAGAGCTTTTGTCAAAGGTTTTGGTTGTCATTTTGAATGACCACAGAGCGCTGTGACGTCGGTTTTACATCTCATCCAAAAGACAGCGCCCTTTTACAACACAGCATCTCCGTCACTATACTGGGGCATTGGGACCCGCACAGACCTCAGGGTGAGCGCCCCCCCGCCGGCACCATTAACACCGCTTCCAGCTGGAAGCGTTGTTTTTCCCTGTAGCTCATCCTCATCCGGGTACTGACCTGGCTCACACCTGCTTAGCTTCAGTGGGTTTTCAGTTGCGAGTTGCAAGGGGATGCAAGTGATGGAGCCGCTCGCTGCAAAAGCCACTGCATTGGCCGGGAATCGAACCCGAGCCTCCCGCGTGGCAGGCGAGAATTCTACCACTGAACCACCAATGCTCAGTGCCTGGACCTTCAAAAAAGACGCTTTTTTGGTGCTCTGTGCAAAACGCGTCGACATCTGCTTCCAGCTGCAAAATGCCATTCGCGGACGCTGAAGAACTTCCAAGGCAGCGGGTACAAGCGATTGGGCGTTTTAAAACCACCAGGAACAGCAAAGAGGCGCGCTTCTTTGCTTACGCCGAAACACACCGACTGGAGGCGGACAACGTAGTCGGCAGGATTGGAACCTGCGCGGGGAGACCCCAATGGATTTCTAGTCCATCGCCTTAACCACTCGGCCACGACTACAGCAAGCCCCACCGCCGCTGCGTTCTTGCTACAATCTTACCTGGATCGCGAGGCGCCGGCGGAAGCCTATTTCAAAGTCGTTCTCCGTTTCAAAAAAACATTTCCAAAATACAAGCCTTGCAGACAGACACGCCTCAGAGGACTTAAGGGTGGCTTCATGTCGGAATGATAAAGTCTCCCCGTCCGGACATGAAAATGCCACTTTGTTACACACAAAAAAAGACTCAACAACAGAGAAATGCCCACAAGCATTTCAAAAGCCGCACCACGCCGCTCTTGAAATAGCTCTTACGTTAGTGGTAGACGCAGGAATCGTCCTGCACTTGCATATAACGCCGTTACGTGGCCAAGCAGTATTGTACGTCATCCTAGCACTGCACCCCGGGTCGTACGGTATATGGGAACGAGCACACGCCACGAATCGTCTCGAATCACTCCCTACAGCTGTAAGGCGCCTTGAAGCGTGCACCCCCAACATTCTTCTTTGCGCATCTGTGAAAGGTAAACTCTTGAGCAAACTCTGAACCAGCTCTAAGGAAACTAATCCGATTAGACGTTACTTTGACTCATCTTCTTACGCTCAGTGCCGGATTGCTCAAACTCCAGCTAGGGTTAGGGTTAGCATTCCCACGCTACTTAGACACTTTGTTTACGCTCAGTGCTGGATTTTGGGAACTTCAGGACAAGTGGGAATTTTCTCCTATCTGTCCATTCTGTTTTGTTTTGGAGACTCTTGGCTGCCTATGTTGTTCAGTGCAGCGTGAAGGAAACATTTTCCAAAACTCAAATTTTGTAAGAAAACCTCTCCAGCTGCTTTAACTCTCTTCATTTTTGTCATTTAATGTGACACTCGATGTATAACTGGAGCCTCACATATGCAAATGGTGAGGCTCCAGTTCGACACCCAGTTCGACACCACTTTACAGTATATGACAAAAGCATGGCAGACTGTGCCGGACCAGCTGGTAACTTCCGCTTATTTTGACCATATTAAACATTGGAAATCTTCCCACTTGCATTTGTGAAACTTGATTTTGGCTCCACCTAAGACACTCTTAAATCTTCAAACACTTTTCTCTTCTCCCAGCGTTGCATGAAAACCCATCTCACCACGGAAAGGAACCTAACAGCTTTGGTAAGAGAGCAGAATTACCTGAAGAACTGCTTTCCATGGAAGCAGGACCAAGCGATGTAGCATTTTTATAGTACCAGGAAAGGAGAAGCGGCACTTCGCCTCTGCCGCGCAGGCACAAGTCGACGTGCGGCAGACGCCGGAGTCGGCAGGTTTCGAACCTGCGCGGGGAAGCCCCAACGCATTTCGAGCCCATCGCCTTAACCACTCGAGCACGACAAATGCGAGCCCGCCGCCGCCGCATTCCTCCTATAATCAAACACGGACTGCGAGGTGGCTGCGGAAACCTTTTTAAAGTTGCTCTCCGTTAAAAAAAATACCTTTCACAAGATTCGTGCCGGCAGACAGACACGCCTCAGAGGGTTTAAGGCTGGCTTCACGTTCAAATGATAAAGTCCCCCAGTCCGGATGTCAAAATGCAACTTTGGCAGACAGAAAAAACATCAACAAACCAAAAATGTGGACAAGGATTTTACAAGCTGCACCACACTGCACTTTCAAAAGCATTTACATTCGTGTTAGACGCAGGAATTGCCTTTGATTTGCGCGCTTACGAACGCCATGGAAAACGAAACAAAACTAAAGCCCTCAGCTCCTGCACTTGATTATAATGCCGTTACGTGTCGAAGCAGGAATTTACGTCATCCTACCACTGCAACACGGGGAATAGAGGGAAATGAGCACAAGCTACGAATTGTCTCTAATCAGTCCCTACAGTTGTAAGACGCCTGGAAGCGTGCACCCCCATCGTTAATCTTTGCGCATCTGTGCAAGGTAAACTCTGGAGCAGTCTCTGAAACGGCTCAAAGGAAACACGTGATTGATTCTATGTGCATCTGGGGTTCATTTCTTATTTACATTTAATTCAAGGGAAAGGCTTGGGTCAGTTTCAGACGGCCTCCAACAGCGAGATTCAAGCGCCCCACCTTCAGCCCAATCTGCGCCGCCAGAACGCCAACGGCTCCTCTGGTCTCCGGGGTGCGGTTGTGACCCCATAACCTAAAGTGTTGGTGGCAGACAAATGGAGACTAACAGGTGATGTCCTAGGACATGACTACATTGTGACACTCGGTGGGGATGGTGACCATTGCTTGGAAAAGAGTGCGAGGCCCCTTTATAAAAACATTTTGTTAACAGGCATTCTGCCTCAGCCTAAACACCTATAGCTTGCAAAGCGCATGCTATTAGACAGGCACCTCTGCAAGACCTTAAGAGTCTCTTAAACTAGTGATAGTAAGGTGTTCCCAATGGGCGATGTTTGGCTTTCAAATCATCTCTCTGTGGAAGCGCCGAGATGCAGCTGTTTAAGGCTTAGAAGCAGCTGACTGTTTCACTACCTAGCTGATTACTGTCAGTCAGGGAGCTCAGAGGTGAAAAGCCTGTCTGAGAGACAATTCGCCGTCGATCAGTTCAATATGTTCCGTACCAGCTCGGCGCACCTGAGATCATCTTGGTAGCCGTGTAGCTCAGATGAGTGAGAGCGTGTGTGTGTGTACCACCGTGATTGGATGCCGGTCCTTCTCAGGTCACAGTAAACCTTCTGCTGCCTAACTTTCCTAATTTTGGGGATCCCTTTGAAAAAGCAAAGGAAAAAAAAACTGGCTCTCATCAGCGTGATCGACCCAACCCAGTGTGCCCCAGTGGCCTAATGGATAAGGCACTGGCCTCCTAAGCCAGGGATTGTGGGTTTGAGTCCCATCTGGGGTGCTCCTGTCCCATTTTGAGCGTACAAATGTCCTTGTGATTTGCAAAGCTGCAATCCCACCTTACTCTGCTTTTCTCTCACATACAGTTGGGAGAAAAACTTTTGTAAACAGCCCTTCGGAATGATGTGGATTTCTGCATGAATGGCTCCTAACATGTGATCTTATCTTTATCTAAGTCATAATAATTAATAAAGAGAGTCTGATTTAACAAACAACACACGCCCAACATTTGACATTGCTGTTTCTTTATTGACCAAATGGTTTAAACAATCAAGGTCATTGATGGAAAAAGTATGTGAACCCTTATATTAAGGAGCTAGTGGAACCTCCTTTATGACAAAAACCTCAACCCCCACTTTCTGTAGCGGTTGGTCAGACCTGAGCAGCGGTTAGGAGGTATTTTGGCCTATTCCTCTATGCAAAACTATTTCAGTTCATGTATATTTTTGGGATGTCTTGCGCTGAACGGCCTGCTTCAGATCACGCCACAGCACTTCAATGGGATTGGGGTCAGGACTCTTACTTGGCCATCCCAAAATACGGAATTTCTTCTGTTTCAGCCACTCTGTTGTTGATGTACTCCTTTGTTTTTGTCACGCTGCATGACCCAGCGTCTTTCGAGTTTTAGATCACAGGCAGACACCCTGACATTCTGCTGTAGAATTTCCTGATACATCTTGGAATTCATCGGTCCCTCGATGATTGCAAGCCGTACAGCCTCCGCCATGCTTCCCACGTGGGATGAGGTTTTGGAGTTGGTATGCAGTGTTTTGTTATCTCCAAACATAACGCTGTGCACATTTACCAACAAGTTCAACTTTTGTCACGTCTGTCCACAGAACATTGTTCCAGGAGTTGCTGTGGAACATCCATGTGGTCTTTAGCAAACTTGAGAGGGGCAGTGGTGTTTTTTTTTTGGGGGGAGAGCAGTGGTTTCCTCCATGGTGACCTCGCATGATCACCACTCCTGTTCAGATTTTTTCTTATGGTGGACTCATGAACACAGACGTAAGACAAAGTCAACCACCTGTTCGCTAGATCCCATCCCCACTCAGCTAGTCAAAGATTCCCTCGAAGGACTGGCAGGACCTATAATTAGTATGATGAATGCATCGCTTGCGTCAGGCGTTGTACCTGATCAATTTAAGGTAGCGGTTGTTAGACCGCTCCTTAAGAAGTCAAATTTGGATCCACAACTTCTTAACAACTACAGGCCTGTCTCAAAGGTCCCATTTCAATCTAAAAGTCTTGGGAGAATAGTTGTTGCCCAACGTCAATCGTATCTGGATTCAAATAATATACTTGAGAAATTTCAGTCTGGTTTCTGAAACTGCATTAACAAGAGTCGTAAATGATATTCTCTTAGCTACTGATGCGGGGAATGCAACAGTGCTTGTGCTTCTAGATCTTAGAGCTGCCTTTGACACGGTTGACCTCTGTTTTGTTACACAGGCTTGAGTTTGAGGTTGGCTTATCTGGAACCGTCCTTCAGTGGTTTACTTCACATTTAACTCATCGTTTTCATTATGTTCAAATATCTAATAATTGTACTGCTTCATCAATGTCACCAGTTCAATTTGGGGTACCAGAAGATCAGTGCTGGGACCAATATTGCTCTCTCTCTCTACATGCTGCTGCTAGGTAGGATAATATGAAAAAATAATATGAACTTTCATTCATATGCTGATGACACTCAAATAAACATTTTGTTTACACCAAACGACAACTCTTCTATTATCAGTTTAGTTAAATGCATTAAGGAAGGAAATACTTGGATGTGTGAAAACTTTTCGTTACTCAACTCTGAGAAAAATGAGGATCTGTTGATCGGAGGCAACAATACTGATAGGACTACTATAACTTCAGCACTTAACTCAGAGGATTTAAACATTTGCCTCAAAGAGACAGCACGTAACCTAGGCGGCATATTAGACACAAGGCTCTTAACAACTTGCATTATTAAGTGCCTTGGGACAACCTTGTTGTGAAAGGTGCTATATAGAAATACATTGATTTGAATTGAATTGACAATGTAAAATGTTGTGTGTGTTGTTTGTTAAACAAGACTGTCTTTATTTATCAAAAAATAAAAGGAATTTGCTAGGAATGCAAACGTTAGGTTGCGCTTCTTCATGCTGCATCGTCGGCATGAGTGGAGCTTTTTAAACGTCTGTACTTACTGTGCCCCATAAGAAATCGTTTGTCCCCGTTCAAAAGAGATTGTGCGATGTCCTGCAGTGTTCGCAAAGCAAACCTTTGACAGTTTGAAAAGAGGAATTTATTCTGCTTCCTGTGCGTGCAGTAGTTACAAAGTTGAACGTCTTTACACGATTTGCTGCAGTTTTCAGTGGGCGGGCTTTGTCAGATGGCTTGGAAAAACGCACTGTGTTTCGGCTCGGGAAACATCATGAGAAGTGTCCTGCATGTTTTCTGTGTATAGCTGTCTTTTAACGCATACAGAATTCATTCGAAATCATTGATTTCTCCAATTAACAACGGTCCCTTAAAAGATTAGTCAAAGTAACGTCTAATCGGATTAGTTTCCTTAGAGCTGGTTCAGAGTTTGCTCAAGAGTTTACCTTTCACAGATGCGCAAAGAAGAATGTTGGGGGTGCATGCTTCAAGGTGCCTTACAGCTGTAGGGAGTGATTCAAGACGATTCGTGGCGTGTGCTCGTTCCCATATACCGTACGCCCCGGGGTGCAGTGCTAGGATGACGTACAACACCGCTTGGGCACGTAACGGCGTTATATGCAAGTGCGGGACGTGAGGGTTTTCGTTTGTTCATTTTGTTTTGCTCTGCTTTGCTTTGTTTCGTGGTCAAGAGGCGTAAGGTAAGTCGTAATCCAGGGAGAACACTGGTGGCAAACAGTCCGAGGTGAGAGGCGAGGTCCAAAGTCGAAAAGGCAGAAACGCCAGGTAGAGCTCTCAAGGAGTAGACTCAATACCAGTGGGAAGCAGGTAAAGATGGTAAAAATAGCACTGCGTACCGCACGGTGGAGTGTGTGCAGGTGGGTTAACTCGTGCGGCGGCGTTTGTTAATAATCACCCGCTGCTGGTGCTGTTTAGATTGCTTAAGAGTTGGTCTTAACTGCCTGGCGGTCATGACAAGCTCCTCTTTAAGCTGTGGTTTAGTTTTGCATTCATGTGTTTCTAGAGCAGTTATTTATGGGGGTGGGTGGGTCTTTCACAGAGGCTCAGGACAAATCCCCCGCCTGAAAGTCTAATGTGTGCGTTCAGACAGTCACAGGTCAAGAGCCAGGCAGGAGGACAATGGACAGAAGAGCCAACGAACTAAAAATAAAAGAACAGATATGAAAAAGCCACCATCTTTTTCTTTTTGACATTTTCCGACTTTCATGCAAGCCAGGACAAAGTTGCTCGTAGCTACTTGTGGATTCAAATACTCTATCGAGTGCTTTGATGAGTTTTTGCAATTTGATTGTCGTCCTGTCAGCCTGTTTCTGTTTTTTTTTTCAATCTAGTGATGGAAAGTAAGAGGGAAATGATGGAGCAATCAATAACCGCTCCGGAAAAATGGCAGAAAGAAATGGCCCGTCACTAAGGACATTTGTGAAGCAGAGGAGTGACATCACCACAAAGGCGACTTATTCTGCTGATCGTTTTGGTGAATAATGATTGAGCCGTGTTAAGAGAAAGGTAGCTGCGTCAGCATGCTTAGGCTGCAAAGGATAAAGCAAAGGTTTACTCCATGCTGAAAAGAGAAGAAAAGAAGCACAATGTTTCGGCTGTGGAGCCTTCTGCGCCATCTTCTTTAGCAATGGTGATGATGTTTACATTGGAAAAACTGAGACACGCATACTGGAGGGGCTTGAACCACCAACTTTTCAGCACCACAGAGTCTGACAGTCTTTTGTGCGCCCTACATTTGCAGGTTTATGGTCAAAGAAAACAATCACTTGCGCTTCTTGCAGCCGGCAATCTTTTTCCACTGACAACCAAGAAATGGATTTCATCTTTCACAAGCTGTATGGATTTCTTCAAAAACAAGTTATTCCAGAAAGGAAATGAATTCTTGCATTAAACTGAACCAAGCTGTACATGTTTGTCTGAAATGAGACATGCGGCACAACAAGACATGGAGAGAGGCACCGCTGGTATTCAGACCCAGGATCGCCTGCTTACTAGGCAGGCACTTTAAGCCACTAGGGAACAGCGCCAGCAGAGCACCGCGCTTTTACAGACACTTGGACACATCTGCATTCGGTGTGCACTTAACCTGCTCTCTGAGCCCGTTGCCTCCGTCCCATTTAATAGCAGAACTGACGCCAAGAGAAATGATGAGAAATGGCATTTATCTGGCACTTCTCATGTCCAAGGAGCTCAATGCCCTTGACACCTCCCCAAGGCGACAGAGCTGTGCATTCTTTGGCGACAACATTTTTTCTTTTGTTTTATTTCTATAGTTATTGATAGAATAAAAACGATATGTCATGTACTGTAAGGGAAATGTCTCTTTTCATGGGGAAAGCTAGCACCAGCAAATGTTGTGTTTAGAAGAAGTGATTTAACATGACACGTGACCTAATTTACCGGAGCAAAAGCTCACCCAGCAAGCCCTGCTTTACTTCTACAGGAGAGAAGTACTGTAGAGTCTGCAAGATGTTCAGCTGGGTAGCTACGTCAGCATGCCTCGGCTGCAAAGGAACAAGTAATAGGTTTATTGCATGCTGAAAAGAGAAGAACGGAAACACAGCGTTTCGGCCGTGAGGTCTTCTCACACCTGAAGAAGCCTCACACCTGTAAAAGGCTCCATGGTTTTCTTTCTTCTCTTTTCAACATGGAATACACCTATTGTCTGCAAGATATGACAATTTCACGGTGTTTTGGAAGAAAACCTTTTTTCCTTGAATTCAAAATCAATCAGAATTTCAGCACGACACACCAACACTTTTTCTGTTTTAAGGAGATGATATTTTAAACCTGATAAAAATAGTAGGAAACACAAGTTTCTTGCTGTGAAAATTTAGATGGGGAAGTGTACTACTGGTAGCAGTGTAGAGCTCTCTGTGGTGGAGTGCAAGCGCATGTTCTATGGGCCAGTGGCGTAATGGATTACGCGTCTGACTTCGGATCAGAAGATTGTAGGTTCGAGTCCTGCCTGGTTCGTGAGGCTTTTAAACCTCTCAGGTTCCTCGGTAACAGGTTGCCGTCATGTATATGAACTATAGAAAAGCATCTGCCACAACCCGTAAATTAGCACGCAAGTGCGGGCTAGTTAACACAGAACTGTATGGAGATCATCTCCAGCTCCGAGCTCAATTGCAATGATAAAACATGCAGAACAGAACTGGAGAGCAGCTGAATTTGTGCTCAGTAGGGTGGGTAGGAATCAGCATTGCTATTGTTCTAATTGGCATGAACTGCAGGGGATCTGAATCAGAACACGTCACTTAGTTCGATCATTGCGTCAATATGTAGGCCACGTTAATATAAAATTATTACTTTGTCTGTCTCGTCTTTGTATATAGCTGAATGTCCCTGACAATTTCATGTTAGTTTTTAAGAACGACATTGGTGCTAATATATACATATATAGCATATAAGGAACACGTAAAAGTTGAGTCCATGCTGAAAAGATAAGAAAACCGCCACAACGTTTCATCTTGGAATAAATCTTTACTTGTTGTTTTGCAGCCTACCCATTCTGACCTAACTCCTCCCTTGAAATTCCCTAACAGATAAGGGTACGTAACGGCTCATGCGATGCTCAGTTGCAATTTGTCCCAAAACAAACAAGAACAGCAGCTGAGGGTTTGAGTTTGAACATGCACTGTATTAAAACAGCTTTTATTTCCATTGATAAATGCTAGATATTCCTACAGAGATTCTCCAGGTAGTAAGCGATTCCTGTTTCTGTTTCTATTTCTGTTTCATATATATATACAGTATATATACAGTATTGTACTATTATTATATAATTGTTACACTGTCGCTGTATTGTGTGTGTTAAGCTGCTGTTGCACTGCAATTTCCCTCACGGGATCAATAAAGTATCTATCTATAAGAAGACATTACCAACAACGACCACAAGATGGAGATATTGTCTAGACATTACCAACAACGACCACAAGATGGAGATATTGTCCAAAGAGGCAAGAAGGGCAAAGCTGCGATAAGGTAAAATCATTTTTTGTAAGAGATTGCTGTCAGAATGCACATCCGTATCCCAAACAGAATCTCTAGTAAAATATGATCATTTGTGAAACAGGCAATTGAGTGTCTGCTACAATATGATTGCTACAGATGCAGCCATTCAAAATGCGCGGGCGTACGCTGTACGCAGTCTACCACAAGTTACCGGTAAATACCGCGAGTTACCGGTAAATACCGCTAGCAAAATAATAGTATCCGGAATTTCCGCAAGGTGGAGCTAATAAAGCTCAACTTCTCATGTTTGAGCTGTAGCCATCAAAGTCTTTAATGAAGATATTACTAATAGTATTAATAATAAATGAACTTGGACAAGCTGTAAACTCAAAGTATTGCCCTGGTCCACATTATTTTTTTCATTGACCGTCTTTGTAAAAGTAACACCACAGCATTTCGCAATCACGCATTTTTTTCCAATCATGCAAAGTACAGTAATTTTTGAGAATCGATTCACCATGCCTTTCACATGCTCATAAAAGAGGTTGATTTAGGAACATAAACATATTACCGTATGCAAACTGTACTGTATACAGTTTGTATATGTATATGTATATTTAATGTCTTAACTGTGCCCGTTTAAGTATTGAATATTTATATGGAATTTTACCACTGAAGGGAAATCTTAGTGCCTGAGCATAAAAAGAATAGGAGCATACTGCAACATGTGTGAAGGCCATAAACGATATTAATTTTGGAACATAAACATACAGTATATGGCTGGTCTCGGTACTTTAAAGAAAACATACACGAAACATGGTTTCATTATGACCAGAATCGGTCTTGAGATATTTTAAACTTGATTTACAGTATTTGAGAGGTATGTCTTGACACCGATACTACGTAAATACTCCTCACGTATATGTTTCTAGGTTTATATTATGCATTTCATACGGTCAAATTGCTTTTGAGCAACTGATAAGAAGCGCGAAACGGTATGCCCAGGGCGTTTTAGTTTTCGTTTTGTTTTAATGCAGTGCAGTGGATTGATTAGAGATATCAAGTACATACAAGTCATTTTTTAAAAGTTGTAGTTCGTCTTGTAAAAATGTTACGAGTACATCATCTGTCAACAATTACACAGGTTCTGTTTCCATATTGCGGTTTTTGGTTATGTAATATTATTTTCTAATTTCACGTTGTGAATATATGATTTGGGCAAACAGAGCCGCAAAGAAGTACATTATGGGCTGTTGTTGTTTTTTTGCAGTTTTATCTAAAATAAGCGATGCTTAAACCTTTGTCTGATTCTTGTGAAACTATCCACACGACAGTTACCTAGGAGTTGACTTCAGTGATGTCACTGATGGGATGTTTCTAAAAATCCATCCTCTGTAAAACATCTTCTCTAGTTGTTCTGCATATGTATTCGCTAATGAAGCTGTGTGTTCTGAGCCTGGTTCTCTACATTTCTGTATGAACCAGCTTAGAGGGCTAAAGACAGCTTGTGTTTAAATTGAGTGTAAGGTAATTTATGCTTCTAAAGTCATGGTCAGCATTTATTATTGTACTGTGCTGTAAACTTCTTCTGTGCCTAATTACATTATTTTATAGTCGATAATGTTTCTGTAGTGCTTTTTCAGCCCTCAGCATGTGTCTGCGCTGGTGGTGCTGTGGGTTAGGTTCCTGACTCCTATGTCACATGGTCTGTGGTTGAATCTCATGGAACTATGACTTTAATTTTTAACAAACATTTCTTTGAAAAAATGAAACATTTCCCTTGGTCAGAGATTAAATAAAACCTCACTCGCATCAAAACAAATTTATATTTCTAAATATCACAACATGATCGAATTTACGTCTTTTTAATAACAATGAATAGTCACCTATGCGTTACAAAATAAACATTTATATTGATTTGAATCGCGTTTTGATTTAAATCATAAACGCGTGTTTAAATATATGTGTTTAAAGGCGATATACTGTATAAAAGCGCTGATTCTTATGGAATGTGTTCGGCCGGGGATTCAAAAAAATTATTTTTTTTAATCGCGTATCTAAGGAAAATTGCAGTATAACTTTGTTCATGCACAAACAGTGGCATGTTACATTATAATTTGGGTGTCTCCTCTTGCCAGAAAGCTCTAAATTGCATTTTGAGTGCGGTTTTTGACTTTTTCGAAATTGCAACCCATAAATAAAGCTGATACAGTTTAGACTTACTGTATTCTAAACTGTATTACAACATCACATTGGACAATGCAACGTAAATTGCAAAAATGCACTTGGAATCTGTCCAAGCCCTACTACGAAAATTATTTAAACTGCGACACTTATCATTCATCTTTAAATAAACTTTATTTTATATAGCGTTTTAAGCGAATAGGTAATTAGATTGCTCATAAACCTAATCGCTTTTTCTACATAAACACAGCGTGATTGCTCTCTGAAAATGTTTTTTTCTTTATATTTAGGCTCAGATTTCAACTATAGATCGTATTATTATAAACTTTCTTGGAAAAATGTCTTTTATGTAAACCATGTTTGCTATTAATTCATTTAGGGCTAAAATACGTTCATTGTCTTCCAATCGAGTCGAGTTGACATTGGAAGCTTGCCACGCCCGGACTGTTACACCAACGCATTAGCATGTTGAAGCGATTTCATTGAGGAGGCCATCTACTAGTTAACACTGTACTTCCTACTTTGAAAATACCTGTGAAATTGGTTTAATTCGTCACAGCCAGCACTCCAGCAGAGAGGGGGGTTGTACTCGTTAATGTCTGATGACATACAAGTGGAAAGATTACAGATTTTAATCGTCTTTTTTCTGAACCAGGGAAAATCTGATCATGTTTCTCTATAACAATAATAAAAAACTTTATTTTCAATTATTTTACATATCCCGCTTGCACATCGCATGACTTTAATAAATCTATTCTTTATTAATACTAAATAAATAATACTAAAAATACTACAGCAAAGAGGTCACTTGATTTTTGGAATAATTCCAAATAGCACAATGATCCACTGGCATCCCTGAAGTCTGTTTAGTGCATAATCTTCCAAATACAATCACTAAGCAATTATAAGAATTATACCATCCTATTTCTTTGTGATGTCCTGTAAAAACTAAACCTATTTTTATAAGGCTTTTACTCAAAAGATTTCCAAACACACAAAGCATTTGTGAAGTACTATAGTATTTCTAAAGGTTACTGGTACAACATCAATCATTAAAGCTTAACAATAAAGTTTAGATTGCTGACTATGGACTAACTACATTAACTAACTGCAATGCAACAGTATACATTTTACAAGAATATCTGGTTGAATTCTTGCATTTGTAGCCAATTTAATGCGAGAGAAATAAGCCAATTTAATTATTTCACAAAAAATAATGTAATATAAAATGGATGTTTTTAACTTTATTGTAGTGTTTTAGAAACTAATATGTCTTCAAAAATGGTTGTTTTTCACTCCTAGGAATGAAAGCTGTTGTTATATAATGTTTATTTTCAAATTTTGAAAAATCAAAGGATTCTAGCTTTCTCCCCTTGCAGGCATCGGACACAGAGAACCTCATGGTTTTCCTAAAAATCATTTTTTATGTTCCCTGGTGTTCCAAACTTAGTTTTAATCAATTTTAATTTGTTATTATGTTAAAAACAGGGTAATAAATTTCTAATTGGACTATAAATAATGTCATATTGTCTGCTATAAAACTGATGTTTTCAACTCTATTGTAGAGATTCTAGAATCAACTAATAGAGAATTGAAATAAAAAAGGGCATAAGAAAACATTACCAACAATGACCACAAGATGGAGATACTGTCTAGACATTACCAACAACGACCACAAGATGGAGATATTGTCCAAAGAGGCAAGAAGGGCAAAGCTGCAATAAGGTAAAATCATTTTTTGAAAGAGATTGCTGTCAGAATGCACAACTGAATCCCAAACAGAATCTCTAGTCAAATATGATCATTTGTGAAACAGGCAAATGAGTCTCTCAGGTGCCCATTGCTCATTTTCAGACACATTTATGCAATACTTTCACCATGCGTTGAGCAATAGGGATTAAAGATACCAGAGGTAAGGTTTAAAAGTGATTCTGAGGTGCAACACATCAGCGATACAGCTAGGCATCTGAAATGCGGGGTTTGAGAGCCCTTCAGGGAACACCGTACCCTAAAGGTACCAGAAGTCCACTAGTATAAGCATTAAGTCACTGTCAGCCCTGTTGCAATGTGATTGCTACATATCTTCATTTCTTTGGTTTTTAAGGAGTAAGAGTGCAGGGGGTCTAAATCTGCGATCCAGTGTGTTGAAGTATTTCACAACACTACCTGTAGCCCGTATGGAAATAAATACTAATTCTGATTATTGTCCTGGGCATGTACCAATAAATCACTGAGCATATATATATATATCACTGTGTTGAAGCTAGAGACCTGTATGTAATATTATGGTGCTAAAATGTCATTTTCACATATATTAATGTAATAAATGATTGCTTATGCTTAATAAACAAATCTAATTAAAATAAAAACTTAAGTTTTGTATTTGTCTTGTACCATAGAACATGATTTTCTTTGTATTTCAAGCCCACAAAGTGTCCAAATGATGCACGACATGATATAAGGAAGATTATCACATGAAAAATCGGTATTATCTTTCTCATGAAAATGCATTCCTTTCATTACCTTTTAATTTTTAAAATGAACTCAAGTTGTGTATAATGTAATAATTTAAGTAGAATAGATTCTAATAATATAATGATCCAGTGTGTTGCACTACTTCACTGCTTCACTGTTCTATGCCGTCTGGAAATAAATCCTCAGACTGCTTACTGCCCTGGGCTTGTACCAATAAATTACAGGAGCACATCTATATATCACTGCGTTGAAGCAGGAGACACACAATCACTGCAAACACATCCTAAATACAGTGTTCCAGCACCTTTGACCTCATCCAGAACGTATCATTCTTGAAAGGGATTGCTGTCTGAATGCACATCTGAATCCCAAACAGAATCTCTAGTAAAATACGATCATTTGTGAAACAGGCAAATGACTGTCTCAGGGGCCCATTCCTCATTCTGAAGACACATGTATGAACTACGTACACCATGCATTGAGCAAAAGGGATTAAAGACACCACATGTAAGGTTAGAAGTCATTCTGACTATATTCTAAAATATTGGACTCATATTCTTATGATGGCAGACATGATGCTGCGTTTAAAACCGGGGTTAATGGACATTATATGACTGTCAATTCTGTTTTGTTTTGGAGACTCTTGGCTGCCTATATGGTACAGTGCAGCGTGAAGGAAACATTTTCCAAAACTGTGTCAGCTCAAAAGTTGTAAGAGAACCTCTCCAGCTGCTTTAACTCTCTTCATTTTTGTCCTTTAATTGTCTGTCGGCACTATGTGGCAGCGTTGCATGACAACCCATCTCACCACGGAAAGGAACCTAACAGCTTTGGTAAGAGAGGAGAAAAGGACCTGGCCAGTAAGGGGCTCGAACCCACGACTTTGGCGTTATTAGCACCATGCTCTAACCAACTGAGCTAACCGGCCTCATGACAGTGGTCCTCTCTGTGCAGCGCCTTTTACTTCCATTGACAAATGATAGCGATTCGAAGAGAGATCCTTCAGACCAGCAAGCAAACCCACGGCTATTTCGGTTTTCTATCTAGGCAACGTTGGTGTCTGCAATAGCATACATGAAAGCGTGATGCAATTTCTGTGGCTACATTTGTTGCACGTCATGCACAGTAAGAGTGTTTCTAACACCAAATAAAAAGTCAACAATTAACGATCACGCCTTCTCCTCAGTTAACCCACTGAAACCCTTGCTGTTAACAGTTCTTTACTGCGTGCTTTACGAGCACCTACATATCGTGTCGGTTCTTTCAGCTTTATTCATTAGGTTTTCAAAGGCATAAGTAGAGCACCAGAGGTGCGAACGCAAGATGTGTGGTTATCTGAAGAACTCATTTCCATGGCAGCAGGGCCAAGTGATTTAGCGTATTTATAGTACCAGGAAAGGAGAAGCGGCACTTCACCTTTGCCGCGGAGGCACAAGGATACGTGTGGCAAACGCCATAGTCGGCAGGATTCAAACCTGCGCAGAGAGTTCTCAACGGATTTCGAGTCCATCGCCTTAACCACTCGGCCACAACTACAGCGAGCTCACCCCCGCCGCATTCCTCCTATAATCTAACACGGAGTGCGAGGTGGCTGCGGAAACGTTTTCAAAGTCGCTCTCCGTTAAAAAAAAATAAATACCTTTGACAAAATACGTGCCGGCAGACAAACATGCCTCAGAGGGTTTAAGGCTGGCTTCACGTTCAAATGATAAAGTCTCCCCGTCCGGATGTCAAAATGCAACTTTGGCAGACAGAAAAAACATCAACAAACCACAAATGTGGACAAGGATTTTACAAGCTGCACCACACTGCACTTTCCAAAGCATTTACATTCCTGTTAGACGCAGGAATTGCCTTTGATTTGCGCGCTTACGAACGCCATGAAAAACGAAACAAAACTAAAGCCCTCAGCTCCTGCACTTGATTATAATGCCGTTACGTGTCGAAGCAGGAATTTATGTCATCCTACCACTGCAACACGGGGAATAGAGGGAAATGAGCACATGCTACGTACGTCTCAATCACTCCCTAGAGTCGTAAGGCGCATTGAAGGGTGCACCCCCATCATTTATCGTTGCGGTCTTTGAAACAGCTCGGATTAAACACTTGATTGCTTCCATGTGCATCTGGAGCCCATTTCTTATTTTCACTTCACGCCGCCCAAAGCATTTCTAAAACATGAGATTCGCGTTTGGGAATGCGCCCTGCCCTACGAATAAAACAGGTCTACGGGTCTGAAACCTGCTCCACGGAAAACAGTTCTGTTGCGCTTTTGATCAAAGGGAGATTCGCTGTTCTTACTTTTTGATGACATAACACCCAAAGGGGCTTCTTTGGAGCTGGATTCCAACCAGCATCCTAAAGTTTCTTGGCGGTATCCTTTACAGTCCTCTGTTCGGTCGACAAGGGACAGAAGGGGGCAGCTTTCCTCACACACACAGTGCAATGTACTGTAGTGTTCCCGTTCATTGAATTCGCAGTTCTGCATCAGACCTCTAACTCGTTTCCTTAGCTTGGATTTAAGCCATGAAGCAGGCTTCTAGTGTATAAACGTCTAGAGGAATCACAAACTATTTGAGAGGCCATCATCCCAGGGGGAACTGACAAAGTCTATCCCTAAACACCTAGCGCAATCTCTCGAGAGACTGTCAAAAATCGCTTTCTCCGTTTCCGTTGCAAGTAAGTGAAAACGCGGTCTCAAACCAGAGCCACTTGGCAGCAGCGGCACGTAAATACTGTTACTGTCACTGCTCGATACTGACGTTAGCCTACTATACCATGTTCAGCCACCGCTAGGAAATGTACGGCTCTAGTACTGGAGCAAACAACAGGAGGGCCAAAGGCACACGGGCACACATGTCAGACATGGAGAGTGACGAGAATGGGACTCAAACCCATGCGTGCAGAGTACAGTGGATTAGCAGTCCATTGCCTTAACCACTCGGCCACCTCATCTAGGAAACTGGGCTGTCCAGACATGGGTTGCCGCGCTCCAGATGATCTTTTTCTTTTTTTTCCCTCGTACTCGAGGGTCATTTTCCTGTTCCACATGCGATTTCAACATTTTCCTTGGGAGATGTCAAGCCAGCAAGCCACTACTGTGGTTCAGTGGCCATTGTGGAGTTCAGTGGCCCTGTTGTACACAGAATGCACATTGAGCTCCTTGGACATGAAAAGTTCCAGATAAAAGCCATTTGTCATCCTTTCTCTTGGTGTCGATGTTGCTATTGTATGTAAAGGTGGCAACTTGCTCAGCGAACAGGCGGAGCACACACCGAATGCAGATGTGTCTGAGTGGTGTGTCCAAGTGGCTGCAAAACGACAGCACTCCCAGGGCGCCGTGGCTTAGTTGGTTAAAGCGCTTTTCTAGTAAACAGGAAATCCTGGGTCCGAATCCCAGCGGTGCCTTTTTTGTTCTGTGTTCTTGAACAGAACTGGTCATTATGGACAACCGCCTACAGCTAGACTTAATTAAATGCAAGTATTCATTTCCTGTCTTTAACGCGACTTGTTTTTCTTAAAATGGATGCAACTTGCAAAACATGAAATACAAACCTTGCTAATCAGGGCTAGCGGCTGGCAAAAAAAAAGAAGTCAGCAATGTTTTTTTTCTTTAACCTTAACCCTGCTAATAGAGAAGAGTTAAACGACCGAGTCTATGCAGCTTAAACGGTGCGCACGTCGGGTTCTTAGCAGAAAGGGTGGTAAATCACGCTCACCCCAGTCCTTAATCTTTTAAAAGGATACAAAATTGAACCTAGTCGCCACATCACATACATCCTGTTCAATAATAAAAAGGTAACATCTATCCTCGCTCCAGAGTAAATCTCACGTTGAGGGCACCTTTTTTTTTCACTTTACCGTGAATCGAGCTCGGCTGCACAGAGGAGAGAGCAGAGCAATGAGGTCACGGGGACAGGGGAGTCACACGCTGGCGGTTTGAATACGCGGAAGATCACTGAGGGATCCACAGTATATGGACCCTCCGTGCGCCATCAGTCCGCACTCCGGACTCTGAATCCTGCCATCCGAGTTAAGATCTCGGCGGAACCTGAGGCGCAGTTCCTTCTTAAAACGTAATCTGGTGAGCATTTCTAGAATCGTACTTGTATAGATGCAGCCTTTATTGTGTTGCTAGGTTAAAATTGATGACTTCTTGTATTTCAGTAGGCAACTGCCCTCTTGATTTCAGATTTAATTTCTTTATTACAGGGGCGCTTTTATGAAGACAGAGTCATGTTCAGGTACTTTGCTTGATGGAGGAAGCTCATTTCGGACTCTGTGATCTGCTCACCTGGAAAGATCTGCTGTACTACTACAAGAGAGAAGTAGAGTCTGGAAGAAGGGACAATTTTATGATTCTTTGGAAGGTAGGTTTTTTTTTCTTTGAAATCGAAATGAATCAGAATATCAGTGCAAAAGACAAACTCTTGGTTTGGTTTAAAGAGATATGGTTTTAAAACAGACAAAATGTAGAAAACAGGTGTTTCTCACTTTTGGAAAAGAATGGACCGGGGGTAATAGTTTACTAGTTGCAGTGCTGAGCTCACCGGGTTGCAGTCCCGCAATGGATAACGCGTTTGACTATGGATCAGGAGATTGTAAGTTTGACTCCTGCCTGGCTCGGGTCGTTTTTAAACGCATCGGGCTACTCCCCTAAGTAGTCTGTGCTACTTACTGCATTGTAATCGTACTCAGTAAGAGATTTCCTTCATGTAAATGAACTGCACCTGACAGCTTTAGAAAAACACCTGGGCTCAGTACGGTGCTGAGAGCTCAGCGTTGCTGTTGTTCTAATTAGCACGCACTGCATCGGCTATGAACCCGAACTTTTCAATTATTCCGATCATTAAGTCAACACGTAGTCCACATGAAAGGTAGAAATATTCTCTTGTCTGTCTCTTGTTTGTATAGAACTGAATGTCCCTGACAATGTACTGTTAGTTTTAATTGAAGAACGGCATTTGTGTTCAAATATATCAGACAAGTTTACGTAACTGCTCATGCGACACTCAGTTGTAATTAGTCAAGAAATAAAGTCGAACAACAGCTGCGGGTTTGATTCTGAACGTATCAGATTGCAGCGCCTTTTACTTCAATTGACAAATGATAGAGATTCGAAGAGAGATCCTTCAGACCAGCAAGCAAACCCACGGCTATTTCGGTTTTCTATCTAGGCAACGTTGGTGTCTGCAATAGCATACATGAAAGCGTGATGCAATTTCTGTGGCTACATTTGTTGCACGTCATGCACAGTAAGAGTGTTTCTAACACCAAATAAAAAGTCAACAATTAGCGATCACGCCTTCTCCTCAGTTAACCCACTGAAACCCTTGCTGTTAACAGTTCTTTACTGCGTGCTTTACGAGCACCTACATATCGTGTCGGTTCTTTCAGCTTTATTCATTAGGTTTTCAAAGGCATAAGTAGAGCACCAGAGGTGCGAACGCAGAATGTATGGTAATCTGAAGAACTGCTTTCCATGGTAGCGGGTCCAAGCGATTTAGCGTTTTTATAGTACCGGGAAAGGAGAAGCCTGCAGTCGCCGTTGCGCATTCGCAGCATGTCCCGGGATGCAATTCGGCCTCATTTGCATAACTCCAGACCGGCAGATCGCCACGCAAGCTCGCGACGTGCGCCTGCCACACACCGAACAAACCTTTTCAGCAATTTCCAAAAAACGGGCCTGCTCGCCTGCCCACAAGGCTCCGTCTCTTACCTGCTCTCCAGAGCCTGCTGCCTTCTGTGCTTTTCTCTCGGCACCGCTGCAGTGCACACAACTCCTGCAGCGGGAGGGGGGGAGAAAGTTCCCGCGCTCCGCCGCAGGGAAGGCTCGCTCCGTGCGCACACGTCCTTTCGATGCCAGTCCAACAAGTGCTCCGCATTAGCTGCGCCGGGGCTCCGGCGTGTCGCACCTCACCTCACCTCGCACTGCCCCCTCCTTGAATGTCTGCCGCTGGGCATGCCCCGCTCTCCTCCGCCTTATCTTATCGCGTGTGAGCACCGACAATGGCCACAATGCCGGGGAATGGCACCTGTAAAGTGTTAATTGGGGCACAGGAACAGCCCGTCTCGTCTCGGGGGGGCCGGCTTCAGAGACAATACAGCAAACACAGCGGGGCGGGGGAAGAAGACGACACCACACATGCGGGTACATTCAGCTCCGGCGGGAACGAGACATTTGTCGGTCTTTTCAAGTGCCGAGAGCCGAGCAATCCTTCACTTGTATCGTTTCTCCCCGGTGACTAGATCTGGCCCTGCGACTCTCGACTGGGCTCACCCCCGGGGCAGCCCAGCAGGTGTGAGCCTGGCCGGCACCCGGATGGGAGATTCCACCCCGGAAAAGCTCCGGTTGCTGCTGCTCCTGCAAGAGGTGTGACTGGGACCAGTAGGGAGCGCTCACCCTGCGGGCTGTGTGGCTCTCTTACGCCCCAGCCTCCTGATGGCGACACTCTGCTGCACAAACAGAGGTCAAACCGAGGTCCCGACCCTCCTTGGCCATTAGGAAACCCCAGGGCGTCTCTCAAAAAGAGATGCCGGGGGTGTCCCTCTGGTGTTAGTGCTCCCCTTTACCCATCAGTCGGGGTCTCCTCCTAATCCCCGTCTCACCTGTAACAATCAATGACGAGGCCCCCCTGTCCGTGAGATTTAGTACTCGCGCAAGAGACCGGGGGCAGAGCGCGAACGCGGTCCCCCGCCCCCCACAAAGTGCGCGCTCCGGGTCCTGCAACACAGCGGAAGGGCAGCGAGAAGGAGCCTCTTGCTCTGACGCCGCAAGGCCACAAGAGGGCGGAGGCGCCGCGCGCCCGGCCGACGTGTTGGACCGGTGCGCTTTACGTGCTGAAATAAACACGCGAAAGCCCCGAAATGTTTCCAGAGTGCTGTGCACTGGAGGTTTTTGTCTGGTGAAGACTTGCCTGGTGCTCCTCCGTGCAGATTGTTTGTCCTCCTCCAGTGCGGGACGAGCCAACACAAGGGAGCGCATTCGCCAACATCCAGGCACGCAATGCGATTTGGAAAGCAGCTCCTTTCCAAAGAGTGGCACACGAACGATCCTTCAGTCCCGCTCGGGGGGCACGGAACCCCCGCCACACACAGCTTCAAGTAGCGAGTCAGGCGCCGGGGCTTTCGCTTACGGCCACACCACCCTGAACACGCCCGATCTCGTCTGATCTCGGAAGCTAAGCAGCGTCGGGCCTGGTTAGTACTTGGATGGGAGACTGCCTGGGAATACCAGGTGCTGTAAGCTTTTGCTCTCCCGGCCAGCAGGGGTCGCCGTTGGTGCCGTAGGCTTTGGGAGGAAAACCTGCAGGATGGAAAGGTGATCTATAGCCTCATCTCTAGAGATGTTTTGTTGCTGTGGCATGTGTGTGACCCATATTCAAAAAAAAAAACCCGTCTGTAAAACGAATATCGAAGCTGCCTCTAAATCTGCAAATGAAGATGAGTCGATAAACCACTCGTTTTTCGTATAACTAGACATATATTCATTTGTTACCGATTTCATTCATTGAGCACGGATACAATAGAGGTACAGCCATTCACTGTTTGACATGTCTGCACTGGTACAGAACCGAGCAATCAGAAAACGGGTGAAACTGTCTTTAGACTCAGCATACAGTACCGAGGCCCCCCATGACCAAATAAAGGCTAACCTCGATAATCAGCCTAAAGAACGCAGACTACAGCAAAACGACTGACTTTGAAAAGGGAATGAACGTCCGGAAGGAGTAGTGGAACTAGCTTGAGATGCTTCTCCGGACCCCTAACTAAAAGCCAGCGAGAACCAGCAGCGGCGTCCACTCCTGTCGAACCGGGATCCTTCCGCAGCCACGCAGCTCGTGGTGTCCTAACCCTCCCGTATCTGATTTTGGACCAAGCACATCAGGGGAGAGCGCGAACGCAGTCCCCCACTACCAGAAATTATGCAGTCGAGATTCCCACATTTGGGGAATTCGCAGGGGTCAGCACAGCCGGAGTGCAATGGCCGAGCCTCACCCTGGGTGAACCGATTTCGATTTTTAAGAACTTTATTTTCTTTTCACAAAAAAATACAGGAAATCACAAATCAGAAAGCTTTACATTAATATACATACTTAAAACAGTATATATGATCACATCTCATTACATTTTGACACGGTAACAGTTACATAGCAACAATTTCTTTTTTTCTGGTGCAAATCACATTCTTTACTTAAACATGATAATGTTTTTCACAGTTTCTTGAGATACTGTCCAATGCCCTCTATTTCCCACAGATTTTCTGCTTCCTCCCTCCCTTCTCTCCACAGATCTCTGAGGTAATAGTTCTCTCGGGTGATGAACAGGGCCAGGCTACCTGCTGCCTTGACTGGGACCTCGATGCCTTTGAACAGCCCCATGTTCCTCACTCTCCACAGGGCGTCTTTCCCACTGTTCACCACGGCCCAGATCCTGTCAAACACGTCAGGAGGAAGCTTGACAGGAGAGATGCCGTATCTAACGAAAGCAGCGGTCAGGGTAAATTGGGGCGAGAGAGCCTGCAACCAATCTTCAAACTGTGCCCAGAAGGCCTTAGCAAAAAAGCAGGACCACAGGAGGTGGGTCACAGTCTCCTCCTCGCCGCAGCCCACCCTAACGCAGCGAGGGCTGGGGGTGAGGCCCCTACGGTACAAGAAAGTTCGTACCGGTAAGCACTGGTGGACGACACTCCAGGCTAAATCTCTGTGAATGTTGCACAGAAATTTAGAGGATGTGTGTTTCCACACCTTCCTTGTTTGGGCTGATGTTAAAATGCCCACAGGGGTCTGCCTATTGTTCTGGGGTGCTACGAAATCTTCCAGTTTTTGGACGCTGACATCTCGGAGGGGAATATGGCCAATTGGGTGAGATCTTAGAAAACTTTTAACTGTCCCATAAATTGCAGGGCATGTGTCAGAGAGTGGGACGTCCAGCTTGGGTCTGACGCCCCACACTCTGAACACCTCCCTACCTACCCAGAGCCTGGAAAAATAAGTCCAGGTACGCGCTGCAGGTGCTGTTGCAAAGCCTCTCAGCACAGAGGCCAGGAAAATGCACAGCAGCTTCGTAGCAATATCTGGGACAGACTTCCCCCCTGAGGGTAGCGGCCTGTACATTATTTCCCTTCTGAGTCTTTCCTGCTTCCCACCCCATAGAAATTGAAACATCAATCTCCTCAGCACCGCCGCAACACGGTGTGGGATTGGGAAGGTAGAAGCCAGAAAATTCAAGACAGGCAAGAGCTCGGCTTTGATGACCAGCACCTTCCCTGTCATGGTGAGGTCTCGGTCCTTCCATTGCATCAGTTTTTTGTTTAAGATTGGCAATTTGTTCTGCCAATTTACTGTTCCCATCTCTTCTCCAAAATACACCCCCAGGACCTTAATTCTCTTCTCTTGCAGCCTGAGATCATGTCCTTCTTTTGGCTCCCTCCAGTTCTGATAAAAAATCTCACTCTTAGATGTGTTAATTTTTGCGGAGGAAGCCAAAGAGAACCGATCACAGCACTGCAGAGCTCTGCTAATTGAGGCATTGTCAGAGAGGAGCAGGGTGACGTCATCCATGTATAGAGATGTCTTTACCTCTCCTCCCCCACTTCCAGGCACTGGTATCCCATTAATGGCCTGATCCTGGCGCAAGGCACAGGCTAAGGGCTCCATAGCCAAAACGAATAACAAGGGGGATAATGGGCAGCCCTGCCTCACCCCTGAACAGACTTCAAAGGTGCGTGATCTATTGCCATTAACCATGACTCTGCTGTTGCTACCTGTGTACAGCAGGTTAATCCACTTTCTCATGATGGGGCCAAACTTCATGTGCTCAAGTACCGATGTTAAGTACTGCCGGTTTAGGCGGTCAAAGGCCTTTTCTAGGTCTACACCTAAAATGCACAGAGGGAGGGAGCGATCCTCAGAGTACAGACAGACATCCCTCAACAAGGCCAGGTTGTCGCTCATCAGGCGTCCTGCTATCCCACAAGTCTGTTCTTTCCCTACCAGTGAGGCCACTACATTTTGTAGGCGCAGGAAAAGGGCTTTGGACAGGATCTTAGTGTCCACGCCTAACAGGCTGAGGGGTCTCCAGTTCTTTATGTCATTTTTTGCTCCTTTCTTAAACAAGAGAGAGATAGTGCCTTCTCTTAAGGAGTCAGGCAGCAATTCTGTCTTGTAGCTTTCCTCGAATAGGAGCAGTAGCGGATCCTGAAGCAGATCCCAAAAGGTGCGATAAAATTCTTTAGGGAGCCCGTCAGCACCCGGAGTTTTCCCCTTCTGTAAGCTCTCCATAGCCTGTCTCAGCTCTTCTACTGTCAAATCCCTCTCAAGTACTTCCCTATCTTCTTCACTCAAAATGTTTTCTAGCTTTGAGGTAAAAAAATGAATATCTTCATCCTTTACCTCTGTAGAGCTGTACAGTCTTGAGTAGAAGGCCTCGGTGCAGGAGAGGATAGCACTCGGCTCTGTTCTCTCTCGTCCCTCCTCATCAACTACACTTTCCATGACAGTCTTGGAGCCTACCACTTTCCTGAAAAAGAAGCGAGTACACTTCTCATTTTCTTCCAAGAACTGCACTCTGCTTCTTAACAGCACTCCTCGACTACTTTCTTCGGCTATGCTCCGGATGTCCTTTTTTAAAAGGGCGATATCCTCGAGCACATCGAAGCCACTGTGCAGCATCGTGTAGAGACGCTGCAGCTGCCTCTGTTTCCTGGCTAGCACTCCTCTCCGTCTGGCAGCAGCCTTCCTTCCCTCAGCCATGAAAAAGGCCTTTGTCCTCACCTTCACCTCCTCCCACCACTCTCCTACTGACCCGTACAGACACTGCAAGGACAGCCACTGTGATAGTTTCTCCTTGTAGCGGGATACTACCCCCTCGTTCTCTAGCAGCTTTGTGTTGAGTTTCCAGAGGCCTGGGCCAAAGACAGTCCCGCCCTGGAGTTCCACTCTACACCCTAAAGCCTGATGATCTGAGAAGAAGACAGGCTGAAGAGTGACCCCAACAACTTTCACTCTCTCTGAGACAAAGCAATAGTCAATTCTGGAGCTGCTATTCCTCCCTGACCATGTATATCCTGCTGTTGTGGGATATATACATCTATATGTGTCTGAGAGTTTAAAGTCTTGAACTAAGTTTTGCAGGGCCAGTGAGCTGGAATCCAATTTTATCGGCGAGCTAGACTGCCTGTCTGTGTGCTCTAAGATACAATTAAAATCCCCTCCCACTATCACGTCTGTGCTGCATAACAATAGGGGGGAGAGTGCCTTGAGTAGCTCCACCCTTCCTCCTACGTCAGTAGGGCAATACACATTGATTAGCCGCAGGTTAACGGTCCCCCATTCCACATCCACACACAGCAACCTGCCATCTATGACCCTCTGAATACTTTTCAATTTGAATGCCCATCCTTTGAAAAGAATGGCCACGCCAGAGGCTCTGTTGTTATTGTCCCCTGACCAAACAGAAGGCCCTTTATCCCACCTATCTTCAAAACTTTTATACCTCTCTTGATAGGCTAAAGCACACTCCTGCAACATCAACACATCTCCCTCTCTCTGCTGGAGGTAATCAAAGACAGACTGGCATTTAACTCTGTCATTGATACCTCTTGTGTTAAGAGAAATTATGTTAAGAGCCATATTACATAAGAAAGTGGAACCAGTCTTTACAAAACACATTTCTCTTCGGTCTCACCTGTTACCTTTTTCTTTTTCTTTTTCTTCTTACCAATTTCCTGCCAGCCATCCTCTGAATGAGCCTTCATCAGGGTGGCAGCAGTAAAAGCGTTCACAGAGTCCATTTCAAGGAAGGGGGTAGAGGGAGGGGTGGAGAGGTTCCAGCTGTCCCCATCGCCATGCTCTCCTTCCTCCTCGCTCGGGGAGAAAACAGAGTCATTTTTTCTTTTCCTCAAGTCCAGCTCCTGGGAGCACTGAGGGGAAAGGGGTGCAGCCGATGCACCAGTCTCCTCTTCCCCCTCACCCACCAGCTGCTGCAGATCCTCCGTGATGGACTGGATGGAGGAGAGGAGGGCATCTGTAGCACTTGCAGAGTCTGAGAAAAGCAGCTCCGCTGAATCCTGGGTATCCTCGCTGGACCCGCTCCACCGGGGGGCCCCACACTGGCCCTCGTTCTGAGGAGCAGGAGTGGGGGAGGGGTCCTCGCTGTTCTCGGGGGTTTTCAAACCCTCGTGCTTGTCTGGTGCAGTCTGCGGTTGTGGGGGCGTAGTGGATTTCTCTTCCACCAGCCCCGGAGCCACAGCAGGACTGATCCTGGCTGGAGGCTGAGAGTCTTTGTCCAACAAGGGTTCTTTGTTTGACTTGTTGTTTGCTTTGGATTTTCGGGTCGGTTTGGCTGAAACAAGCACTGCCTCATCCTTTCTCATTTTGAGTTTATTGGCGTAGGCGTGAGGGCAGTTCTTAAAAACGTGTCCTTCCGAGCCACATAAATTGCACTTTGGCAGCATTGAACAGTCAGAGGCTAAATGTCCCTGTTTGCCACAGGTCTTGCAGCATTTCACAGTGCAGGACGATGCCAGGTGTCCCACAGCACCACAGCGCCGACACACCTTTGGTTGTCCCACATAAAACACATAGCCATTGCAGGCGCCCAGCCGGATTGTAGAGGGCAGGTGCCTTAAGCCTCCATTTATGCTGTCCGGTAGCAAGCGAACCTCGAATTTCCTTGCTCCTGTTTTTATACCATCAACATCTCTAACCTCAGTTCCATGGTGGACGGTGCAGTACTGGTTAAGCCAGGTGTGAATGTCCTCCGTCTTTGCCAGTTCCGAGAACATAACAACATGCACCGTTTTCCTCTCTCTCTGTGTCAGAGGCTGCAAGTTGATCTTCTCAAGTGCAGGAACTTTGCCTCTTTTTGCCTCAAACACATCCACGCATTGTTCAAACAGAGGATAGGTAGCAAATACAACCTCAAATGCTTTCTGACCTGGGAGAGCGAAGATGAAATCCAAGTGCCGAGGTTCAAAGCCAAGTTCCTTCTGTAACACTTTTCTGCTGAACTGCATACGATCCATGAAGAGGTCATCCAAGAGCTCAAAACGTACAGCATTCTTACGGGATCCAAAGGTTGCCATTTCAAAAACCGCAAATCGAACACTGCTTCCAACAAAAGAAAAACAATCCAACTACTCCACCTACAGGCTGATCAAGGTATCTCCCCTGCCAGGTAAGTATGAGTTAAACAGGCCCCTGCAAGCGGCCCGCACCCACAGCACAAATCGCGCAGCCTAGGCCACCTCCTCGCCCCGCACGCCACCGCCTCCTGCTGGGCCCACTCTTTCACACACTCACACGCCACACTAACACTCAAAAGTGTGGGCAAAACGAGAAAACGAGCGCGCCGTTTCCTACACATCTGCAGTCGCCGTTGCGCATTCGCAGCATGTCCCGGGATGCAATTCGGCCTCATTTGCATAACTCCAGACCGGCAGATCGCCACGCAAGCTCGCGACGTGCGCCTGCCACACACCGAACAAACCTTTTCAGCAATTTCCAAAAAACGGGCCTGCTCGCCTGCCCACAAGGCTCCGTCTCTTACCTGCTCTCCAGAGCCTGCTGCCTTCTGTGCTTTTCTCTCGGCACCGCTGCAGCGCACACAACTCCTGCAGCGGGAGGGGGGGAGAAAGTTCCCGCGCTCCGCCGCAGGGAAGGCTCGCTCCGTGCGCACACGTCCTTTCGATGCCAGTCCAACAAGTGCTCCGCATTAGCTGCGTCGGGGCTCCGGCGTGTCGCACCTCACCTCACCTCGCACTGCCCCCTCCTTGAATGTCTGCCGCTGGGCATGCCCCGCTCTCCTCCGCCTTATCTTATCGCGTGTGAGCACCGACAATGGCCACAATGCCGGGGAATGGCACCTGTAAAGTGTTAATTGGGGCACAGGAACAGCCCGTCTCGTCTCGGGGGGGCCGGCTTCAGAGACAATACAGCAAACACAGCGGGGCGGGGGAAGAAGACGACACCACACATGCGGGTACATTCAGCTCCGGCGGGAACGAGACATTTGTCGGTCTTTTCAAGTGCCGAGAGCCGAGCAATCCTTCACTTGTATCGTTTCTCCCCGGTGACTAGATCTGGCCCTGCGACTCTCGACTGGGCTCACCCCCGGGGCAGCCCAGCAGGTGTGAGCCTGGCCGGCACCCGGATGGGAGATTCCACCCCGGAAAAGCTCCGGTTGCTGCTGCTCCTGCAAGAGGTGTGACTGGGACCAGTAGGGAGCGCTCACCCTGCGGGCTGTGTGGCTCTCTTACGCCCCAGCCTCCTGATGGCGACACTCTGCTGCACAAACAGAGGTCAAACCGAGGTCCCGACCCTCCTTGGCCATTAGGAAACCCCAGGGCGTCTCTCAAAAAGAGATGCCGGGGGTGTCCCTCTGGTGTTAGTGCTCCCCTTTACCCATCAGTCGGGGTCTCCTCCTAATCCCCGTCTCACCTGTAACAATCAATGACGAGGCCCCCCTGTCCGTGAGATTTAGTACTCGCGCAAGAGACCGGGGGCAGAGCGCGAACGCGGTCCCCCGCCCCCCACAAAGTGCGCGCTCCGGGTCCTGCAACACAGCGGAAGGGCAGCGAGAAGGAGCCTCTTGCTCTGACGCCGCAAGGCCACAAGAGGGCGGAGGCGCCGCGCGCCCGGCCGACGTGTTGGACCGGTGCGCTTTACGTGCTGAAATAAACACGCGAAAGCCCCGAAATGTTTCCAGAGTGCTGTGCACTGGAGGTTTTTGTCTGGTGAAGACTTGCCTGGTGCTCCTCCGTGCAGATTGTTTGTCCTCCTCCAGTGCGGGACGAGCCAACACAAGGGAGCGCATTCGCCAACATCCAGGCACGCAATGCGATTTGGAAAGCAGCTCCTTTCCAAAGAGTGGCACACGAACGATCCTTCAGTCCCGCTCGGGGGGCACGGAACCCCCGCCACACACAGCTTCAAGTAGCGAGTCAGGCGCCGGGGCTTTCGCTTACGGCCACACCACCCTGAACACACCCGATCTCGTCTGATCTCGGAAGCTAAGCAGCGTCGGGCCTGGTTAGTACTTGGATGGGAGACTGCCTGGGAATACCAGGTGCTGTAAGCTTTTGCTCTCCCGGCCAGCAGGGGTCGCCGTTGGTGCCGTAGGCTTTGGGAGGAAAACCTGCAGGATGGAAAGGTGATCTATAGCCTCATCTCTAGAGATGTTTTGTTGCTGTGGCATGTGTGTGACCCATATTCAAAAAAAAAAAACCCGTCTGTAAAACGAATATCGAAGCTGCCTCTAAATCTGCAAATGAAGATGAGTCGATAAACCACTCGTTTTTCGTATAACTAGACATATATTCATTTGTTACCGATTTCATTCATTGAGCACGGATACAATAGAGGTACAGCCATTCACTGTTTGACATGTCTGCACTGGTACAGAACCGAGCAATCAGAAAACGGGTGAAACTGTCTTTAGACTCAGCATACAGTACCGAGGCCCCCCATGACCAAATAAAGGCTAACCTCGATAATCAGCCTAAAGAACGCAGACTACAGCAAAACGACTGACTTTGAAAAGGGAATGAACGTCCGGAAGGAGTAGTGGAACTAGCTTGAGATGCTTCTCCGGACCCCTAACTAAAAGCCAGCGAGAACCAGCAGCGGCGTCCACTCCTGTCGAACCGGGATCCTTCCGCAGCCACGCAGCTCGTGGTGTCCTAACCCTCCCGTATCTGATTTTGGACCAAGCACATCAGGGGAGAGCGCGAACGCAGTCCCCCACTACCAGAAATTATGCAGTCGAGATTCCCACATTTGGGGAATTCGCAGGGGTCAGCACAGCCGGAGTGCAATGGCCGAGCCTCACCCTGGGTGAACCTCCTTCTTGATCAAGGTATCTCCCCTGCCAGGTAAGTATGAGTTAAACAGGCCCCTGCAAGCGGCCCGCACCCACAGCACAAATCGCGCAGCCTAGGCCACCTCCTCGCCCCGCACGCCACCGCCTCCTGCTGGGCCCACTCTTTCACACACTCACACGCCACACTAACACTCAAAAGTGTGGGCAAAACGAGAAAACGAGCGCGCCGTTTCCTACACATCTGCAGTCGCCGTTGCGCATTCGCAGCATGTCCCGGGATGCAATTCGGCCTCATTTGCATAACTCCAGACCGGCAGATCGCCACGCAAGCTCGCGACGTGCGCCTGCCACACACCGAACAAACCTTTTCAGCAATTTCCAAAAAACGGGCCTGCTCGCCTGCCCACAAGGCTCCGTCTCTTACCTGCTCTCCAGAGCCTGCTGCCTTCTGTGCTTTTCTCTCGGCACCGCTGCAGCGCACACAACTCCTGCAGCGGGAGGGGGGGAGAAAGTTCCCGCGCTCCGCCGCAGGGAAGGCTCGCTCCGTGCGCACACGTCCTTTCGATGCCAGTCCAACAAGTGCTCCGCATTAGCTGCGTCGGGGCTCCGGCGTGTCGCACCTCACCTCACCTCGCACTGCCCCCTCCTTGAATGTCTGCCGCTGGGCATGCCCCGCTCTCCTCCGCCTTATCTTATCGCGTGTGAGCACCGACAATGGCCACAATGCCGGGGAATGGCACCTGTAAAGTGTTAATTGGGGCACAGGAACAGCCCGTCTCGTCTCGGGGGGGCCGGCTTCAGAGACAATACAGCAAACACAGCGGGGCGGGGGAAGAAGACGACACCACACATGCGGGTACATTCAGCTCCGGCGGGAACGAGACATTTGTCGGTCTTTTCAAGTGCCGAGAGCCGAGCAATCCTTCACTTGTATCGTTTCTCCCCGGTGACTAGATCTGGCCCTGCGACTCTCGACTGGGCTCACCCCCGGGGCAGCCCAGCAGGTGTGAGCCTGGCCGGCACCCGGATGGGAGATTCCACCCCGGAAAAGCTCCGGTTGCTGCTGCTCCTGCAAGAGGTGTGACTGGGACCAGTAGGGAGCGCTCACCCTGCGGGCTGTGTGGCTCTCTTACGCCCCAGCCTCCTGATGGCGACACTCTGCTGCACAAACAGGCGCCGTCCTTCGGGGGAGGCGTCAAACCGAGGTCCCGACCCTCCTTGGCCATTAGGAAACCCCAGGGCGTCTCTCAAAAAGAGATGCCGGGGGTGTCCCTCTGGTGTTAGTGCTCCCCTTTACCCATCAGTCGGGGTCTCCTCCTAATCCCCGTCTCACCTGTAACAATCAATGACGAGGCCCCCCTGTCCGTGAGATTTAGTACTCGCGCAAGAGACCGGGGGCAGAGCGCGAACGCGGTCCCCCGCCCCCCACAAAGTGCGCGCTCCGGGTCCTGCAACACAGCGGAAGGGCAGCGAGAAGGAGCCTCTTGCTCTGACGCCGCAAGGCCACAAGAGGGCGGAGGCGCCGCGCGCCCGGCCGACGTGTTGGACCGGTGCGCTTTACGTGCTGAAATAAACACGCGAAAGCCCCGAAATGTTTCCAGAGTGCTGTGCACTGGAGGTTTTTGTCTGGTGAAGACTTGCCTGGTGCTCCTCCGTGCAGATTGTTTGTCCTCCTCCAGTGCGGGACGAGCCAACACAAGGGAGCGCATTCGCCAACATCCAGGCACGCAATGCGATTTGGAAAGCAGCTCCTTTCCAAAGAGTGGCACACGAACGATCCTTCAGTCCCGCTCGGGGGGCACGGAACCCCCGCCACACACAGCTTCAAGTAGCGAGTCAGGCGCCGGGGCTTTCGCTTACGGCCACACCACCCTGAACACGCCCGATCTCGTCTGATCTCGGAAGCTAAGCAGCGTCGGGCCTGGTTAGTACTTGGATGGGAGACTGCCTGGGAATACCAGGTGCTGTAAGCTTTTGCTCTCCCGGCCAGCAGGGGTCGCCGTTGGTGCCGTAGGCTTTGGGAGGAAAACCTGCAGGATGGAAAGGTGATCTATAGCCTCATCTCTAGAGATGTTTTGTTGCTGTGGCATGTGTGTGACCCATATTCAAAAAAAAAACCCGTCTGTAAAACGAATATCGAAGCTGCCTCTAAATCTGCAAATGAAGATGAGTCGATAAACCACTCGTTTTTCGTATAACTAGACATATATTCATTTGTTACCGATTTCATTCATTGAGCACGGATACAATAGAGGTACAGCCATTCACTGTTTGACATGTCTGCACTGGTACAGAACCGAGCAATCAGAAAACGGGTGAAACTGTCTTTAGACTCAGCATACAGTACCGAGGCCCCCCATGACCAAATAAAGGCTAACCTCGATAATCAGCCTAAAGAACGCAGACTACAGCAAAACGACTGACTTTGAAAAGGGAATGAACGTCCGGAAGGAGTAGTGGAACTAGCTTGAGATGCTTCTCCGGACCCCTAACTAAAAGCCAGCGAGAACCAGCAGCGGCGTCCACTCCTGTCGAACCGGGATCCTTCCGCAGCCACGCAGCTCATGGTGTCCTAACCCTCCCGTATCTGATTTTGGACCAAGCACATCAGGGGAGAGCGCGAACGCAGTCCCCCACTACCAGAAATTATGCAGTCGAGATTCCCACATTTGGGGAATTCGCAGGGGTCAGCACAGCCGGAGTGCAATGGCCGAGCCTCACCCTGGGTGAACGATTCGATTTTTAAGAACTTTATTTTCTTTTCACAAAAAAATACAGGAAATCACAAATCAGAAAGCTTTACATTAATATACATACTTAAAACAGTATATATGATCACATCTCATTACATTTTGACACGGAACCAGTTACATAGCAACAATTTCTTTTTTTCTGGTGCAAATCACATTCTTTACTTAAACATGATAATGTTTTTCACAGTTTCTTGAGATACTGTCCAATGCCCTCTATTTCCCACAGATTTTCTGCTTCCTCCCTCCCTTCTCTCCACAGATCTCTGAGGTAATAGTTCTCTCGGGTGATGAACAGGGCCAGGCTACCTGCTGCCTTGACTGGGACCTCGATGCCTTTGAACAGCCCCATGTTCCTCACTCTCCACAGGGCGTCTTTCCCACTGTTCACCACGGCCCAGATCCTGTCAAACACGTCAGGAGGAAGCTTGACAGGAGAGATGCCGTATATGATGAAAGCAGCGGTCAGGGTAAATTGGGGCGAGAGAGCCTGCAACCAATCTTCAAACTGTGCCCAGAAGGCCTTAGCAAAAAAGCAGGACCACAGGAGGTGGGTCACAGTCTCCTCCTCGCCGCAGCCCACCCTAACGCAGCGAGGGCTGGGGGTGAGGCCCCTACGGTACAAGAAAGTTCGTACCGGTAAGCACTGGTGGACGACACTCCAGGCTAAATCTCTGTGAATGTTGCACAGAAATTTAGAGGATGTGTGTTTCCACACCTTCCTTGTTTGGGCTGATGTTAAAATGCCCACAGGGGTCTGCCTATTGTTCTGGGGTGCTACGAAATCTTCCAGTTTTTGGACGCTGACATCTCGGAGGGGAATATGGCCAATTGGGTGAGATCTTAGAAAACTTTTAACTGTCCCATAAATTGCAGGGCATGTGTCAGAGAGTGGGACGTCCAGCTTGGGTCTGACACCCCACACTCTGAACACCTCCCTACCTACCCAGAGCCTGGAAAAATAAGTCCAGGTACGCGCTGCAGGTGCTGTTGCAAAGCCTCTCAGCACAGAGGCCAGGAAAATGCACAGCAGCTTCGTAGCAATATCTGGGACAGACTTCCCCCCTGAGGGTAGCGGCCTGTACATTATTTCCCTTCTGAGTCTTTCCTGCTTCCCACCCCATAGAAATTGAAACATCAATCTCCTCAGCACCGCCGCAACACGGTGTGGGATTGGGAAGGTAGAAGCCAGAAAATTCAAGACAGGCAAGAGCTCGGCTTTGATGACCAGCACCTTCCCTGTCATGGTGAGGTCTCGGTCCTTCCATTGCATCAGTTTTTTGTTTAAGATTGGCAATTTGTTCTGCCAATTTACTGTTCCCATCTCTTCTCCAAAATACACCCCCAGGACCTTAATTCTCTTCTCTTGCAGCCTGAGATCATGTCCTTCTTTTGGCTCCCTCCAGTTCTGATAAAAAATCTCACTCTTAGATGTGTTAATTTTTGCGGAGGAAGCCAAAGAGAACCGATCACAGCACTGCAGAGCTCTGCTAATTGAGGCATTGTCAGAGAGGAGCAGGGTGACGTCATCCATGTATAGAGATGTCTTTACCTCTCCTCCCCCACTTCCAGGCACTGGTATCCCATTAATGGCCTGATCCTGGCGCAAGGCACAGGCTAAGGGCTCCATAGCCAAAACGAATAACAAGGGGGATAATGGGCAGCCCTGCCTCACCCCTGAACAGACTTCAAAGGTGCGTGATCTATTGCCATTAACCATGACTCTGCTGTTGCTACCTGTGTACAGCAGGTTAATCCACTTTCTCATGATGGGGCCAAACTTCATGTGCTCAAGTACCGATGTTAAGTACTGCCGGTTTAGGCGGTCAAAGGCCTTTTCTAGGTCTACACCTAAAATGCACAGAGGGAGGGAGCGATCCTCAGAGTACAGACAGACATCCCTCAACAAGGCCAGGTTGTCGCTCATCAGGCGTCCTGCTATCCCACAAGTCTGTTCTTTCCCTACCAGTGAGGCCACTACATTTTGTAGGCGCAGGAAAAGGGCTTTGGACAGGATCTTAGTGTCCACGCCTAACAGGCTGAGGGGTCTCCAGTTCTTTATGTCATTTTTTGCTCCTTTCTTAAACAAGAGAGAGATAGTGCCTTCTCTTAAGGAGTCAGGCAGCAATTCTGTCTTGTAGCTTTCCTCGAATAGGAGCAGTAGCGGATCCTGAAGCAGATCCCAAAAGGTGCAATAAAATTCTTTAGGGAGCCCGTCAGCACCCGGAGTTTTCCCCTTCTGTAAGCTCTCCATAGCCTGTCTCAGCTCTTCTACTGTCAAATCCCTCTCAAGTACTTCCCTATCTTCTTCACTCAAAATGTTTTCTAGCTTTGAGGTAAAAAAATGAATATCTTCATCCTTTACCTCTGTAGAGCTGTACAGTCTTGAGTAGAAGGCCTCGGTGCAGGAGAGGATAGCACTCGGCTCTGTTCTCTCTCGTCCCTCCTCATCAACTACACTTTCCATGACAGTCTTGGAGCCTACCACTTTCCTGAAAAAGAAGCGAGTACACTTCTCATTTTCTTCCAAGAACTGCACTCTGCTTCTTAACAGCACTCCTCGACTACTTTCTTCGGCTATGCTCCGGATGTCCTTTTTTAAAAGGGCGATATCCTCGAGCACATCGAAGCCACTGTGCAGCATCGTGTAGAGACGCTGCAGCTGCCTCTGTTTCCTGGCTAGCACTCCTCTCCGTCTGGCAGCAGCCTTCCTTCCCTCAGCCATGAAAAAGGCCTTTGTCCTCACCTTCACCTCCTCCCACCACTCTCCTACTGACCCGTACAGACACTGCAAGGACAGCCACTGTGATAGTTTCTCCTTGTAGCGGGATACTACCCCCTCGTTCTCTAGCAGCTTTGTGTTGAGTTTCCAGAGGCCTGGGCCAAAGACAGTCCCGCCCTGGAGTTCCACTCTACACCCTAAAGCCTGATGATCTGAGAAGAAGACAGGCTGAAGAGTGACCCCAACAACTTTCACTCTCTCTGAGACAAAGCAATAGTCAATTCTGGAGCTGCTATTCCTCCCTGACCATGTATATCCTGCTGTTGTGGGATATATACATCTATATGTGTCTGAGAGTTTAAAGTCTTGAACTAAGTTTTGCAGGGCCAGTGAGCTGGAATCCAATTTTATCGGCGAGCTAGACTGCCTGTCTGTGTGCTCTAAGATACAATTAAAATCCCCTCCCACTATCACGTCTGTGCTGCATAACAATAGGGGGGAGAGTGCCTTGAGTAGCTCCACCCTTCCTCCTACGTCAGTAGGGCAATACACATTGATTAGCCGCAGGTTAACGGTCCCCCATTCCACATCCACACACAGCAACCTGCCATCTATGACCCTCTGAATACTTTTCAATTTGAATGCCCATCCTTTGAAAAGAATGGCCACGCCAGAGGCTCTGTTGTTATTGTCCCCTGACCAAACAGAAGGCCCTTTATCCCACCTATCTTCAAAACTTTTATACCTCTCTTGATAGGCTAAAGCACACTCCTGCAACATCAACACATCTCCCTCTCTCTGCTGGAGGTAATCAAAGACAGACTGGCATTTAACTCTGTCATTGATACCTCTTGTGTTAAGAGAAATTATGTTAAGAGCCATATTACATAAGAAAGTGGAACCAGTCTTTACAAAACACATTTCTCTTCGGTCTCACCTGTTACCTTTTTCTTTTTCTTTTTCTTCTTACCAATTTCCTGCCAGCCATCCTCTGAATGAGCCTTCATCAGGGTGGCAGCAGTAAAAGCGTTCACAGAGTCCATTTCAAGGAAGGGGGTAGAGGGAGGGGTGGAGAGGTTCCAGCTGTCCCCATCGCCATGCTCTCCTTCCTCCTCGCTCGGGGAGAAAACAGAGTCATTTTTTCTTTTCCTCAAGTCCAGCTCCTGGGAGCACTGAGGGGAAAGGGGTGCAGCCGATGCACCAGTCTCCTCTTCCCCCTCACCCACCAGCTGCTGCAGATCCTCCGTGATGGACTGGATGGAGGAGAGGAGGGCATCTGTAGCACTTGCAGAGTCTGAGAAAAGCAGCTCCGCTGAATCCTGGGTATCCTCGCTGGACCCGCTCCACCGGGGGGCCCCACACTGGCCCTCGTTCTGAGGAGCAGGAGTGGGGGAGGGGTCCTCGCTGTTCTCGGGGGTTTTCAAACCCTCGTGCTTGTCTGGTGCAGTCTGCGGTTGTGGGGGCGTAGTGGATTTCTCTTCCACCAGCCCCGGAGCCACAGCAGGACTGATCCTGGCTGGAGGCTGAGAGTCTTTGTCCAACAAGGGTTCTTTGTTTGACTTGTTGTTTGCTTTGGATTTTCGGGCCGGTTTGGCTGAAACAAGCACTGCCTCATCCTTTCTCATTTTGAGTTTATTGGCGTAGGCGTGAGGGCAGTTCTTAAAAACGTGTCCTTCCGAGCCACATAAATTGCACTTTGGCAGCATTGAACAGTCAGAGGCTAAATGTCCCTGTTTGCCACAGGTCTTGCAGCATTTCACAGTGCAGGACGATGCCAGGTGTCCCACAGCACCACAGCGCCGACACACCTTTGGTTGTCCCACATAAAACACATAGCCATTGCAGGCGCCCAGCCGGATTGTAGAGGGCAGGTGCCTTAAGCCTCCATTTACGCTGTCCGGTAGCAAGCGAACCTCGAATTTCCTTGCTCCTGTTTTTATACCATCAACATCTCTAACCTCAGTTCCATGGTGGACGGTGCAGTACTGGTTAAGCCAGGTGTGAATGTCCTCCGTCTTTGCCAGTTCCGAGAACATAACAACATGCACCGTTTTCCTCTCTCTCTGTGTCAGAGGCTGCAAGTTGATCTTCTCAAGTGCAGGAACTTTGCCTCTTTTTGCCTCAAACACATCCACGCATTGTTCAAACAGAGGATAGGTAGCAAATACAACCTCAAATGCTTTCTGACCTGGGAGAGCGAAGATGAAATCCAAGTGCCAAGGTTCAAAGCCAAGTTCCTTCTGTAACACTTTTCTGCTGAACTGCATACGATCCATGAAGAGGTCATCCAAGAGCTCAAAACGTACAGCATTCTTACGGGATCCAAAGGTTGCCATTTCAAAAACTGCAAATCGAAAGCTGCTTCCAACAAAAGAAAAACAATCCAACTACTCCACCTACAGGCTGATCAAGGTATCTCCCCTGCCAGGTAAGTATGAGTTAAACAGGCCCCTGCAAGCGGCCCGCACCCACAGCACAAATCGCGCAGCCTAGGCCACCTCCTCGCCCCGCACGCCACCGCCTCCTGCTGGGCCCACTCTTTCACACACTCACACGCCACACTAACACTCAAAAGTGTGGGCAAAACGAGAAAACGAGCGCGCCGTTTCCTACACATCTGCAGTCGCCGTTGCGCATTCGCAGCATGTCCCGGGATGCAATTCGGCCTCATTTGCATAACTCCAGACCGGCAGATCGCCACGCAAGCTCGCGACGTGCGCCTGCCACACACCGAACAAACCTTTTCAGCAATTTCCAAAAAACGGGCCTGCTCGCCTGCCCACAAGGCTCCGTCTCTTACCTGCTCTCCAGAGCCTGCTGCCTTCTGTGCTTTTCTCTCGGCACCGCTGCAGCGCACACAACTCCTGCAGCGGGAGGGGGGGAGAAAGTTCCCGCGCTCCGCCGCAGGGAAGGCTCGCTCCGTGCGCACACGTCCTTTCGATGCCAGTCCAACAAGTGCTCCGCATTAGCTGCGTCGGGGCTCCGGCGTGTCGCACCTCACCTCACCTCGCACTGCCCCCTCCTTGAATGTCTGCCGCTGGGCATGCCCCGCTCTCCTCCGCCTTATCTTATCGCGTGTGAGCACCGACAATGGCCACAATGCCGGGGAATGGCACCTGTAAAGTGTTAATTGGGGCACAGGAACAGCCCGTCTCGTCTCGGGGGGGCCGGCTTCAGAGACAATACAGCAAACACAGCGGGGCGGGGGAAGAAGACGACACCACACATGCGGGTACATTCAGCTCCGGCGGGAACGAGACATTTGTCGGTCTTTTCAAGTGCCGAGAGCCGAGCAATCCTTCACTTGTATCGTTTCTCCCCGGTGACTAGATCTGGCCCTGCGACTCTCGACTGGGCTCACCCCCGGGGCAGCCCAGCAGGTGTGAGCCTGGCCGGCACCCGGATGGGAGATTCCACCCCGGAAAAGCTCCGGTTGCTGCTGCTCCTGCAAGAGGTGTGACTGGGACCAGTAGGGAGCGCTCACCCTGCGGGCTGTGTGGCTCTCTTACGCCCCAGCCTCCTGATGGCGACACTCTGCTGCACAAACAGAGGTCAAACCGAGGTCCCGACCCTCCTTGGCCATTAGGAAACCCCAGGGCGTCTCTCAAAAAGAGATGCCGGGGGTGTCCCTCTGGTGTAAGTGCTCCCCTTTACCCATCAGTCGGGGTCTCCTCCTAATCCCCGTCTCACCTGTAACAATCAATGACGAAGCCCCCCTGTCCGTGAGATTTAGTACTCGCGCAAGAGACCGGGAGCAGAGCGCGAACGCGGTCCCCCGCCCCCCACAAAGTGCGCGCTCCGGGTCCTGCAACACAGCGGAAGGGCAGCGAGAAGGAGCCTCTTGCTCTGACGCCGCAAGGCCACAAGAGGGCGGAGGCGCCGCGCGCCCGGCCGACGTGTTGGACCGGTGCGCTTTACGTGCTGAAATAAACACGCGAAAGCCCCGAAATGTTTCCAGAGTGCTGTGCACTGGAGGTTTTTGTCTGGTGAAGACTTGCCTGGTGCTCCTCCGTGCAGATTGTTTGTCCTCCTCCAGTGCGGGACGAGCCAACACAAGGGAGCGCATTCGCCAACATCCAGGCACGCAATGCGATTTGGAAAGCAGCTCCTTTCCAAAGAGTGGCACACGAACGATCCTTCAGTCCCGCTCGGGGGGCACGGAACCCCCGCCACACACAGCTTCAAGTAGCGAGTCAGGCGGCAGGGCTTTCGCTTACGGCCACACCACCCTGAACACGCCCGATCTCGTCTGATCTCGGAAGCTAAGCAGCGTCGGGCCTGGTTAGTACTTGGATGGGAGACTGCCTGGGAATACCAGGTGCTGTAAGCTTTTGCTCTCCCAGCCAGCAGGGGTCGCCGTTGGTGCCGTAGGCTTTGGGAGGAAAACCTGCAGGATGGAAAGGTGATCTATAGCCTCATCTCTAGAGATGTTTTGTTGCTGTGGCATGTGTGTGACCCATATTCAAAAAAAAAAACCCGTCTGTAAAACGAATATCGAAGCTGCCTCTAAATCTGCAAATGAAGATGAGTCGATAAACCACTCGTTTTTCGTATAACTAGACATATATTCATTTGTTACCGATTTCATTCATTGAGCACGGATACAATAGAGGTACAGCCATTCACTGTTTGACATGTCTGCACTGGTACAGAACCGAGCAATCAGAAAACGGGTGAAACTGTCTTTAGACTCAGCATACAGTACCGAGGCCCCCCATGACCAAATAAAGGCTAACCTCGATAATCAGCCTAAAGAACGCAGACTACAGCAAAACGACTGACTTTGAAAAGGGAATGAACGTCCGGAAGGAGTAGTGGAACTAGCTTGAGATGCTTCTCCGGACCCCTAACTAAAAGCCAGCGAGAACCAGCAGCGGCGTCCACTCCTGTCGAACCGGGATCCTTCCGCAGCCACGCAGCTCGTGGTGTCCTAACCCTCCCGTATCTGATTTTGGACCAAGCACATCAGGGGAGAGCGCGAACGCAGTCCCCCACTACCAGAAATTATGCAGTCGAGATTCCCACATTTGGGGAATTCGCAGGGGTCAGCACAGCCGGAGTGCAATGGCCGAGCCTCACCCTGGGTGAACCTCCTTCTTGATCAAGGTATCTCCCCTGCCAGGTAAGTATGAGTTAAACAGGCCCCTGCAAGCGGCCCGCACCCACAGCACAAATCGCGCAGCCTAGGCCACCTCCTCGCCCCGCACGCCACCGCCTCCTGCTGGGCCCACTCTTTCACACACTCACACGCCACACTAACACTCAAAAGTGTGGGCAAAACGAGAAAACGAGCGCGCCGTTTCCTACACATCTGCAGTCGCCGTTGCGCATTCGCAGCATGTCCCGGGATGCAATTCGGCCTCATTTGCATAACTCCAGACCGGCAGATCGCCACGCAAGCTCGCGACGTGCGCCTGCCACACACCGAACAAACCTTTTCAGCAATTTCCAAAAAACGGGCCTGCTCGCCTGCCCACAAGGCTCCGTCTCTTACCTGCTCTCCAGAGCCTGCTGCCTTCTGTGCTTTTCTCTCGGCACCGCTGCAGCGCACACAACTCCTGCAGCGGGAGGGGGGGAGAAAGTTCCCGCGCTCCGCCGCAGGGAAGGCTCGCTCCGTGCGCACACGTCCTTTCGATGCCAGTCCAACAAGTGCTCCGCATTAGCTGCGTCGGGGCTCCGGCGTGTCGCACCTCACCTCACCTCGCACTGCCCCCTCCTTGAATGTCTGCCGCTGGGCATGCCCCGCTCTCCTCCGCCTTATCTTATCGCGTGTGAGCACCGACAATGGCCACAATGCCGGGGAATGGCACCTGTAAAGTGTTAATTGGGGCACAGGAACAGCCCGTCTCGTCTCGGGGGGGCCGGCTTCAGAGACAATACAGCAAACACAGCGGGGCGGGGGAAGAAGACGACACCACACATGCGGGTACATTCAGCTCCGGCGGGAACGAGACATTTGTCGGTCTTTTCAAGTGCCGAGAGCCGAGCAATCCTTCACTTGTATCGTTTCTCCCGGGTGACTAGATCTGGCCCTGCGACTCTCGACTGGGCTCACCCCCGGGGCAGCCCAGCAGGTGTGAGCCTGGCCGGCACCCGGATGGGAGATTCCACCCCGGAAAAGCTCCGGTTGCTGCTGCTCCTGCAAGAGGTGTGACTGGGACCAGTAGGGAGCGCTCACCCTGCGGGCTGTGTGGCTCTCTTACGCCCCAGCCTCCTGATGGCGACACTCTGCTGCACAAACAGAGGTCAAACCGAGGTCCCGACCCTCCTTGGCCATTAGGAAACCCCAGGGCGTCTCTCAAAAAGAGATGCCGGGGGTGTCCCTCTGGTGTAAGTGCTCCCCTTTACCCATCAGTCGGGGTCTCCTCCTAATCCCCGTCTCACCTGTAACAATCAATGACGAGGCCCCCCTGTCCGTGAGATTTAGTACTCGCGCAAGAGACCGGGGGCAGAGCGCGAACGCGGTCCCCCGCCCCCCACAAAGTGCGCGCTCCGGGTCCTGCAACACAGCGGAAGGGCAGCGAGAAGGAGCCTCTTGCTCTGACGCCGCAAGGCCACAAGAGGGCGGAGGCGCCGCGCGCCCGGCCGACGTGTTGGACCGGTGCGCTTTACGTGCTGAAATAAACACGCAAAAGCCCCGAAATGTTTCCAGAGTGCTGTGCACTGGAGGTTTTTGTCTGGTGAAGACTTGCCTGGTGCTCCTCCGTGCAGATTGTTTGTCCTCCTCCAGTGCGGGACGAGCCAACACAAGGGAGCGCATTCGCCAACATCCAGGCACGCAATGCGATTTGGAAAGCAGCTCCTTTCTAAAGAGTGGCACACGAACGATCCTTCAGTCCCGCTCGGGGGGCACGGAACCCCCGCCACACACAGCTTCAAGTAGCGAGTCAGGCGCCGGGGCTTTTGCTTACGGCCACACCACCCTGAACACGCCCGATCTCGTCTGATCTCAGAAGCTAAGCAGCGTCGGGCCTGGTTAGTACTTGGATGGGAGACTGCCTGGGAATACCAGGTGCTGTAAGCTTTTGCTCTCCCGGCCAGCAGGGGTCGCCGTTGGTGCCGTAGGCTTTGGGAGGAAAACCTGCAGGATGGAAAGGTGATCTATAGCCTCATCTCTAGAGATGTTTTGTTGCTGTGGCATGTGTGTGACCCATATTCAAAAAAAAAAACCCGTCTGTAAAACGAATATCGAAGCTGCCTCTAAATCTGCAAATGAAGATGAGTCGATAAACCACTCGTTTTTCGTATAACTAGACATATATTCATTTGTTACCGATTTCATTCATTGAGCACGGATACAATAGAGGTACAGCCATTCACTGTTTGACATGTCTGCACTGGTACAGAACCGAGCAATCAGAAAACGGGTGAAACTGTCTTTAGACTCAGCATACAGTACCGAGGCCCCCCATGACCAAATAAAGGCTAACCTCGATAATCAGCCTAAAGAACGCAGACTACAGCAAAACGACTGACTTTGAAAAGGGAATGAACGTCCGGAAGGAGTAGTGGAACTAGCTTGAGATGCTTCTCCGGACCCCTAACTAAAAGCCAGCGAGAACCAGCAGCGGCGTCCACTCCTGTCGAACCGGGATCCTTCCGCAGCCACGCAGCTCGTGGTGTCCTAACCCTCCCGTATCTGATTTTGGACCAAGCACATCAGGGGAGAGCGCGAACGCAGTCCCCCACTACCAGAAATTATGCAGTCGAGATTCCCACATTTGGGGAATTCGCAGGGGTCAGCACAGCCGGAGTGCAATGGCCGAGCCTCACCCTGGGTGAACCGATTTCGATTTTTAAGAACTTTATTTTCTTTTCACAAAAAAATACAGGAAATCACAAATCAGAAAGCTTTACATTAATATACATACTTAAAACAGTATATATGATCACATCTCATTACATTTTGACACGGTAACAGTTACATAGCAACAATTTTCTTTTTTTCTGGTGCAAATCACATTCTTTACTTAAACATGATAATGTTTTTCACAGTTTCTTGAGATATTGACCTATGCTCTCTATTTCCCACAGACTTTCTGCTTCCTCCCTCCCTTCTCTCCACAGATCTCTGAGGTAATAGTTCTCTCGGGTGATGAACAGGGCCAGGCTACCTGCTGCCTTGACTGGGACCTCGATGCCTTTGAACAGCCCCATGTTCCTCACTCTCCACAGGGCGTCTTTCCCACTGTTCACCACGGCCCAGATCCTGTCAAACACGTCAGGGGGAAGTTTGACAGGAGAGATGCCGTATATGATGAAAGCAGCGGTCAGGGTAAATTGGGGCGAGAGAGCCTGCAACCAATCTTCAAACTGGGCCCAGAAGGCCTTAGCAAAAAAGCAGGACCACAGGAGATGGGTCACAGTCTCCTCCTCGCCGCAGCCCACCCTAACGCAGCGAGGGCTGGGGGTGAGGCCCCTACGGTACAAGAAAGTTCGTACCGGTAAGCACTGGTGGACGACACTCCAGGCTAAATCTCTGTGAATGTTGCACAGAAATTTAGAGGATGTGTGTTTCCACACCTTCCTTGTTTGGGCTGATGTTAAAATGCCCACAGGGGTCTGCCTATTGTTCTGGGGTGCTACGAAATCTTCCAGTTTTTGGACGCTGACATCTCGGAGGGGAATATGGCCAATTGGGTGAGATCTTAGAAAACTTTTAACTGTCCCATAAATTGCAGGGCATGTGTCAGAGAGTGGGACGTCCAGCTTGGGTCTGACACCCCACACTCTGAACACCTCCCTACCTACCCAGAGCCTGGAAAAATAAGTCCAGGTACGCGCTGCAGGTGCTGTTGCAAAGCCTCTCAGCACAGAGGCCAGGAAAATGCACAGCAGCTTCGTAGCAATATCTGGGACAGACTTCCCCCCTGAGGGTAGCGGCCTGTACATTATTTCCCTTCTGAGTCTTTCCTGCTTCCCACCCCATAGAAATTGAAACATCAATCTCCTCAGCACCGCCGCAACACGGTGTGGGATTGGGAAGGTAGAAGCCAGAAAATTCAAGACAGGCAAGAGCTCGGCTTTGATGACCAGCACCTTCCCTGTCATGGTGAGGTCTCGGTCCTTCCATTGCATCAGTTTTTTGTTTAAGATTGGCAATTTGTTCTGCCAATTTACTGTTCCCATCTCTTCTCCAAAATACACCCCCAGGACCTTAATTCTCTTCTCTTGCAGCCTGAGATCATGTCCTTCTTTTGGCTCCCTCCAGTTCTGATAAAAAATCTCACTCTTAGATGTGTTAATTTTTGCGGAGGAAGCCAAAGAGAACCGATCACAGCACTGCAGAGCTCTGCTAATTGAGGCATTGTCAGAGAGGAGCAGGGTGACGTCATCCATGTATAGAGATGTCTTTACCTCTCCTCCCCCACTTCCAGGCGCTGGTATCCCATTAATGGCCTGATCCTGGCGCAAGGCACAGGCTAAGGGCTCCATAGCCAAAACGAATAACAAGGGGGATAATGGGCAGCCCTGCCTCACCCCTGAACAGACTTCAAAGGTGCGTGATCTATTGCCATTAACCATGACTCTGCTGTTGCTACCTGTGTACAGCAGGTTAATCCACTTTCTCATGATGGGGCCAAACTTCATGTGCTCAAGTACCGATGTTAAGTACTGCCGGTTTAGGCGGTCAAAGGCCTTTTCTAGGTCTACACCTAAAATGCACAGAGGGAGGGAGCGATCCTCAGAGTACAGACAGACATCCCTCAACAAGGCCAGGTTGTCGCTCATCAGGCGTCCTGCTATCCCACAAGTCTGTTCTTTCCCTACCAGTGAGGCCACTACATTTTGTAGGCGCAGGAAAAGGGCTTTGGACAGGATCTTAGTGTCCACGCCTAACAGGCTGAGGGGTCTCCAGTTCTTTATGTCATTTTTTGCTCCTTTCTTAAACAAGAGAGAGATAGTGCCTTCTCTTAAGGAGTCAGGCAGCAATTCTGTCTTGTAGCTTTCCTCGAATAGGAGCAGTAGCGGATCCTGAAGCAGATCCCAAAAGGTGCAATAAAATTCTTTAGGGAGCCCGTCAGCACCCGGAGTTTTCCCCTTCTGTAAGCTCTCCATAGCCTGTCTCAGCTCTTCTACTGTCAAATCCCTCTCAAGTACTTCCCTATCTTCTTCACTCAAAATGTTTTCTAGCTTTGAGGTAAAAAAATGAATATCTTCATCCTTTACCTCTGTAGAGCTGTACAGTCTTGAGTAGAAGGCCTCGGTGCAGGAGAGGATAGCACTCGGCTCTGTTCTCTCTCGTCCCTCCTCATCAACTACACTTTCCATGACAGTCTTGGAGCCTACCACTTTCCTGAAAAAGAAGCGAGTACACTTCTCATTTTCTTCCAAGAACTGCACTCTGCTTCTTAACAGCACTCCTCGACTACTTTCTTCGGCTATGCTCCGGATGTCCTTTTTTAAAAGGGCGATATCCTCGAGCACATCGAAGCCACTGTGCAGCATCGTGTAGAGACGCTGCAGCTGCCTCTGTTTCCTGGCTAGCACTCCTCTCCGTCTGGCAGCAGCCTTCCTTCCCTCAGCCATGAAAAAGGCCTTTGTCCTCACCTTCACCTCCTCCCACCACTCTCCTACTGACCCGTACAGACACTGCAAGGACAGCCACTGTGATAGTTTCTCCTTGTAGCGGGATACTACCCCCTCGTTCTCTAGCAGCTTTGTGTTGAGTTTCCAGAGGCCTGGGCCAAAGACAGTCCCGCCCTGGAGTTCCACTCTACACCCTAAAGCCTGATGATCTGAGAAGAAGACAGGCTGAAGAGTGACCCCAACAACTTTCACTCTCTCTGAGACAAAGCAATAGTCAATTCTGGAGCTGCTATTCCTCCCTGACCATGTATATCCTGCTGTTGTGGGATATATACATCTATATGTGTCTGAGAGTTTAAAGTCTTGAACTAAGTTTTGCAGGGCCAGTGAGCTGGAATCCAATTTTATCGGCGAGCTAGACTGCCTGTCTGTGTGCTCTAAGATACAATTAAAATCCCCTCCCACTATCACGTCTGTGCTGCATAACAATAGGGGGGAGAGTGCCTTGAGTAGCTCCACCCTTCCTCCTACGTCAGTAGGGCAATACACATTGATTAGCCGCAGGTTAACGGTCCCCCATTCCACATCCACACACAGCAACCTGCCATCTATGACTCTCTGAATACTTTTCAATTTGAATGCCCATCCTTTGAAAAGAATGGCCACGCCAGAGGCTCTGTTGTTATTGTCCCCTGACCAAACAGAAGGCCCTTTATCCCACCTATCTTCAAAACTTTTATACCTCTCTTGATAGGCTAAAGCACACTCCTGCAACATCAACACATCTCCCTCTCTCTGCTGGAGGTAATCAAAGACAGACTGGCATTTAACTCTGTCATTGATACCTCTTGTGTTAAGAGAAATTATGTTAAGAGCCATATTACATAAGAAAGTGGAACCAGTCTTTACAAAACACATTTCTCTTCGGTCTCACCTGTTACCTTTTTCTTTTTCTTTTTCTTCTTACCAATTTCCTGCCAGCCATCCTCTGAATGAGCCTTCATCAGGGTGGCAGCAGTAAAAGCGTTCACAGAGTCCATTTCAAGGAAGGGGGTAGAGGGAGGGGTGGAGAGGTTCCAGCTGTCCCCATCGCCATGCTCTCCTTCCTCCTCGCTCGGGGAGAAAACAGAGTCATTTTTTCTTTTCCTCAAGTCCAGCTCCTGGGAGCACTGAGGGGAAAGGGGTGCAGCCGATGCACCAGTCTCCTCTTCCCCCTCACCCACCAGCTGCTGCAGATCCTCCGTGATGGACTGGATGGAGGAGAGGAGGGCATCTGTAGCACTTGCAGAGTCTGAGAAAAGCAGCTCCGCTGAATCCTGGGTATCCTCGCTGGACCCGCTCCACCGGGGGGCCCCACACTGGCCCTCGTTCTGAGGAGCAGGAGTGGGGGAGGGGTCCTCGCTGTTCTCGGGGGTTTTCAAACCCTCGTGCTTGTCTGGTGCAGTCTGCGGTTGTGGGGGCGTAGTGGATTTCTCTTCCACCAGCCCCGGAGCCACAGCAGGACTGATCCTGGCTGGAGGCTGAGAGTCTTTGTCCAACAAGGGTTCTTTGTTTGACTTGTTGTTTGCTTTGGATTTTCGGGCCGGTTTGGCTGAAACAAGCACTGCCTCATCCTTTCTCATTTTGAGTTTATTGGCGTAGGCGTGAGGGCAGTTTTTAAAAACGTGTCCTTCCGAGCCACATAAATTGCACTTTGGCAGCATTGAACAGTCAGAGGCTAAATGTCCCTGTTTGCCACAGGTCTTGCAGCATTTCACAGTGCAGGACGATGCCAGGTGTCCCACAGCACCACAGCGCCGACACACCTTTGGTTGTCCCACATAAAACACATAGCCATTGCAGGCGCCCAGCCGGATTGTAGAGGGCAGGTGCCTTAAGCCTCCATTTACGCTGTCCGGTAGCAAGCGAACCTCGAATTTCCTTGCTCCTGTTTTTATACCATCAACATCTCTAACCTCAGTTCCATGGTGGACGGTGCAGTACTGGTTAAGCCAGGTGTGAATGTCCTCCGTCTTTGCCAGTTCCGAGAACATAACAACATGCACCGTTTTCCTCTCTCTCTGTGTCAGAGGCTGCAAGTTGATCTTCTCAAGTGCAGGAACTTTGCCTCTTTTTGCATCAAACACATCCACGCATTGTTCAAACAGAGGATAGGTAGCAAATACAACCTCAAATGCTTTCTGACCTGGGAGAGCGAAGATGAAATCCAAGTGCCGAGGTTCAAAGCCAAGTTCCTTCTGTAACACTTTTCTGCTGAACTGCATACGATCCATGAAGAGGTCATCCAAGAGCTCAAAACGTACAGCATTCTTACGGGATCCAAAGGTTGCCATTTCAAAAACCGCAAATCGAACACTGCTTCCAACAAAAGAAAAACAATCCAACTACTCCACCTACAGGCTGATCAAGGTATCTCCCCTGCCAGGTAAGTATGAGTTAAACAGGCCCCTGCAAGCGGCCCGCACCCACAGCACAAATCGCGCAGCCTAGGCCACCTCCTCGCCCCGCACGCCACCGCCTCCTGCTGGGCCCACTCTTTCACACACTCACACGCCACACTAACACTCAAAAGTGTGGGCAAAACGAGAAAACGAGCGCGCCGTTTCCTACACATCTGCAGTCGCCGTTGCGCATTCGCAGCATGTCCCGGGATGCAATTCGGCCTCATTTGCATAACTCCAGACCGGCAGATCGCCACGCAAGCTCGCGACGTGCGCCTGCCACACACCGAACAAACCTTTTCAGCAATTTCCAAAAAACGGGCCTGCTCGCCTGCCCACAAGGCTCCGTCTCTTACCTGCTCTCCAGAGCCTGCTGCCTTCTGTGCTTTTCTCTCGGCACCGCTGCAGCGCACACAACTCCTGCAGCGGGAGGGGGGGAGAAAGTTCCCGCGCTCCGCCGCAGGGAAGGCTCGCTCCGTGCGCACACGTCCTTTCGATGCCAGTCCAACAAGTGCTCCGCATTAGCTGCGTCGGGGCTCCGGCGTGTCGCACCTCACCTCACCTCGCACTGCCCCCTCCTTGAATGTCTGCCGCTGGGCATGCCCCGCTCTCCTCCGCCTTATCTTATCGCGTGTGAGCACCGACAATGGCCACAATGCCGGGGAATGGCACCTGTAAAGTGTTAATTGGGGCACAGGAACAGCCCGTCTCGTCTCGGGGGGGCCGGCTTCAGAGACAATACAGCAAACACAGCGGGGCGGGGGAAGAAGACGACACCACACATGCGGGTACATTCAGCTCCGGCGGGAACGAGACATTTGTCGGTCTTTTCAAGTGCCGAGAGCCGAGCAATCCTTCACTTGTATCGTTTCTCCCCGGTGACTAGATCTGGCCCTGCGACTCTCGACTGGGCTCACCCCCGGGGCAGCCCAGCAGGTGTGAGCCTGGCCGGCACCCGGATGGGAGATTCCACCCCGGAAAAGCTCCGGTTGCTGCTGCTCCTGCAAGAGGTGTGACTGGGACCAGTAGGGAGCGCTCACCCTGCGGGCTGTGTGGCTCTCTTACGCCCCAGCCTCCTGATGGCGACACTCTGCTGCACAAACAGAGGTCAAACCGAGGTCCCGACCCTCCTTGGCCATTAGGAAACCCCAGGGCGTCTCTCAAAAAGAGATGCCGGGGGTGTCCCTCTGGTGTAAGTGCTCCCCTTTACCCATCAGTCGGGGTCTCCTCCTAATCCCCATCTCACCTGTAACAATCAATGACGAGGCCCCCCTGTCCGTGAGATTTAGTACTCGCGCAAGAGACCGGGGGCAGAGCGCGAACACGGTCCCCCGCCCCCCACAAAGTGCGCGCTCCGGGTCCTGCAACACAGCGGAAGGGCAGCGAGAAGGAGCCTCTTGCTCTGACGCCGCAAGGCCACAAGAGGGCGGAGGCGCCGCGCGCCCGGCCGACGTGTTGGACCGGTGCGCTTTACGTGCTGAAATAAACACGCGAAAGCCCCGAAATGTTTCCAGAGTGCTGTGCACTGGAGGTTTTTGTCTGGTGAAGACTTGCCTGGTGCTCCTCCGTGCAGATTGTTTGTCCTCCTCCAGTGCGGGACGAGCCAACACAAGGGAGCGCATTCGCCAACATCCAGGCACGCAATGCGATTTGGAAAGCAGCTCCTTTCCAAAGAGTGGCACACGAACGATCCTTCAGTCCCGCTCGGGGGGCACGGAACCCCCGCCACACACAGCTTCAAGTAGCGAGTCAGGCGCCGGGGCTTTCGCTTATGGCCACACCACCCTGAACACGCCCGATCTCGTCTGATCTCGGAAGCTAAGCAGCGTCGGGCCTGGTTAGTACTTGGATGGGAGACTGCCTGGGAATACCAGGTGCTGTAAGCTTTTGCTCTCCCGGCCAGCAGGGGTCGCCGTTGGTGCCGTAGGCTTTGGGAGGAAAACCTGCAGGATGGAAAGGTGATCTATAGCCTCATCTCTAGAGATGTTTTGTTGCTGTGGCATGTGTGTGACCCATATTCAAAAAAAAAAACCCGTCTGTAAAACGAATATCGAAGCTGCCTCTAAATCTGCAAATGAAGATGAGTCGATAAACCACTCGTTTTTCGTATAACTAGACATATATTCATTTGTTACCGATTTCATTCATTGAGCACGGATACAATAGAGGTACAGCCATTCACTGTTTGACATGTCTGCACTGGTACAGAACCGAGCAATCAGAAAACGGGTGAAACTGTCTTTAGACTCAGCATACAGTACCGAGGCCCCCCATGACCAAATAAAGGCTAACCTCGATAATCAGCCTAAAGAACGCAGACTACAGCAAAACGACTGACTTTGAAAAGGGAATGAACGTCCGGAAGGAGTAGTGGAACTAGCTTGAGATGCTTCTCCGGACCCCTAACTAAAAGCCAGCGAGAACCAGCAGCGGCGTCCACTCCTGTCGAACCGGGATCCTTCCGCAGCCACGCAGCTCGTGGTGTCCTAACCCTCCCGTATCTGATTTTGGACCAAGCACATCAGGGGAGAGCGCGAACGCAGTCCCCCACTACCAGAAATTATGCAGTCGAGATTCCCACATTTGGGGAATTCGCAGGGGTCAGCACAGCCGAAGTGCAATGGCCGAGCCTCACCCTGGGTGAACCTCCTTCTTGATCAAGGTATCTCCCCTGCCAGGTAAGTATGAGTTAAACAGGCCCCTGCAAGCGGCCCGCACCCACAGCACAAATCGCGCGGCCTAGGCCACCTCCTCGCCCCGCACGCCACCGCCTCCTGCTGGGCCCACTCTTTCACACACTCACACGCCACACTAACACTCAAAAGTGTGGGCAAAACGAGAAAACGAGCGCGCCGTTTCCTACACATCTGCAGTCGCCGTTGCGCATTCGCAGCATGTCCCGGGATGCAATTCGGCCTCATTTGCATAACTCCAGACCGGCAGATCGCCACGCAAGCTCGCGACGTGCGCCTGCCACACACCGAACAAACCTTTTCAGCAATTTCCAAAAAACGGGCCTGCTCGCCTGCCCACAAGGCTCCGTCTCTTACCTGCTCTCCAGAGCCTGCTGCCTTCTGTGCTTTTCTCTCGGCACCGCTGCAGCGCACACAACTCCTGCAGCAGGAGGGGGGGAGAAAGTTCCCGCGCTCCGCCGCAGGGAAGGCTCGCTCCGTGCGCACACGTCCTTTCGATGCCAGTCCAACAAGTGCTCCGCATTAGCTGCGTCGGGGCTCCGGCGTGTCGCACCTCACCTCACCTCGCACTGCCCCCTCCTTGAATGTCTGCCGCTGGGCATGCCCCGCTCTCCTCCGCCTTATCTTATCGCGTGTGAGCACCGACAATGGCCACAATGCCGGGGAATGGCACCTGTAAAGTGTTAATTGGGGCACAGGAACAGCCCGTCTCGTCTCGGGGGGGCCGGCTTCAGAGACAATACAGCAAACACAGCGGGGCGGGGGAAGAAGACGACACCACACATGCGGGTACATTCAGCTCCGGCGGGAACGAGACATTTGTCGGTCTTTTCAAGTGCCGAGAGCCGAGCAATCCTTCACTTGTATCGTTTCTCCCCGGTGACTAGATCTGGCCCTGCGACTCTCGACTGGGCTCACCCCCGGGGCAGCCCAGCAGGTGTGAGCCTGGCCGGCACCCGGATGGGAGATTCCACCCCGGAAAAGCTCCGGTTGCTGCTGCTCCTGCAAGAGGTGTGACTGGGACCAGTAGGGAGCGCTCACCCTGCGGGCTGTGTGGCTCTCTTACGCCCCAGCCTCCTGATGGCGACACTCTGCTGCACAAACAGGCGCCGTCCTTCGGGGGAGGCGTCAAACCGAGGTTCCGACCCTCCTTGGCCATTAGGAAACCCCAGGGCGTCTCTCAAAAAGAGACGCCGGGGGTGTCCCTCTGGTGTTAGTGCTCCCCTTTACCCATCAGTCGGGGTCTCCTCCTAATCCCCGTCTCACCTGTAATAATCAATGACGAGGCCCCCCTGTCCGTGAGATTTAGTACTCGCGCAAGAGACCGGGGGCAGAGCGCGAACGCGGTCCCCCGCCCCCCACAAAGTGCGCGCTCCGGGTTCCCTCTCGGGGCCCTGCAACACAGCGGAAGGGCAGCGAGAAGGAGCCTCTTGCTCTGACGCCGCAAGGCCACAAGAGGGCAGAGGCGCCGCGCGCCCGGCCGACGTGTTGGACCGGTGCGCTTTACGTGCTGAAATAAACACGCGAAAGCCCCGAAATGTTTCCAGAGTGCTGTGCACTGGAGGTTTTTGTCTGGTGAAGACTTGCCTGGTGCTCCTCCGTGCAGATTGTTTGTCCTCCTCCAGTGCGGGACGAGCCAACACAAGGGAGCGCATTCGCCAACATCCAGGCACGCAATGCGATTTGGAAAGCAGCTCCTTTCCAAAGAGTGGCACACGAACGATCCTTCAGTCCCGCTCGGGGGGCACGGAACCCCCGCCACACACAGCTTCAAGTAGCGAGTCAGGCGCCGGGGCTTTTGCTTACGGCCACACCACCCTGAACACGCCCGATCTCGTCTGATCTCGGAAGCTAAGCAGCGTCGGGCCTGGTTAGTACTTGGATGGGAGACTGCCTGGGAATACCAGGTGCTGTAAGCTTTTGCTCTCCCGGCCAGCAGGGGTCGCCGTTGGTGCCGTAGGCTTTGGGAGGAAAACCTGCAGGATGGAAAGGTGATCTATAGCCTCATCTCTAGAGATGTTTTGTTGCTGTGGCATGTGTGTGACCCATATTCAAAAAAAAAAACCCGTCTGTAAAACGAATATCGAAGCTGCCTCTAAATCTGCAAATGAAGATGAGTCGATAAACCACTCGTTTTTCGTATAACTAGACATATATTCATTTGTTACCGATTTCATTCATTGAGCACGGATACAATAGAGGTACAGCCATTCACTGTTTGACATGTCTGCACTGGTACAGAACCGAGCAATCAGAAAACGGGTGAAACTGTCTTTAGACTCAGCATACAGTACCGAGGCCCCCCATGACCAAATAAAGGCTAACCTCGATAATCAGCCTAAAGAACGCAGACTACAGCAAAACGACTGACTTTGAAAAGGGAATGAACGTCCGGAAGGAGTAGTGGAACTAGCTTGAGATGCTTCTCCGGACCCCTAACTAAAAGCCAGCGAGAACCAGCAGCGGCGTCCACTCCTGTCGAACCGGGATCCTTCCGCAGCCACGCAGCTCGTGGTGTCCTAACCCTCCCGTATCTGATTTTGGACCAAGCACATCAGGGGAGAGCGCGAACGCAGTCCCCCACTACCAGAAATTATGCAGTCGAGATTCCCACATTTGGGGAATTCGCAGGGGTCAGCACAGCCGGAGTGCAATGGCCGAGCCTCACCCTGGGTGAACCTCCTTCTTGATCAAGGTATCTCCCCTGCCAGGTAAGTATGAGTTAAACAGGCCCCTGCAAGCGGCCCGCACCCACAGCACAAATCGCGCAGCCTAGGCCACGCAAGCTCGCGACGTGCGCCTGCCACACACCGAACAAACCTTTTCAGCAATTTCCAAAAAACGGGCCTGCTCGCCTGCCCACAAGGCTCCGTCTCTTACCTGCTCTCCAGAGCCTGCTGCCTTCTGTGCTTTTCTCTCGGCACCGCTGCAGCGCACACAACTCCTGCAGCGGGAGGGGGGGAGAAAGTTCCCGCGCTCCGCCGCAGGGAAGGCTCGCTCCGTGCGCACACGTCCTTTCGATGCCAGTCCAACAAGTGCTCCGCATTAGCTGTGTCGGGGCTCCGGCGTGTCGCACCTCACCTCACCTCGCACTGCCCCCTCCTTGAATGTCTGCCGCTGGGCATGCCCCGCTCTCCTCCGCCTTATCTTATCGCGTGTGAGCACCGACAATGGCCACAATGCCGGGGAATGGCACCTGTAAAGTGTTAATTGGGGCACAGGAACAGCCCGTCTCGTCTCGGGGGGGCCGGCTTCAGAGACAATACAGCAAACACAGCGGGGCGGGGGAAGAAGACGACACCACACATGCGGGTACATTCAGCTCCGGTGGGAACGAGACATTTGTCGGTCTTTTCAAGTGCCGAGAGCCGAGCAATCCTTCACTTGTATCGTTTCTCCCCGGTGACTAGATCTGGCCCTGCGACTCTCGACTGGGCTCACCCCCGGGGCAGCCCAGCAGGTGTGAGCCTGGCCGGCACCCGGATGGGAGATTCCACCCCGGAAAAGCTCCGGTTGCTGCTGCTCCTGCAAGAGGTGTGACTGGGACCAGTAGGGAGCGCTCACCCTGCGGGCTGTGTGGCTCTCTTACGCCCCAGCCTCCTGATGGCGACACTCTGCTGCACAAACAGGCGCCGTCCTTCGGGGGAGGCGTCAAACCGAGGTCCCGACCCTCCTTGGCCATTAGGAAACCCCAGGGCGTCTCTCAAAAAGAGACGCCGGGGGTGTCCCTCTGGTGTTAGTGCTCCACTTTACCCATCAGTCGGGGTCTCCTCCTAATCCCCGTCTCACCTGTAACAATCAATGACGAGGCCCCCCTGTCCGTGAGATTTAGTACTCGCGCAAGAGACCGGGGGCAGAGCGCGAACGCGGTCCCCCGCCCCCCACAAAGTGCGCGCTCCGGGTTCCCTCTCGGGGCCCTGCAACACAGCGGAAGGGCAGCGAGAAGGAGCCTCTTGCTCTGACGCTGCAAGGCCACAAGAGGGCGGAGGCGCCGCGCGCCCGGCCGACGTGTTGGACCGGTGCGCTTTACGTGCTGAAATAAACACGCGAAAGCCCCGAAATGTTTCCAGAGTGCTGTGCACTGGAGGTTTTTGTCTGGTGAAGACTTGCCTGGTGCTCCTCCGTGCAGATTGTTTGTCCTCCTCCAGTGTGGGACGAGCCAACACAAGGGAGCGCATTCGCCAACATCCAGGCACGCAATGCGATTTGGAAAGCAGCTCCTTTCCAAAGAGTTGCACACGAACGATCCTTCAGTCCCGCTCGGGGGGCACGGAACCCCCGCCACACACAGCTTCAAGTAGCGAGTCAGGCGCCGGGGCTTTCGCTTACGGCCACACCACCCTGAACACGCCCGATCTCGTCTGATCTCGGAAGCTAAGCAGCGTCGGGCCTGGTTAGTACTTGGATGGGAGACTGCCTGGGAATACCAGGTGCTGTAAGCTTTTGCTCTCCCGGCCAGCAGGGGTCGCCGTTGGTGCCGTAGGCTTTGGGAGGAAAACCTGCAGGATGGAAAGGTGATCTATAGCCTCATCTCTAGAGATGTTTTGTTGCTGTGGCATGTGTGTGACCCATATTCAAAAAAAAAAACCCGTCTGTAAAACGAATATCGAAGCTGCCTCTAAATCTGCAAATGAAGATGAGTCGATAAACCACTCGTTTTTCGTATAACTAGACATATATTCATTTGTTACCGATTTCATTCATTGAGCACGGATACAATAGAGGTACAGCCATTCACTGTTTGACATGTCTGCACTGGTACAGAACCGAGCAATCAGAAAATGGGTGAAACTGTCTTTAGACTCAGCATACAGTACCGAGGCCCCCCATGACCAAATAAAGGCTAACCTCGATAATCAGCCTAAAGAACGCAGACTACAGCAAAACGACTGACTTTGAAAAGGGAATGAACGTCCGGAAGGAGTAGTGGAACTAGCTTGAGATGCTTCTCCGGACCCCTAACTAAAAGCCAGCGAGAACCAGCAGCGGGGTCCACTCCTGTCGAACCGGGATCCTTCCGCAGCCACGCAGCTCGTGGTGTCCTAACCCTCCCGTATCTGATTTTGGACCAAGCACATCAGGGGAGAGCGCGAACGCAGTCCCCCACTACCAGAAATTATGCAGTCGAGATTCCCACATTTGGGGAATTCGCAGGGGTCAGCACAGCCGGAGTGCAATGGCCGAGCCTCGCCCTGGGTGAACCGATTTCGATTTTTAAGAACTTTATTTTCTTTTCACAAAAAAATACAGGAAATCACAAATCAGAAAGCTTTACATTAATATACATACTTAAAACAGTATATATGATCACATCTCATTACATTTTGACACGGTAACAGTTACATAGCAACAATTTACTTTTTTTCTGGTGCAAATCACATTCTTTATTTAAACATGATAATGTTTTTCACAGTTTCTTGAGATACTGTCCAATTCCCTCTATTTCCCACAGATTTTCTGCTTCCTCCCTCCCTTCTCTCCACAGATCTCTGAGGTAATAGTTCTCTCGGGTGATGAACAGGGCCAGGCTACCTGCTGCCTTGACTGGGACCTCGATGCCTTTGAACAGCCCCATGTTCCTCACTCTCCACAGGGCGTCTTTCCCACTGTTCACCACGGCCCAGATCCTGTCAAACACGTCAGGAGGAAGTTTGACAGGAGAGATGCCGTATATGATGAAAGCAGCGGTCAGGGTAAATTGGGGCGAGAGAGCCTGCAACCAATCTTCAAACTGTGCCCAGAAGGCCTTAGCAAAAAAGCAGGACCACAGGAGATGGGTCACAGTCTCCTCCTCGCCGCAGCCCACCCTAACGCAGCGAGGGCTGGGGGTGAGGCCCCTACGGTACAAGAAAGTTCGTACCGGTAAGCACTGGTGGACGACACTCCAGGCTAAATCTCTGTGAATGTTGCACAGAAATTTAGAGGATGTGTGTTTCCACACCTTCCTTGTTTGGGCTGATGTTAAAATGCCCACAGGGGTCTGCCTATTGTTCTGGGGTGCTACGAAATCTTCCAGTTTTTGGACGCTGACATCTCGGAGGGGAATATGGCCAATTGGGTGAGATCTTAGAAAACTTTTAACTGTCCCATAAATTGCAGGGCATGTGTCAGAGAGTGGGACGTCCAGCTTGGGTCTGACACCCCACACTCTGAACACCTCCCTACCTACCCAGAGCCTGGAAAAATAAGTCCAGGTACGCGCTGCAGGTGCTGTTGCAAAGCCTCTCAGCACAGAGGCCAGGAAAATGCACAGCAGCTTCGTAGCAATATCTGGGACAGACTTCCCCCCTGAGGGTAGCGGCCTGTACATTATTTCCCTTCTGAGTCTTTCCTGCTTCCCACCCCATAGAAATTGAAACATCAATCTCCTCAGCACCGCCGCAACACGGTGTGGGATTGGGAAGGTAGAAGCCAGAAAATTCAAGACAGGCAAGAGCTCGGCTTTGATGACCAGCACCTTCCCTGTCATGGTGAGGTCTCGGTCCTTCCATTGCATCAGTTTTTTGTTTAAGATTGGCAATTTGTTCTGCCAATTTACTGTTCCCATCTCTTCTCCAAAATACACCCCCAGGACCTTAATTCTCTTCTCTTGCAGCCTGAGATCATGTCCTTCTTTTGGCTCCCTCCAGTTCTGATAAAAAATCTCACTCTTAGATGTGTTAATTTTTGCAGAGGAAGCCAAAGAGAACCGATCACAGCACTGCAGAGCTCTGCTAATTGAGGCATTGTCAGAGAGGAGCAGGGTGACGTCATCCATGTATAGAGACGTCTTTACCTCTCCTCCCCCACTTCCAGGCACTGGTATCCCATTAATGGCCTGATCCTGGCGCAAGGCACAGGCTAAGGGCTCCATAGCCAAAACGAATAACAAGGGGGATAATGGGCAGCCCTGCCTCACCCCTGAACAGACTTCAAAGGTGCGTGATCTATTGCCATTAACCATGACTCTGCTGTTGCTACCTGTGTACAGCAGGTTAATCCACTTTCTCATGATGGGGCCAAACTTCATGTGCTCAAGTACCGATGTTAAGTACTGCCGGTTTAGGCGGTCAAAGGCCTTTTCTAGGTCTACACCTAAAATGCACAGAGGGAGGGAGCGATCCTCAGAGTACAGACAGACATCCCTCAACAAGGCCAGGTTGTCACTCATCAGGCGTCCTGCTATCCCACAAGTCTGTTCTTTCCCTACCAGTGAGGCCACTACATTTTGTAGGCGCAGGAAAAGGGCTTTGGACAGGATCTTAGTGTCCACGCCTAACAGGCTGAGGGGTCTCCAGTTCTTTATGTCATTTTTTGCTCCTTTCTTAAACAAGAGAGAGATAGTGCCTTCTCTTAAGGAGTCAGGCAGCAATTCTGTCTTGTAGCTTTCCTCGAATAGGAGCAGTAGCGGATCCTGAAGCAGATCCCAAAAGGTGCAATAAAATTCTTTAGGGAGCCCGTCAGCACCCGGAGTTTTCCCCTTCTGTAAGCTCTCCATAGCCTGTCTCAGCTCTTCTACTGTCAAATCCCTCTCAAGTACTTCCCTATCTTCTTCACTCAAAATGTTTTCTAGCTTTGAGGTAAAAAAATGAATATCTTCATCCTTTACCTCTGTAGAGCTGTACAGTCTTGAGTAGAAGGCCTCGGTGCAGGAGAGGATAGCACTCGGCTCTGTTCTCTCTCGTCCCTCCTCATCAACTACACTTTCCATGACAGTCTTGGAGCCTACCACTTTCCTGAAAAAGAAGCGAGTACACTTCTCATTTTCTTCCAAGAACTGCACTCTGCTTCTTAACAGCACTCCTCGACTACTTTCTTCGGCTATGCTCCGGATGTCCTTTTTTAAAAGGGCGATATCCTCGAGCACATCGAAGCCACTGTGCAGCATCGTGTAGAGACGCTGCAGCTGCCTCTGTTTCCTGGCTAGCACTCCTCTCCGTCTGGCAGCAGCCTTCCTTCCCTCAGCCATGAAAAAGGCCTTTGTCCTCACCTTCACCTCCTCCCACCACTCTCCTACTGACCCGTACAGACACTGCAAGGACAGCCACTGTGATAGTTTCTCCTTGTAGCGGGATACTACCCCCTCGTTCTCTAGCAGCTTTGTGTTGAGTTTCCAGAGGCCTGGGCCAAAGACAGTCCCGCCCTGGAGTTCCACTCTACACCCTAAAGCCTGATGATCTGAGAAGAAGACAGGCTGAAGAGTGACCCCAACAACTTTCACTCTCTCTGAGACAAAGCAATAGTCAATTCTGGAGCTGCTATTCCTCCCTGACCATGTATATCCTGCTGTTGTGGGATATATACATCTATATGTGTCTGAGAGTTTAAAGTCTTGAACTAAGTTTTGCAGGGCCAGTGAGCTGGAATCCAATTTTATCGGCGAGCTAGACTGCCTGTCTGTGTGCTCTAAGATACAATTAAAATCCCCTCCCACTATCACGTCTGTGCTGCATAACAATAGGGGGGAGAGTGCCTTGAGTAGCTCCACCCTTCCTCCTACATCAGTAGGGCAATACACATTGATTAGCCGCAGGTTAACGGTCCCCCATTCCACATCCACACACAGCAACCTGCCATCTATGACCCTCTGAATACTTTTCAATTTGAATGCCCATCCTTTGAAAAGAATGGCCACGCCAGAGGCTCTGTTGTTATTGTCCCCTGACCAAACAGAAGGCCCTTTATCCCACCTATCTTCAAAACTTTTATACCTCTCTTGATAGGCTAAAGCACACTCCTGCAACATCAACACATCTCCCTCTCTCTGCTGGAGGTAATCAAAGACAGACTGGCATTTAACTCTGTCATTGATACCTCTTGTGTTAAGAGAAATTATGTTAAGAGCCATATTACATAAGAAAGTGGAACCAGTCTTTACAAAACACATTTCTCTTCGGTCTCACCTGTTACCTTTTTCTTTTTCTTTTTCTTCTTACCAATTTCCTGCCAGCCATCCTCTGAATGAGCCTTCATCAGGGTGGCAGCAGTAAAAGCGTTCACAGAGTCCATTTCAAGGAAGGGGGTAGAGGGAGGGGTGGAGAGGTTCCAGCTGTCCCCATCGCCATGCTCTCCTTCCTCCTCGCTCGGGGAGAAAACAGAGTCATTTTTTCTTTTCCTCAAGTCCAGCTCCTGGGAGCACTGAGGGGAAAGGGGTGCAGCCGATGCACCAGTCTCCTCTTCCCCCTCACCCACCAGCTGCTGCAGATCCTCCGTGATGGACTGGATGGAGGAGAGGAGGGCATCTGTAGCACTTGCAGAGTCTGAGAAAAGCAGCTCCGCTGAATCCTGGGTATCCTCGCTGGACCCGCTCCACCGGGGGGCCCCACACTGGCCCTCGTTCTGAGGAGCAGGAGTGGGGGAGGGGTCCTCGCTGTTCTCGGGGGTTTTCAAACCCTCGTGCTTGTCTGGTGCAGTCTGCGGTTGTGGGGGCGTAGTGGATTTCTCTTCCACCAGCCCCGGAGCCACAGCAGGACTGATCCTGGCTGGAGGCTGAGAGTCTTTGTCCAACAAGGGTTCTTTGTTTGACTTGTTGTTTGCTTTGGATTTTCGGGCCGGTTTGGCTGAAACAAGCACTGCCTCATCCTTTCTCATTTTGAGTTTATTGGCGTAGGCGTGAGGGCAGTTCTTAAAAACGTGTCCTTCCGAGCCACATAAATTGCACTTTGGCAGCATTGAACAGTCAGAGGCTAAATGTCCCTGTTTGCCACAGGTCTTGCAGCATTTCACAGTGCAGGACGATGCCAGGTGTCCCACAGCACCACAGCGCCGACACACCTTTGGTTGTCCCACATAAAACACATAGCCATTGCAGGCGCCCAGCCGGATTGTAGAGGGCAGGTGCCTTAAGCCTCCATTTACGCTGTCCGGTAGCAAGCGAACCTCGAATTTCCTTGCTCCTGTTTTTATACCATCAACATCTCTAACCTCAGTTCCATGGTGGACGGTGCAGTACTGGTTAAGCCAGGTGTGAATGTCCTCCGTCTTTGCCAGTTCCGAGAACATAACAACATGCACCGTTTTCCTCTCTCTCTGTGTCAGAGGCTGCAAGTTGATCTTCTCAAGTGCAGGAACTTTGCCTCTTTTTGCCTCAAACACATCCACGCATTGTTCAAACAGAGGATAGGTAGCAAATACAACCTCAAATGCTTTCTGACCTGGGAGAGCGAAGATGAAATCCAAGTGCCGAGGTTCAAAGCCAAGTTCCTTCTGTAACACTTTTCTGCTGAACTGCATACGATCCATGAAGAGATCATCCAAAAGCTCAAAACGTACAGCATTCTTACGGGATCCAAAGGTTGCCATTTCAAAAACTGCAAATCGAAAGCTGCTTCCAACAAAAGAAAAACAATCCAACTACTCCACCTACAGGCTGATCAAGGTATCTCCCCTGCCAGGTAAGTATGAGTTAAACAGGCCCCTGCAAGCGGCCCGCACCCACAGCACAAATCGCGCAACCTAGGCCACCTCCTCGCCCCGCACGCCACCGCCTCCTGCTGGGCCCACTCTTTCACACACTCACACGCCACACTAACACTCAAAAGTGTGGGCAAAACGAGAAAACGAGCGCGCCGTTTCCTACACATCTGCAGTCGCCGTTGCGCATTCGCAGCATGTCCCGGGATGCAATTCGGCCTCATTTGCATAACTCCAGACCGGCAGATCGCCACGCAAGCTCGCGACGTGCGCCTGCCACACACCGAACAAACCTTTTCAGCAATTTCCAAAAAACGGGCCTGCTCGCCTGCCCACAAGGCTCCGTCTCTTACCTGCTCTCCAGAGCCTGCTGCCTTCTGTGCTTTTCTCTCGGCACAGCTGCAGCGCACACAACTCCTGCAGCGGGAGGGGGGGAGAAAGTTCCCGCGCTCCGCCGCAGGGAAGGCTCGCTCCGTGCGCACACGTCCTTTCGATGCCAGTCCAACAAGTGCTCCGCATTAGCTGCGTCGGGGCTCCGGCGTGTCGGACCTCACCTCACCTCGCACTGCCCCCTCCTTGAATGTCTGCCGCTGGGCATGCCCCGCTCTCCTCCGCCTTATCTTATCGCGTGTGAGCACCGACAATGGCCACAATGCCGGGGAATGGCACCTGTAAAGTGTTAATTGGGGCACAGGAACAGCCCGCCTCGTCTCGGGGGGGCCGGCTTCAGAGACAATACAGCAAACACAGCGGGGCGGGGGAAGAAGACGACACCACACATGCGGGTACATTCAGCTCCGGCGGGAACGAGACATTTGTCGGTCTTTTCAAGTGCCGAGAGCCGAGCAATCCTTCACTTGTATCGTTTCTCCCCGGTGACTAGATCTGGCCCTGCGACTCTCGACTGGGCTCACCCCCGGGGCAGCCCAGCAGGTGTGAGCCTGGCCGGCACCCGGATGGGAGATTCCACCCCGGAAAAGCTCCGGTTGCTGCTGCTCCTGCAAGAGGTGTGACTGGGACCAGTAGGGAGCGCTCACCCTGCGGGCTGTGTGGCTCTCTTACGCCCCAGCCTCCTGATGGCGACACTCTGCTGCACAAACAGGCGCCGTCCTTCGGGGGAGGCGTCAAACCGAGGTCCCGACCCTCCTTGGCCATTAGGAAACCCCAGGGCGTCTCTCAAAAAGAGACGCCGGGGGTGTCCCTCTGGTGTTAGTGCTCCCCTTTACACATCAGTCGGGGTCTCCTCCTAATCCCCGTCTCACCTGTAACAATCAATGACGAGGCCCCCCTGTCCGTGAGATTTAGTACTCGCGCAAGAGACCGGGGGCAGAGCGCGAACGCGGTCCCCCGCCCCCCACAAAGTGCGCGCTCCGGGTTCCCTCTCGGGGCCCTGCAACACAGCGGAAGGGCAGCGAGAAGGAGCCTCTTGCTCTGACGCCGCAAGGCCACAAGAGAGCGGAGGCGCCGCGCGCCCGGCCGACGTGTTGGACCGGTGCGCTTTACGTGCTGAAATAAACACGCGAAAGCCCCGAAATGTTTCCAGAGTGCTGTGCACTGGAGGTTTTTGTCTGGTGAAGACTTGCCTGGTGCTCCTCCGTGCAGATTGTTTGTCCTCCTCCAGTGCGGGACGAGCCAACACAAGGGAGCGCATTCGCCAACATCCAGGCACGCAATGCGATTTGGAAAGCAGCTCCTTTCCAAAGAGTTGCACACGAACGATCCTTCAGTCCCGCTCGGGGGGCACGGAACCCCCGCCACACACAGCTTCAAGTAGCGAGTCAGGCGCTGGGGCTTTCGCTTATGGCCACACCACCCTGAACACGCCCGATCTCGTCTGATCTTGGAAGCTAAGCAGCGTCGGGCCTGGTTAGTACTTGGATGGGAGACTGCCTGGGAATACCAGGTGCTGTAAGCTTTTGCTCTCCCGGCCAGCAGGGGTCGCCGTTGGTGCCGTAGGCTTTGGGAGGAAAACCTGCAGGATGGAAAGGTGATCTATAGCCTCATCTCTAGAGATGTTTTGTTGCTGTGGCATGTGTGTGACCCATATTCAAAAAAAAAAACCCGTCTGTAAAACGAATATCGAAGCTGCCTCTAAATCTGCAAATGAAGATGAGTCGATAAACCACTCGTTTTTCGTATAACTAGACATATATTCATTTGTTACCGATTTCATTCATTGAGCACGGATACAATAGAGGTACAGCCATTCACTGTTTGACATGTCTGCACTGGTACAGAACCGAGCAATCAGAAAACGGGTGAAACTGTCTTTAGACTCAGCATACAGTACCGAGGCCCCCCATGACCAAATAAAGGCTAACCTCGATAATCAGCCTAAAGAACGCAGACTACAGCAAAACGACTGACTTTGAAAAGGGAATGAACGTCCGGAAGGAGTAGTGGAACTAGCTTGAGATGCTTCTCCGGACCCCTAACTAAAAGCCAGCGAGAACCAGCAGCGGCGTCCACTCCTGTCGAACCGGGATCCTTCCGCAGCCACGCAGCTCGTGGTGTCCTAACCCTCCCGTATCTGATTTTGGACCAAGCACATCAGGGGAGAGCGCGAACGCAGTCCCCCACTACCAGAAATTATGCAGTCGAGATTCCCACATTTGGGGAATTCGCAGGGGTCAGCACAGCCGGAGTGCAATGGCCGAGCCTCGCCCTGGGTGAACCTCCTTCTTGATCAAGGTATCTCCCCTGCCAGGTAAGTATGAGTTAAACAGGCCCCTGCAAGCGGCCCGCACCCACAGCACAAATCGCGCAGCCTAGGCCACCTGCTCGCCCCGCACGCCACCGCCTCCTGCTGGGCCCACTCTTTCACATACTCACACGCCACACTAACACTCAAAAGTGTGGGCAAAACGAGAAAACGAGCGCGCCGTTTCCTACACATCTGCAGTCGCCGTTGCGCATTCGCAGCATGTCCCGGGATACAATTCGGCCTCATTTGCATAACTCCAGACCGGCAGATCGCCACGCAAGCTCGAGACATGCGCCTGCCACACACCGAACAAACCTTTTCAGCAATTTCCAAAAAACGGGCCTGCTCGACTGCCCACAAGGCTCCGTCTCTTACCTGCTCTCCAGAGCCTGCTGCCTTCTGTGCTTTTCTCTCGGCACCGCTGCAGCGCACACAACTCCTGCAGCGGGAGGGGGGGAGAAAGTTCCCGCGCTCCGCCGCAGGGAAGGCTCGCTCCGTGCGCACACGTCCTTTCGATGCCAGTCCAACAAGTGCTCCGCATTAGCTGCGTCGGGGCTCCGGCGTGTCGCACCTCACCTCACCTCGCACTGCCCCCTCCTTGAATGTCTGCCGCTGGGCATGCCCCGCTCTCCTCCGCCTTATCTTATCGCGTGTGAGCACCGACAATGGCCACAATGCCGGGGAATGGCACCTGTAAAGTGTTAATTGGGGCACAGGAACAGCCCGTCTCGTCTCGGGGGGGCCGGCTTCAGAGACAATACAGCAAACACAGCGGGGCGGGGGAAGAAGACGACACCACACATGCGGGTACATTCAGCTCCGGCGGGAACGAGACATTTGTCGGTCTTTTCAAGTGCCGAGAGCCGAGCAATCCTTCACTTGTATCGTTTCTCCCCGGTGACTAGATCTGGCCCTGCGACTCTCGACTGGGCTCACCCCCGGGGCAGCCCAGCAGGTGTGAGCCTGGCTGGCACCCGGATGGGAGATTCCACCCCGGAAAAGCTCCGGTTGCTGCTGCTCCTGCAAGAGGTGTGACTGGGACCAGTAGGGAGCGCTCACCCTGCGGGCTGTGTGGCTCTCTTACGCTCCAGCCTCCTGATGGCGACACTCTGCTGCACAAACAGGCGCCGTCCTTCGGGGGAGGCGTCAAACCTAGGTCCCGACCCTCCTCGGCCATTAGGAAACCCCAGGGCGTCTCTCAAAAAGAGACGCCGGGGGTGTCCCTCTGGTGTTAGTGCTCCCCTTTACACATCAGTCGGGGTCTCCTCCTAATCCCCGTCTCACCTGTAACAATCAATGACGAGGCCCCCCTGTCCGTGAGATTTAGTACTCGCGCAAGAGACCGGGGGCAGAGCGCGAACGCGGTCCCCCGCCCCCCACAAAGTGCGCGCTCCGGGTTCCCTCTCGGGGCCTGCAACACAGCGGAAGGGCAGCGAGAAGGAGCCTCTTGCTCTGACGCCGCAAGGCCACAAGAGGGCGGAGGCGCCGCGCGCCCGGCCGACGTGTTGGACCGGTGCGCTTTACGTGCTGAAATAAACACGCGAAAGCCCCGAAATGTTTCCAGAGTGCTGTGCACTGGAGGTTTTTGTCTGGTGAAGACTTGCCTGGTGCTCCTCCGTGCAGATTGTTTGTCCTCCTCCAGTGCGGGACGAGCCAACACAAGGGAGCGCATTCGCCAACATCCAGGCACGCAATGCGATTTGGAAAGCAGCTCCTTTCCAAAGAGTTGCACACGAACGATCCTTCAGTCCCGCTCGGGGGGCACGGAACCCCCGCCACACACAGCTTCAAGTAGCGAGTCAGGCGCCAGGGCTTTCACTTACGGCCACACCACCCTGAACACGCCCGATCTTGTCTGATCTCGAAAGCTAAGCAGTGTCGGGCCTGGTTAGTACTTGGATGGGAGACTGCCTGGGAATACCAGGTGCTGTAAGCTTTTGCTCTCCCAGCCAGCAGGGGTCGCCGTTGGTGCCGTAGGCTTTTGGAGGAAAACCTGCAGGATGGAAAGGTGATCTATAGCCTCATCTCTAGAGATGTTTTGTTGCTGTGGCATGTGTGTGACCCATATTCAAAAAAAAAAACCCGTCTGTAAAACGAATATCGAAGCTGCCTCTAAATCTGCAAATGAAGATGAGTCAATAAACCACTCGTTTTTCGTATAACTAGACATATTTCATTTGTTACCGATTTCATTCATTGAGCACGGATACAATAGAGGTACAGCCATTCACTGTTTGACATGTCTGCACTGGTACAGAACCGAGCAATCAGAAAACGGGTGAAACTGTCTTTAGACTCAGCATACAGTACCGAGGCCCCCCATGACCAAATAAAGGCTAACCTCGATAATCAGCCTAAAGAACGCAGACTACAGCAAAACGACTGACTTTGAAAAGGGAATGAACGTCCGGAAGGAGTAGTGGAACTAGCTTGAGATGCTTTTCCGGACCCCTAACTAAAAGCCAGCGAGAACCAGCAGCGGCGTCCACTCCTGTCGAACCGGGATCCTTCCGCAGCCACGCAGCTCGTGGTGTCCTAACCCTCCCGTATCTGATTTTGGACCAAGCACATCAGGGGAGAGCGCGAACGCAGTCCCCCACTACCAGAAATTATGCAGTCGAGATTCCCACATTTGGGGAATTCGCAGGGGTCAGCACAGCCGGAGTGCAATGGCCGAGCCTCGCCCTGGGTGAACCTCCTTCTTGATCAAGGTATCTCCCCTGCCAGGTAAGTATGAGTTAAACAGGCCCCTGCAAGCGGCCCGCACCCACAGCACAAATCGCGCAGCCTAGGCCACCTCCTCGCCTCGCACGCCACCGCCTCCTGCTGGGCCCACTCTTTCACACACTCACACGCCACACTAACACTCAAAAGTGTGGGCAAAACGAGAAAACGAGCGCGCCGTTTCCTACACATCTACAGTCGCCGTTGCGCATTCGCAGCATGTCCCGGGATGCAATTCGGCCTCATTTGCATAACTCCAGACCGGCAGATCGCCACGCAAGCTCGCGACGTGCGCCTGCCACACACCAAACAAACCTTTTCAGCAATTTCCAAAAAACGGGCCTGCTCGCCTGCCCACAAGGCTCCGTCTCTTACCTGCTCTCCAGAGCCTGCTGCCTTCTGTGCTTTTCTCTCGGCACCGCTGCAGTGCACACAACTCCTGCAGCGGGAGGGGGGGAGAAAGTTCCCGCGCTCCGCCGCAGGGAAGGCTCGCTCCGTGCGCACACGTCCTTTCGATGCCAGTCCAACAAGTGCTCCGCATTAGCTGCGTCGGGGCTCCGGCGTGTCGCACCTCACCTCACCTCGCACTGCCCCCTCCTTGAATGTCTGCCGCTGGGCATGCCCCGCTCTCCTCCGCCTTATCTTATCGCGTGTGAGCACCGACAATGGCCACAATGCCGGGGAATGGCACCTGTAAAGTGTTAATTGGGGCACAGGAACAGCCCGTCTCGTCTCGGGGGGGCCGGCTTCAGAGACAATACAGCAAACACAGCGGGGCGGGGGAAGAAGACGACACCACACATGCGGGTACATTCAGCTCCGGCGGGAACGAGACATTTGTCGGTCTTTTCAAGTGCCGAGAGCCGAGCAATCCTTCACTTGTATCGTTTCTCCCCGGTGACTAGATCTGGCCCTGCGACTCTCGACTGGGCTCACCCCCGGGGCAGCCCAGCAGGTGTGAGCCTGGCCGGCACCCGGATGGGAGATTCCACCCCGGAAAAGCTCCGGTTGCTGCTGCTCCTGCAAGAGGTGTGACTGGGACCAGTAGGGAGCGCTCACCCTGCGGGCTGTGTGGCTCTCTTACGCCCCAGCCTCCTGATGGCGACACTCTGCTGCACAAACAGGCGCCGTCCTTCGGGGGAGGCGTCAAACCGAGGTCCCGACCCTCCTTGGCCATTAGGAAACCCCAGGGCGTCTCTCAAAAAGAGACGCCGGGGGTGTCCCTCTGGTGTTAGTGCTCCCCTTTACCCATCAGTCGGGGTCTCCTCCTAATCCCCGTCTCACCTGTAACAATCAATGACGAGGCCCCCCTGTCCGTGAGATTTAGTACTCGCGCAAGAGACCGGGGGCAGAGCGCGAACGCGGTCCCCCGCCCCCCACAAAGTGCGCGCTCCGGGTTCCCTCTCGGGGCCCTGCAACACAGCGGAAGGGCAGCGAGAAGGAGCCTCTTGCTCTGACGCCGCAAGGCCACAAGAGGGCGGAGGCGCCGCGCGCCTGGCCGACGTGTTGGACCGGTGTGCTTTACGTGCTGAAATAAACACGCGAAAGCCCTGAAATGTTTCCAGAGTGCTGTGCACTGGAGGTTTTTGTCTGGTGAAGACTTGCCTGGTGCTCCTCCGTGCAGATTGTTTGTCCTCCTCCAGTGCGGGACGAGCCAACACAAGGGAGCGCATTCGCCAACATCAAGGCACGCAATGCGATTTGGAAAGCAGCTCCTTTCCAAAGAGTTGCACACGAACGATCCTTCAGTCCCGCTCGGGGGGCACGGAACCCCCGCCACACACAGCTTCAAGTAGCGAGTCAGGCGGTGGGGCTTTCGCTTACGGCCACACCACCCTGAACACGCCCAATCTCGTCTGATATCGGAAGCTAAGCAGCGTCGGGCCTGGTTAGTACTTGGATGGGAGACTGCCTGGGAATACCAGGTGCTGTAAGCTTTTGCTCTCCCGGCCAGCAGGGGTCGCCGTTGGTGCCGTAGGCTTTGGGAGGAAAAACTGCAGGATGGAAAGGTGATCTATAGCCTCATCTCTAGAGATGTTTTGTTGCTGTGGCATGTGTGTGACCCATATTCAAAAAAAAAAACCCGTCTGTAAAACGAATATCGAAGCTGCCTCTAAATCTGCAAATGAAGATGAGTCGATAAACCACTCGTTTTTCGTATAACTAGACATATATTCATTTGTTACCGATTTCATTCATTGAGCACGGATACAATAGAGGTACAGCCATTCACTGTTTGACATGTCTGCACTGGTACAGAACCGAGCAATCAGAAAACGGGTGAAACTGTCTTTAGACTCAGCATACAGTACCGAGGCCCCCCATGACCAAATAAAGGCTAACCTCGATAATCAGCCTAAAGAACGCAGACTACAGCAAAACGACTGACTTTGAAAAGGGAATGAACGTCCGGAAGGAGTAGTGGAACTAGCTTGAGATGCTTCTCCGGACCCCTAACTAAAAGCCAGCGAGAACCAGCAGCGGCGTCCACTCCTGTCGAACCGGGATCCTTCCGCAGCCACGCAGCTCGTGGTGTCCTAACCCTCCCGTATCTGATTTTGGACCAAGCACATCAGGGGAGAGCGCGAACGCAGTCCCCCACTACCAGAAATTATGCAGTCGAGATTCCCACATTTGGGGAATTCGCAGGGGTCAGCACAGCCGGAGTGCAATGGCCGAGCCTCGCCCTGGGTGAACCGATTTCGATTTTTAAGAACTTTATTTTCTTTTCACAAAAAAATACAGGAAATCACAAATCAGAAAGCTTTACATTAATATACATACTTAAAACAGTATATATGATCACATCTCATTACATTTTGACACGGTAACAGTTACATAGCAACAATTTTCTTTTTTTCTGGTGCAAATCACATTCTTTATTTAAACATGATAATGTTTTTCACAGTTTCTTGAGATGTTGACCTATGCTCTCTATTTCCCACAGATTTTCTGCTTCCTCCCTCCCTTCTCTCCACAGATCTCTGAGGTAATAGTTCTCTCGGGTGATGAACAGGGCCAGGCTACCTGCTGCCTTGACTGGGACCTCGATGCCTTTGAACAGCCCCATGTTCCTCACTCTCCACAGGGCGTCTTTCCCACTGTTCACCACGGCCCAGATCCTGTCAAACACGTCAGGGGGAAGTTTGACAGGAGAGATGCCGTATATGATGAAAGCGGCGGTCAGGGTAAATTGGGGCGAGAGAGCCTGCAACCAATCTTCAAACTGGGCCCAGAAGGCCTTCGCAAAAAAGCAGGACCACAGGAGATGGGTCACAGTCTCCTCCTCGCCGCAGCCCACCCTAACGCAGCGAGGGCTGGGGGTGAGGCCCCTACGGTACAAGAAAGTTCGTACCGGTAAGCACTGGTGGACGACACTCCAGGCTAAATCTCTGTGAATGTTGCACAGAAATTTAGAGGATGTGTGTTTCCACACCTTCCTTGTTTGGGCTGATGTTAAAATGCCCACAGGGGTCTGCCTATTGTTCTGGGGTGCTACGAAATCTTCCAGTTTTTGGACGCTGACATCTCGGAGGGGAATATGGCCAATTGGGTGAGATCTTAGAAAACTTTTAACTGTCCCATAAATTGCAGGGCATGTGTCAGAGAGTGGGACGTCCAGCTTGGGTCTGACACCCCACACTCTGAACACCTCCCTACCTACCCAGAGCCTGGAAAAATAAGTCCAGGTACGCGCTGCAGGTGCTGTTGCAAAGCCTCTCAGCACAGAGGCCAGGAAAATGCACAGCAGCTTCGTAGCAATATCTGGGACAGACTTCCCCCCTGAGGGTAGCGGCCTGTACATTATTTCCCTTCTGAGTCTTTCCTGCTTCCCACCCCATAGAAATTGAAACATCAATCTCCTCAGCACCGCCGCAACACGGTGTGGGATTGGGAAGGTAGAAGCCAGAAAATTCAAGACAGGCAAGAGCTCGGCTTTGATGACCAGCACCTTCCCTGTCATGGTGAGGTCTCGGTCCTTCCATTGCATCAGTTTTTTGTTTAAGATTGGCAATTTGTTCTGCCAATTTACTGTTCCCATCTCTTCTCCAAAATACACCCCCAGGACCTTAATTCTCTTCTCTTGCAGCCTGAGATCATGTCCTTCTTTTGGCTCCCTCCAGTTCTGATAAAAAATCTCACTCTTAGATGTGTTAATTTTTGCGGAGGAAGCCAAAGAGAACCGATCACAGCACTGCAGAGCTCTGCTAATTGAGGCATTGTCAGAGAGGAGCAGGGTGACGTCATCCATGTATAGAGATGTCTTTACCTCTCCTCCCCCACTTCCAGGCACTGGTATCCCATTAATGGCCTGATCCTGGCGCAAGGCACAGGCTAAGGGCTCCATAGCCAAAACGAATAACAAGGGGGATAATGGGCAGCCCTGCCTCACCCCTGAACAGACTTCAAAGGTGCGTGATCTATTGCCATTAACCATGACTCTGCTGTTGCTACCTGTGTACAGCAGGTTAATCCACTTTCTCATGATGGGGCCAAACTTCATGTGCTCAAGTACCGATGTTAAGTACTGCCGGTTTAGGCGGTCAAAGGCCTTTTCTAGGTCTACACCTAAAATGCACAGAGGGAGGGAGCGATCCTCAGAGTACAGACAGACATCCCTCAACAAGGCCAGGTTGTCGCTCATCAGGCGTCCTGCTATCCCACAAGTCTGTTCTTTCCCTACCAGTGAGGCCACTACATTTTGTAGGCGCAGGAAAAGGGCTTTGGACAGGATCTTAGTGTCCACGCCTAACAGGCTGAGGGGTCTCCAGTTCTTTATGTCATTTTTTGCTCCTTTCTTAAACAAGAGAGAGATAGTGCCTTCTCTTAAGGAGTCAGGCAGCAATTCTGTCTTGTAGCTTTCCTCGAATAGGAGCAGTAGCGGATCCTGAAGCAGATCCCAAAAGGTGCAATAAAATTCTTTAGGGAGCCCGTCAGCACCCGGAGTTTTTCCCTTCTGTAAGCTCTCCATAGCCTGTCTCAGCTCTTCTACTGTCAAATCCCTCTCAAGTACTTCCCTATCTTCTTCACTCAAAATGTTTTCTAGCTTTGAGGTAAAAAAATGAATATCTTCATCCTTTACCTCTGTAGAGCTGTACAGTCTTGAGTAGAAGGCCTCGGTGCAGGAGAGGATAGCACTCGGCTCTGTTCTCTCTCGTCCCTCCTCATCAACTACACTTTCCATGACAGTCTTGGAGCCTACCACTTTCCTGAAAAAGAAGCGAGTACACTTCTCATTTTCTTCCAAGAACTGCACTCTGCTTCTTAACAGCACTCCTCGACTACTTTCTTCGGCTATGCTCCGGATGTCCTTTTTTAAAAGGGCGATATCCTCGAGCACATCGAAGCCACTGTGCAGCATCGTGTAGAGACGCTGCAGCTGCCTCTGTTTCCTGGCTAGCACTCCTCTCCGTCTGGCAGCAGCCTTCCTTCCCTCAGCCATGAAAAAGGCCTTTGTCCTCACCTTCACCTCCTCCCACCACTCTCCTACTGACCCGTACAGACACTGCAAGGACAGCCACTGTGATAGTTTCTCCTTGTAGCGGGATACTACCCCCTCGTTCTCTAGCAGTTTTGTGTTGAGTTTCCAGAGGCCTGGGCCAAAGACAGTCCCGCCCTGGAGTTCCACTCTACACCCTAAAGCCTGATGATCTGAGAAGAAGACAGGCTGAAGAGTGACCCCAACAACTTTCACTCTCTCTGAGGCAAAGCAATAGTCAATTCTGGAGCTGCTATTCCTCCCTGACCATGTATATCCTGCTGTTGTGGGATATATACATCTATATGTGTCTGAGAGTTTAAAGTCTTGAACTAAGTTTTGCAGGGCCAGTGAGCTGGAATCCAATTTTATCGGCGAGCTAGACTGCCTGTCTGTGTGCTCTAAGATACAATTAAAATCCCCTCCCACTATCACGTCTGTGCTGCATAACAATAGGGGGGAGAGTGCCTTGAGTAGCTCCACCCTTCCTCCTACGTCAGTAGGGCAATACACATTGATTAGCCGCAGGTTAACGGTCCCCCATTCCACATCCACACACAGCAACCTGCCATCTATGACCCTCTGAATACTTTTCAATTTGAATGCCCATCCTTTGAAAAGAATGGCCACGCCAGAGGCTCTGTTGTTATTGTCCCCTGACCAAACAGAAGGCCCTTTATCCCACCTATCTTCAAAACTTTTATACCTCTCTTGATAGGCTAAAGCACACTCCTGCAACATCAACACATCTCCCTCTCTCTGCTGGAGGTAATCAAAGACAGACTGGCATTTAACTCTGTCATTGATACCTCTTGTGTTAAGAGAAATTATGTTAAGAGCCATATTACATAAGAAAGTGGAACCAGTCTTTACAAAACACATTTCTCTTCGGTCTCACCTGTTACCTTTTTCTTTTTCTTTTTCTTCTTACCAATTTCCTGCCAGCCATCCTCTGAATGAGCCTTCATCAGGGTGGCAGCAGTAAAAGCGTTCACAGAGTCCATTTCAAGGAAGGGGGTAGAGGGAGGGGTGGAGAGGTTCCAGCTGTCCCCATCGCCATGCTCTCCTTCCTCCTCGCTCGGGGAGAAAACAGAGTCATTTTTTCTTTTCCTCAAGTCCAGCTCCTGGGAGCACTGAGGGGAAAGGGGTGCAGCCGATGCACCAGTCTCCTCTTCCCCCTCACCCACCAGCTGCTGCAGATCCTCCGTGATGGACTGGATGGAGGAGAGGAGGGCATCTGTAGCACTTGCAGAGTCTGAGAAAAGCAGCTCCGCTGAATCCTGGGTATCCTCGCTGGACCCGCTCCACCGGGGGGCCCCACACTGGCCCTCGTTCTGAGGAGCAGGAGTGGGGGAGGGGTCCTCGCTGTTCTCGGGGGTTTTCAAACCCTCGTGCTTGTCTGGTGCAGTCTGCGGTTGTGGGGGCGTAGTGGATTTCTCTTCCACCAGCCCCGGAGCCACAGCAGGACTGATCCTGGCTGGAGGCTGAGAGTCTTTGTCCAACAAGGGTTCTTTGTTTGACTTGTTGTTTGCTTTGGATTTTCGGGCCGGTTTGGCTGAAACAAGCACTGCCTCATCCTTTCTCATTTTGAGTTTATTGGCGTAGGCGTGAGGGCAGTTCTTAAAAACGTGTCCTTCCGAGCCACATAAATTGCACTTTGGCAGCATTGAACAGTCAGAGGCTAAATGTCCCTGTTTGCCACAGGTCTTGCAGCATTTCACAGTGCAGGACGATGCCAGGTGTCCCACAGCACCACAGCGCCGACACACCTTTGGTTGTCCCACATAAAACACATAGCCATTGCAGGCGCCCAGCCGGATTGTAGAGGGCAGGTGCCTTAAGCCTCCATTTACGCTGTCCGGTAGCAAGCGAACCTCGAATTTCCTTGCTCCTGTTTTTATACCATCAACATCTCTAACCTCAGTTCCATGGTGGACGGTGCAGTACTGGTTAAGCCAGGTGTGAATGTCCTCCGTCTTTGCCAGTTCCGAGAACATAACAACATGCACCGTTTTCCTCTCTCTCTGTGTCAGAGGCTGCAAGTTGATCTTCTCAAGTGCAGGAACTTTCCCTCTTTTTGCCTCAAACACATCCACGCATTGTTCAAACAGAGGATAGGTAGCAAATACAACCTCAAATGCTTTCTGACCTGGGAGAGCGAAGATGAAATCCAAGTGCCGAGGTTCAAAGCCAAGTTCCTTCTGTAACACTTTTCTGCTGAACTGCATACGATCCATGAAGAGGTCATCCAAGAGCTCAAAACGTACAGCATTCTTACGGGATCCAAAGGTTGCCATTTCAAAAACCGCAAATCGAACACTGCTTCCAACAAAAGAAAAACAATCCAACTACTCCACCTACAGGCTGATCAAGGTATCTCCCCTGCCAGGTAAGTATGAGTTAAACAGGCCCCTGCAAGCGGCCCGCACCCACAGCACAAATCGCGCAGCCTAGGCCACCTCCTCGCCCCGCACGCCACCGCCTCCTGCTGGGCCCACTCTTTCACACACTCACACGCCACACTAACACTCAAAAGTGTGGGCAAAACGAGAAAACGAGCGCGCCGTTTCCTACACATCTGCAGTCGCCGTTGCGCATTCGCAGCATGTCCCGGGATGCAATTCGGCCTCATTTGCATAACTCCAGACCGGCAGATCGCCACGCAAGCTCGCGACGTGCGCCTGCCACACACCGAACAAACCTTTTCAGCAATTTCCAAAAAACGGGCCTGCTCGCCTGCCCACAAGGCTCCGTCTCTTACCTGCTCTCCAGAGCCTGCTGCCTTCTGTGCTTTTCTCTCGGCACCGCTGCAGCGCACACAACTCCTGCAGCGGGAGGGGGGGAGAAAGTTCCCGCGCTCCGCCGCAGGGAAGGCTCGCTCCGTGCGCACACGTCCTTTCGATGCCAGTCCAACAAGTGCTCCGCATTAGCTGCGTCGGGGCTCCGGCGTGTCGCACCTCACCTCACCTCGCACTGCCCCCTCCTTGAATGTCTGCCGCTGGGCATGCCCCGCTCTCCTCCGCCTTATCTTATCGCGTGTGAGCACCGACAATGGCCACAATGCCGGGGAATGGCACCTGTAAAGTGTTAATTGGGGCACAGGAACAGCCCGTCTCGTCTCGGGGGGGCCGGCTTCAGAGACAATACAGCAAACACAGCGGGGCGGGGGAAGAAGACGACACCACACATGCGGGTACATTCAGCTCCGGCGGGAACGAGACATTTGTCGGTCTTTTCAAGTGCCGAGAGCCGAGCAATCCTTCACTTGCATCGTTTCTCCCCGGTGACTAGATCTGGCCCTGCGACTCTCGACTGGGCTCACCCCCGGGGCAGCCCAGCAGGTGTGAGCCTGGCCGGCACCCGGATGGGAGATTCCACCCCGGAAAAGCTCCGGTTGCTGCTGCTCCTGCAAGAGGTGTGACTGGGACCAGTAGGGAGCGCTCACCCTGCGGGCTGTGTGGCTCTCTTACGCCCCAGCCTCCTGATGGCGACACTCTGCTGCACAAACAGGCGCCGTCCTTCGGGGGAGGCGTCAAACCGAGGTCCCGACCCTCCTTGGCCATTAGGAAACCCCAGGGCGTCTCTCAAAAAGAGACGCCGTGGGTGTCCCTCTGGTGTTAGTGCTCCCCTTTACCCATCAGTCGGGGTCTCCTCCTAATCCCCGTCTCACCTGTAACAATCAATGACGAGGCCCCCCTGTCCGTGAGATTTAGTACTCGCGCAAGAGACCGGGGGCAGAGCGCGAACGCGGTCCCCCGCCCCCCACAAAGTGCGCGCTCCGGGTTCCCTCTCGGGGCCCTGCAACACAGCGGAAGGGCAGCGAGAAGGAGCCTCTTGCTCTGATGCTGCAAGGCCACAAGAGGGCGGAGGCGCCGCGCGCCCGGCCGACGTGTTGGACCGGTGCGCTTTACGTGCTGAAATAAACACACGAAAGCCCCGAAATGTTTCCAGAGTGCTGTGCACTGGAGGTTTTTGTCTGGTGAAGACTTGCCTGGTGCTCCTCCGTGCAGATTGTTTGTCCTCCTCCAGTGCGGGACGAGCCAACACAAGGGAGCGCATTCGCCAACATCCAGGCACGCAATGCGATTTGGAAAGCAGCTCCTTTCCAAAGAGTTGCACACGAACGATCCTTCAGTCCCGCTCGGGGGGCACGGAACCCCCGCCACACACAGCTTCAAGTAGCGAGTCAGGCGCCGGGGCTTTCGCTTTCAGCCACACCACCCTGAACACGCCCGATCTCGTCTGATCTCGGAAGCTAAGCAGCGTCGGGCCTGGTTAGTACTTGGATGGGAGACTGCCTGGGAATACCAGGTGCTGTAAGCTTTTGCTCTCCCGGCCAGCAGGGGTCGCCGTTGGTGCCGTAGGCTTTGGGAGGAAAACCTGCAGGATGGAAAGGTGATCTATAGCCTCATCTCTAGAGATGTTTTGTTGCTGTGGCATGTGTGTGACCCATATTCCAAAAAAAAAACCCGTCTGTAAAACGAATATCGAAGCTGCCTCTAAATCTGCAAATGAAGATGAGTCGATAAACCACTCGTTTTTCGTATAACTAGACATATATTCATTTGTTACCGATTTCATTCATTGAGCACGGATACAATAGAGGTACAGCCATTCACTGTTTGACATGTCTGCACTGGTACAGAACCGAGCAATCAGAAAACGGGTGAAACTGTCTTTAGACTCAGCATACAGTACCGAGGCCCCCCATGACCAAATAAAGGCTAACCTCGATAATCAGCCTAAAGAACGCAGACTACAGCAAAACGACTGACTTTGAAAAGGGAATGAACGTCCGGAAGGAGTAGTGGAACTAGCTTGAGATGCTTCTCCGGACCCCTAACTAAAAGCCAGCGAGAACCAGCAGCGGCGTCCACTCCTGTCGAACCGGGATCCTTCCGCAGCCACGCAGCTCGTGGTGTCCTAACCTTCCTGTATCTGATTTTGGACCAAGCACATCAGGGTAGAGCGCGAACGCAGTCCCCCACTACCAGAAATTATGCAGTCGAGATTCCCACATTTGGGGAATTCGCAGGGGTCAGCACAGCCGGAGTGCAATGGCCGAGCCTCGCCCTGGGTGAACCGATTTCGATTTTTAAGAACTTTATTTTCTTTTCACAAAAAAATACAGGAAATCACAAATCAGAAAGCTTTACATTAATATACATACTTAAAACAGTATATATGATCACATCTCATTACATTTTGACACGGAACCAGTTACATAGCAACAATTTCTTTTTTTCTGGTGCAAATCACATTCTTTACTTAAACATGATAATGTTTTTCACAGTTTCTTGAGATACTGTCCAATGCCCTCTATTTCCCACAGATTTTCTGCTTCCTCCCTCCCTTCTCTCCACAGATCTCTGAGGTAATAGTTCTCTCGGGTGATGAACAGGGCCAGGCTACCTGCTGCCTTGACTGGGACCTCGATGCCTTTGAACAGCCCCATGTTCCTCACTCTCCACAGGGCGTCTTTCCCACTGTTCACCACGGCCCAGATCCTGTCAAACACGTCAGGAGGAAGCTTGACAGGAGAGATGCCGTATATGATGAAAGCAGCGGTCAGGGTAAATTGGGGCGAGAGAGCCTGCAACCAATCTTCAAACTGTGCCCAGAAGGCCTTAGCAAAAAAGCAGGACCACAGGAGGTGGGTCACAGTCTCCTCCTCGCCGCAGCCCACCCTAACGCAGCGAGGGCTGGGGGTGAGGCCCCTACGGTACAAGAAAGTTCGTACCGGTAAGCACTGGTGGACGACACTCCAGGCTAAATCTCTGTGAATGTTGCACAGAAATTTAGAGGATGTGTGTTTCCACACCTTCCTTGTTTGGGCTGATGTTAAAATGCCCACAGGGGTCTGCCTATTGTTCTGGGGTGCTACGAAATCTTCCAGTTTTTGGACGCTGACATCTCGGAGGGGAATATGGCCAATTGGGTGAGATCTTAGAAAACTTTTAACTGTCCCATAAATTGCAGGGCATGTGTCAGAGAGTGGGACGTCCAGCTTGGGTCTGACACCCCACACTCTGAACACCTCCCTACCTACCCAGAGCCTGGAAAAATAAGTCCAGGTACGCGCTGCAGGTGCTGTTGCAAAGCCTCTCAGCACAGAGGCCAGGAAAATGCACAGCAGCTTCGTAGCAATATCTGGGACAGACTTCCCCCCTGAGGGTAGCGGCCTGTACATTATTTCCCTTCTGAGTCTTTCCTGCTTCCCACCCCATAGAAATTGAAACATCAATCTCCTCAGCACCGCCGCAACACGGTGTGGGATTGGGAAGGTAGAAGCCAGAAAATTCAAGACAGGCAAGAGCTCGGCTTTGATGACCAGCACCTTCCCTGTCATGGTGAGGTCTCGGTCCTTCCATTGCATCAGTTTTTTGTTTAAGATTGGCAATTTGTTCTGCCAATTTACTGTTCCCATCTCTTCTCCAAAATACACCCCCAGGACCTTAATTCTCTTCTCTTGCAGCCTGAGATCATGTCCTTCTTTTGGCTCCCTCCAGTTCTGATAAAAAATCTCACTCTTAGATGTGTTAATTTTTGCGGAGGAAGCCAAAGAGAACCGATCACAGCACTGCAGAGCTCTGCTAATTGAGGCATTGTCAGAGAGGAGCAGGGTGACGTCATCCATGTATAGAGATGTCTTTACCTCTCCTCCCCCACTTCCAGGCACTGGTATCCCATTAATGGCCTGATCCTGGCGCAAGGCACAGGCTAAGGGCTCCATAGCCAAAACGAATAACAAGGGGGATAATGGGCAGCCCTGCCTCACCCCTGAACAGACTTCAAAGGTGCGTGATCTATTGCCATTAACCATGACTCTGCTGTTGCTACCTGTGTACAGCAGGTTAATCCACTTTCTCATGATGGGGCCAAACTTCATGTGCTCAAGTACCGATGTTAAGTACTGCCGGTTTAGGCGGTCAAAGGCCTTTTCTAGGTCTACACCTAAAATGCACAGAGGGAGGGAGCGATCCTCAGAGTACAGACAGACATCCCTCAACAAGGCCAGGTTGTCGCTCATCAGGCGTCCTGCTATCCCACAAGTCTGTTCTTTCCCTACCAGTGAGGCCACTACATTTTGTAGGCGCAGGAAAAGGGCTTTGGACAGGATCTTAGTGTCCACGCCTAACAGGCTGAGGGGTCTCCAGTTCTTTATGTCATTTTTTGCTCCTTTCTTAAACAAGAGAGAGATAGTGCCTTCTCTTAAGGAGTCAGGCAGCAATTCTGTCTTGTAGCTTTCCTCGAATAGGAGCAGTAGCGGATCCTGAAGCAGATCCCAAAAGGTGCAATAAAATTCTTTAGGGAGCCCGTCAGCACCCGGAGTTTTCCCCTTCTGTAAGCTCTCCATAGCCTGTCTCAGCTCTTCTACTGTCAAATCCCTCTCAAGTACTTCCCTATCTTCTTCACTCAAAATGTTTTCTAGCTTTGAGGTAAAAAAATGAATATCTTCATCCTTTACCTCTGTAGAGCTGTACAGTCTTGAGTAGAAGGCCTCGGTGCAGGAGAGGATAGCACTCGGCTCTGTTCTCTCTCGTCCCTCCTCATCAACTACACTTTCCATGACAGTCTTGGAGCCTACCACTTTCCTGAAAAAGAAGCGAGTACACTTCTCATTTTCTTCCAAGAACTGCACTCTGCTTCTTAACAGCACTCCTCGACTACTTTCTTCGGCTATGCTCCGGATGTCCTTTTTTAAAAGGGCGATATCCTCGAGCACATCGAAGCCACTGTGCAGCATCGTGTAGAGACGCTGCAGCTGCCTCTGTTTCCTGGCTAGCACTCCTCTCCGTCTGGCAGCAGCCTTCCTTCCCTCAGCCATGAAAAAGGCCTTTGTCCTCACCTTCACCTCCTCCCACCACTCTCCTACTGACCCGTACAGACACTGCAAGGACAGCCACTGTGATAGTTTCTCCTTGTAGCGGGATACTACCCCCTCGTTCTCTAGCAGTTTTGTGTTGAGTTTCCAGAGGCCTGGGCCAAAGACAGTCCCGCCCTGGAGTTCCACTCTACACCCTAAAGCCTGATGATCTGAGAAGAAGACAGGCTGAAGAGTGACCCCAACAACTTTCACTCTCTCTGAGGCAAAGCAATAGTCAATTCTGGAGCTGCTATTCCTCCCTGACCATGTATATCCTGCTGTTGTGGGATATATACATCTATATGTGTCTGAGAGTTTAAAGTCTTGAACTAAGTTTTGCAGGGCCAGTGAGCTGGAATCCAATTTTATCGGCGAGCTAGACTGCCTGTCTGTGTGCTCTAAGATACAATTAAAATCCCCTCCCACTATCACGTCTGTGCTGCATAACAATAGGGGGGAGAGTGCCTTGAGTAGCTCCACCCTTCCTCCTACGTCAGTAGGGCAATACACATTGATTAGCCGCAGGTTAACGGTCCCCCATTCCACATCCACACACAGCAACCTGCCATCTATGACCCTCTGAATACTTTTCAATTTGAATGCCCATCCTTTGAAAAGAATGGCCACGCCAGAGGCTCTGTTGTTATTGTCCCCTGACCAAACAGAAGGCCCTTTATCCCACCTATCTTCAAAACTTTTATACCTCTCTTGATAGGCTAAAGCACACTCCTGCAACATCAACACATCTCCCTCTCTCTGCTGGAGGTAATCAAAGACAGACTGGCATTTAACTCTGTCATTGATACCTCTTGTGTTAAGAGAAATTATGTTAAGAGCCATATTACATAAGAAAGTGGAACCAGTCTTTACAAAACACATTTCTCTTCGGTCTCACCTGTTACCTTTTTCTTTTTCTTTTTCTTCTTACCAATTTCCTGCCAGCCATCCTCTGAATGAGCCTTCATCAGGGTGGCAGCAGTAAAAGCGTTCACAGAGTCCATTTCAAGGAAGGGGGTAGAGGGAGGGGTGGAGAGGTTCCAGCTGTCCCCATCGCCATGCTCTCCTTCCTCCTCGCTCGGGGAGAAAACAGAGTCATTTTTTCTTTTCCTCAAGTCCAGCTCCTGGGAGCACTGAGGGGAAAGGGGTGCAGCCGATGCACCAGTCTCCTCTTCCCCCTCACCCACCAGCTGCTGCAGATCCTCCGTGATGGACTGGATGGAGGAGAGGAGGGCATCTGTAGCACTTGCAGAGTCTGAGAAAAGCAGCTCCGCTGAATCCTGGGTATCCTCGCTGGACCCGCTCCACCGGGGGGCCCCACACTGGCCCTCGTTCTGAGGAGCAGGAGTGGGGGAGGGGTCCTCGCTGTTCTCGGGGGTTTTCAAACCCTCGTGCTTGTCTGGTGCAGTCTGCGGTTGTGGGGGCGTAGTGGATTTCTCTTCCACCAGCCCCGGAGCCACAGCAGGACTGATCCTGGCTGGAGGCTGAGAGTCTTTGTCCAACAAGGGTTCTTTGTTTGACTTGTTGTTTGCTTTGGATTTTCGGGCCGGTTTGGCTGAAACAAGCACTGCCTCATCCTTTCTCATTTTGAGTTTATTGGCGTAGGCGTGAGGGCAGTTCTTAAAAACGTGTCCTTCCGAGCCACATAAATTGCACTTTGGCAGCATTGAACAGTCAGAGGCTAAATGTCCCTGTTTGCCACAGGTCTTGCAGCATTTCACAGTGCAGGACGATGCCAGGTGTCCCACAGCACCACAGCGCCGACACACCTTTGGTTGTCCCACATAAAACACATAGCCATTGCAGGCGCCCAGCCGGATTGTAGAGGGCAGGTGCCTTAAGCCTCCATTTACGCTGTCCGGTAGCAAGCGAACCTCGAATTTCCTTGCTCCTGTTTTTATACCATCAACATCTCTAACCTCAGTTCCATGGTGGACGGTGCAGTACTGGTTAAGCCAGGTGTGAATGTCCTCCGTCTTTGCCAGTTCCGAGAACATAACAACATGCACCGTTTTCCTCTCTCTCTGTGTCAGAGGCTGCAAGTTGATCTTCTCAAGTGCAGGAACTTTGCCTCTTTTTGCCTCAAACACATCCACGCATTGTTCAAACAGAGGATAGGTAGCAAATACAACCTCAAATGCTTTCTGACCTGGGAGAGCGAAGATGAAATCCAAGTGCCGAGGTTCAAAGCCAAGTTCCTTCTGTAACACTTTTCTGCTGAACTGCATACGATCCATGAAGAGGTCATCCAAGAGCTCAAAACGTACAGCATTCTTACGGGATCCAAAGGTTGCCATTTCAAAAACCGCAAATCGGACACTGCTTCCAACAAAAGAAAAACAATCCAACTACTCCACCTACAGGCTGATCAAGGTATCTCCCCTGCCAGGTAAGTATGAACCTCCTTCTTGATCAAAGTATCTCCCCTGCCAGGTAAGTATGAGTTAAACAGGCCCCTGCAAGCGGCCCGCACCCACAGCACAAATCGCGCAGCCTAGGCCACCTCCTCGCCCCGCACGCCACCGCCTCCTGCTGGGCCCACTCTTTCACACACTCACACGCCACACTAACACTCAAAAGTGTGGGCAAAACGAGAAAACGAGCGCGCCGTTTCCTACACATCTGCAGTCGCCGTTGCGCATTCGCAGCATGTCCCGGGATGCAATTCGGCCTCATTTGCATAACTCCAGACCGGCAGATCGCCACGCAAGCTCGCGACGTGCGCCTGCCACACACCGAACAAACCTTTTCAGCAATTTCCAAAAAACGGGCCTGCTCGCCTGCCCACAAGGCTCCGTCTCTTACCTGCTCTCCAGAGCCTGCTGCCTTCTGTGCTTTTCTCTCGGCACCGCTGCAGCGCACACAACTCCTGCAGCGGGAGGGGGGGAGAAAGTTCCCGCGCTCCGCCGCAGGGAAGGCTCGCTCCGTGCGCACACGTCCTTTCGATGCCAGTCCAACAAGTGCTCCGCATTAGCTGCGTCGGGGCTCCGGCGTGTCGCACCTCACCTCACCTCGCACTGCCCCCTCCTTGAATGTCTGCCGCTGGGCATGCCCCGCTCTCCTCCGCCTTATCTTATCGCGTGTGAGCACCGACAATGGCCACAATGCCGGGGAATGGCACCTGTAAAGTGTTAATTGGGGCACAGGAACAGCCCGTCTCGTCTCGGGGGGGCCGGCTTCAGAGACAATACAGCAAACACAGCGGGGCGGGGGAAGAAGACGACACCACACATGCGGGTACATTCAGCTCCGGCGGGAACGAGACATTTGTCGGTCTTTTCAAGTGCCGAGAGCCGAGCAATCCTTCACTTGCATCGTTTCTCCCCGGTGACTAGATCTGGCCCTGCGACTCTCGACTGGGCTCAAAAAGAGACGCCGTGGGTGTCCCTCTGGTGTTAGTGCTCCCCTTTACCCATCAGTCGGGGTCTCCTCCTAATCCCCGTCTCACCTGTAACAATCAATGACGAGGCCCCCCTGTCCGTGAGATTTAGTACTCGCGCAAGAGACCGGGGGCAGAGCGCGAACGCGGTCCCCCGCCCCCCACAAAGTGCGCGCTCCGGGTTCCCTCTCGGGGCCCTGCAACACAGCGGAAGGGCAGCGAGAAGGAGCCTCTTGCTCTGATGCCGCAAGGCCACAAGAGGGCGGAGGCGCCGCGCGCCCGGCCGACGTGTTGGACCGGTGCGCTTTACGTGCTGAAATAAACACACGAAAGCCCCGAAATGTTTCCAGAGTGCTGTGCACTGGAGGTTTTTGTCTGGTGAAGACTTGCCTGGTGCTCCTCCGTGCAGATTGTTTGTCCTCCTCCAGTGCGGGACGAGCCAACACAAGGGAGCGCATTCGCCAACATCCAGGCACGCAATGCGATTTGGAAAGCAGCTCCTTTCCAAAGAGTTGCACACGAACGATCCTTCAGTCCCGCTCGGGGGGCACGGAACCCCCGCCACACACAGCTTCAAGTAGCGAGTCAGGCGCCGGGGCTTTTGCTTTCAGCCACACCACCCTGAACACGCCCGATCTCGTCTGATCTCGGAAGCTAAGCAGCGTCGGGCCTGGTTAGTACTTGGATGGGAGACTGCCTGGGAATACCAGGTGCTGTAAGCTTTTGCTCTCCCGGCCAGCAGGGGTCGCCGTTGGTGCCGTAGGCTTTGGGAGGAAAACCTGCAGGATGGAAAGGTGATCTATAGCCTCATCTCTAGAGATGTTTTGTTGCTGTGGCATGTGTGTGACCCATATTCCAAAAAAAAAACCCGTCTGTAAAACGAATATCGAAGCTGCCTCTAAATCTGCAAATGAAGATGAGTCGATAAACCACTCGTTTTTCGTATAACTAGACATATATTCATTTGTTACCGATTTCATTCATTGAGCACGGATACAATAGAGGTACAGCCATTCACTGTTTGACATGTCTGCACTGGTACAGAACCGAGCAATCAGAAAACGGGTGAAACTGTCTTTAGACTCAGCATACAGTACCGAGGCCCCCCATGACCAAATAAAGGCTAACCTCGATAATCAGCCTAAAGAACGCAGACTACAGCAAAACGACTGACTTTGAAAAGGGAATGAACGTCCGGAAGGAGTAGTGGAACTAGCTTGAGATGCTTCTCCGGACCCCTAACTAAAAGCCAGCGAGAACCAGCAGCGGCGTCCACTCCTGTCGAACCGGGATCCTTCCGCAGCCACGCAGCTCGTGGTGTCCTAACCTTCCTGTATCTGATTTTGGACCAAGCACATCAGGGTAGAGCGCGAACGCAGTCCCCCACTACCAGATATTATGCAGTCGAGATTCCCACATTTGGGGAATTCGCAGGGGTCAGCACAGCCGGAGTGCAATGGCCGAGCCTCGCCCTGGGTGAACCGATTTCGATTTTTAAGAACTTTATTTTCTTTTCACAAAAAAATACAGGAAATCACAAATCAGAAAGCTTTACATTAATATACATACTTAAAACAGTATATATGATCACATCTCATTACATTTTGACACGGTAACAGTTACATAGCAACAATTTTCTTTTTTTCTGGTGCAAATCACATTCTTTATTTAAACATGATAATGTTTTTCACAGTTTCTTGAGATACTGTCCAATTCCCTCTATTTCCCACAGATTTTCTGCTTCCTCCCTCCCTTCTCTCCACAGATCTCTGAGGTAATAGTTCTCTCGGGTGATGAACAGCGCCAGGCTACCTGCTGCCTTGACTGGGACCTCGATGCCTTTGAACAGCCCCATGTTCCTCACTCTCCACAGGGCGTCTTTCCCACTGTTCACCACGGCCCAGATCCTGTCAAACACGTCAGGAGGAAGTTTGACAGGAGAGATGCCGTATATGATGAAAGCAGCGGTCAGGGTAAATTGGGGCGAGAGAGCCTGCAACCAATCTTCAAACTGTGCCCAGAAGGCCTTAGCAAAAAAGCAGGACCACAGGAGATGGGTCACAGTCTCCTCCTCGCCGCAGCCCACCCTAACGCAGCGAGGGCTGGGGGTGAGGCCCCTACGGTACAAGAAAGTTCGTACCGGTAAGCACTGGTGGACGACACTCCAGGCTAAATCTCTGTGAATGTTGCACAGAAATTTAGAGGATGTGTGTTTCCACACCTTCCTTGTTTGGGCTGATGTTAAAATGCCCACAGGGGTCTGCCTATTGTTCTGGGGTGCTACGAAATCTTCCAGTTTTTGGACGCTGACATCTCGGAGGGGAATATGGCCAATTGGGTGAGATCTTAGAAAACTTTTAACTGTCCCATAAATTGCAGGGCATGTGTCAGAGAGTGGGACGTCCAGCTTGGGTCTGACACCCCACACTCTGAACACCTCCCTACCTACCCAGAGCCTGGAAAAATAAGTCCAGGTACGCGCTGCAGGTGCTGTTGCAAAGCCTCTCAGCACAGAGGCCAGGAAAATGCACAGCAGCTTCGTAGCAATATCTGGGACAGACTTCCCCCCTGAGGGTAGCGGCCTGTACATTATTTCCCTTCTGAGTCTTTCCTGCTTCCCACCCCATAGAAATTGAAACATCAATCTCCTCAGCACCGCCGCAACACGGTGTGGGATTGGGAAGGTAGAAGCCAGAAAATTCAAGACAGGCAAGAGCTCGGCTTTGATGACCAGCACCTTCCCTGTCATGGTGAGGTCTCGGTCCTTCCATTGCATCAGTTTTTTGTTTAAGATTGGCAATTTGTTCTGCCAATTTACTGTTCCCATCTCTTCTCCAAAATACACCCCCAGGACCTTAATTCTCTTCTCTTGCAGCCTGAGATCATGTCCTTCTTTTGGCTCCCTCCAGTTCTGATAAAAAATCTCACTCTTAGATGTGTTAATTTTTGCGGAGGAAGCCAAAGAGAACCGATCACAGCACTGCAGAGCTCTGCTAATTGAGGCATTGTCAGAGAGGAGCAGGGTGACGTCATCCATGTATAGAGACGTCTTTACCTCTCCTCCCCCACTTCCAGGCACTGGTATCCCATTAATGGCCTGATCCTGGCGCAAGGCACAGGCTAAGGGCTCCATAGCCAAAACGAATAACAAGGGGGATAATGGGCAGCCCTGCCTCACCCCTGAACAGACTTCAAAGGTGCGTGATCTATTGCCATTAACCATGACTCTGCTGTTGCTACCTGTGTACAGCAGGTTAATCCACTTTCTCATGATGGGGCCAAACTTCATGTGCTCAAGTACCGATGTTAAGTACTGCCGGTTTAGGCGGTCAAAGGCCTTTTCTAGGTCTACACCTAAAATGCACAGAGGGAGGGAGCGATCCTCAGAGTACAGACAGACATCCCTCAACAAGGCCAGGTTGTCGCTCATCAGGCGTCCTGCTATCCCACAAGTCTGTTCTTTCCCTACCAGTGAGGCCACTACATTTTGTAGGCGCAGGAAAAGGGCTTTGGACAGGATCTTAGTGTCCACGCCTAACAGGCTGAGGGGTCTCCAGTTCTTTATGTCATTTTTTGCTCCTTTCTTAAACAAGAGAGAGATAGTGCCTTCTCTTAAGGAGTCAGGCAGCAATTCTGTCTTGTAGCTTTCCTCGAATAGGAGCAGTAGCGGATCCTGAAGCAGATCCCAAAAGGTGCAATAAAATTCTTTAGGGAGCCCGTCAGCACCCGGAGTTTTCCCCTTCTGTAAGCTCTCCATAGCCTGTCTCAGCTCTTCTACTGTCAAATCCCTCTCAAGTACTTCCCTATCTTCTTCACTCAAAATGTTTTCTAGCTTTGAGGTAAAAAAATGAATATCTTCATCCTTTACCTCTGTAGAGCTGTACAGTCTTGAGTAGAAGGCCTCGGTGCAGGAGAGGATAGCACTCGGCTCTGTTCTCTCTCGTCCCTCCTCATCAACTACACTTTCCATGACAGTCTTGGAGCCTACCACTTTCCTGAAAAAGAAGCGAGTACACTTCTCATTTTCTTCCAAGAACTGCACTCTGCTTCTTAACAGCACTCCTCGACTACTTTCTTCGGCTATGCTCCGGATGTCCTTTTTTAAAAGGGCGATATCCTCGAGCACATCGAAGCCACTGTGCAGCATCGTGTAGAGACGCTGCAGCTGCCTCTGTTTCCTGGCTAGCACTCCTCTCCGTCTGGCAGCAGCCTTCCTTCCCTCAGCCATGAAAAAGGCCTTTGTCCTCACCTTCACCTCCTCCCACCACTCTCCTACTGACCCGTACAGACACTGCAAGGACAGCCACTGTGATAGTTTCTCCTTGTAGCGGGATACTACCCCCTCGTTCTCTAGCAGCTTTGTGTTGAGTTTCCAGAGGCCTGGGCCAAAGACAGTCCCGCCCTGGAGTTCCACTCTACACCCTAAAGCCTGATGATCTGAGAAGAAGACAGGCTGAAGAGTGACCCCAACAACTTTCACTCTCTCTGAGACAAAGCAATAGTCAATTCTGGAGCTGCTATTCCTCCCTGACCATGTATATCCTGCTGTTGTGGGATATATACATCTATATGTGTCTGAGAGTTTAAAGTCTTGAACTAAGTTTTGCAGGGCCAGTGAGCTGGAATCCAATTTTATCGGCGAGCTAGACTGCCTGTCTGTGTGCTCTAAGATACAATTAAAATCCCCTCCCACTATCACGTCTGTGCTGCATAACAATAGGGGGGAGAGTGCCTTGAGTAGCTCCACCCTTCCTCCTACGTCAGTAGGGCAATACACATTGATTAGCCGCAGGTTAACGGTCCCCCATTCCACATCCACACACAGCAACCTGCCATCTATGACCCTCTGAATACTTTTCAATTTGAATGCCCATCCTTTGAAAAGAATGGCCACGCCAGAGGCTCTGTTGTTATTGTCCCCTGACCAAACAGAAGGCCCTTTATCCCACCTATCTTCAAAACTTTTATACCTCTCTTGATAGGCTAAAGCACACTCCTGCAACATCAACACATCTCCCTCTCTCTGCTGGAGGTAATCAAAGACAGACTGGCATTTAACTCTGTCATTGATACCTCTTGTGTTAAGAGAAATTATGTTAAGAGCCATATTACATAAGAAAGTGGAACCAGTCTTTACAAAACACATTTCTCTTCGGTCTCACCTGTTACCTTTTTCTTTTTCTTTTTCTTCTTACCAATTTCCTGCCAGCCATCCTCTGAATGAGCCTTCATCAGGGTGGCAGCAGTAAAAGCGTTCACAGAGTCCATTTCAAGGAAGGGGGTAGAGGGAGGGGTGGAGAGGTTCCAGCTGTCCCCATCGCCATGCTCTCCTTCCTCCTCGCTCGGGGAGAAAACAGAGTCATTTTTTCTTTTCCTCAAGTCCAGCTCCTGGGAGCACTGAGGGGAAAGGGGTGCAGCCGATGCACCAGTCTCCTCTTCCCCCTCACCCACCAGCTGCTGCAGATCCTCCGTGATGGACTGGATGGAGGAGAGGAGGGCATCTGTAGCACTTGCAGAGTCTGAGAAAAGCAGCTCCGCTGAATCCTGGGTATCCTCGCTGGACCCGCTCCACCGGGGGGCCCCACACTGGCCCTCGTTCTGAGGAGCAGGAGTGGGGGAGGGGTCCTCGCTGTTCTCGGGGGTTTTCAAACCCTCGTGCTTGTCTGGTGCAGTCTGCGGTTGTGGGGGCGTAGTGGATTTCTCTTCCACCAGCCCCGGAGCCACAGCAGGACTGATCCTGGCTGGAGGCTGAGAGTCTTTGTCCAACAAGGGTTCTTTGTTTGACTTGTTGTTTGCTTTGGATTTTCGGGCCGGTTTGGCTGAAACAAGCACTGCCTCATCCTTTCTCATTTTGAGTTTATTGGCGTAGGCGTGAGGGCAGTTCTTAAAAACGTGTCCTTCCGAGCCACATAAATTGCACTTTGGCAGCATTGAACAGTCAGAGGCTAAATGTCCCTGTTTGCCACAGGTCTTGCAGCATTTCACAGTGCAGGACGATGCCAGGTGTCCCACAGCACCACAGCGCCGACACACCTTTGGTTGTCCCACATAAAACACATAGCCATTGCAGGCGCCCAGCCGGATTGTAGAGGGCAGGTGCCTTAAGCCTCCATTTACGCTGTCCGGTAGCAAGCGAACCTCGAATTTCCTTGCTCCTGTTTTTATACCATCAACATCTCTAACCTCAGTTCCATGGTGGACGGTGCAGTACTGGTTAAGCCAGGTGTGAATGTCCTCCGTCTTTGCCAGTTCCGAGAACATAACAACATGCACCGTTTTCCTCTCTCTCTGTGTCAGAGGCTGCAAGTTGATCTTCTCAAGTGCAGGAACTTTCCCTCTTTTTGCCTCAAACACATCCACGCATTGTTCAAACAGAGGATAGGTAGCAAATACAACCTCAAATGCTTTCTGACCTGGGAGAGCGAAGATGAAATCCAAGTGCCGAGGTTCAAAGCCAAGTTCCTTCTGTAACACTTTTCTGCTGAACTGCATACGATCCATGAAGAGGTCATCCAAGAGCTCAAAACGTACAGCATTCTTACGGGATCCAAAGGTTGCCATTTCAAAAACCGCAAATCGAACACTGCTTCCAACAAAAGAAAAACAATCCAACTACTCCACCTACAGGCTGATCAAGGTATCTCCCCTGCCAGGTAAGTATGAGTTAAACAGGCCCCTGCAAGCGGCCCGCACCCACAGCACAAATCGCGCAGCCTAGGCCACCTCCTCGCCCCGCACGCCACCGCCTCCTGCTGGGCCCACTCTTTCACACACTCACACGCCACACTAACACTCAAAAGTGTGGGCAAAACGAGAAAACGAGCGCGCCGTTTCCTACACATCTGCAGTCGCCGTTGCGCATTCGCAGCATGTCCCGGGATGCAATTCGGCCTCATTTGCATAACTCCAGACCGGCAGATCGCCACGCAAGCTCGCGACGTGCGCCTGCCACACACCGAACAAACCTTTTCAGCAATTTCCAAAAAACGGGCCTGCTCGCCTGCCCACAAGGCTCCGTCTCTTACCTGCTCTCCAGAGCCTGCTGCCTTCTGTGCTTTTCTCTCGGCACCGCTGCAGCGCACACAACTCCTGCAGCGGGAGGGGGGGAGAAAGTTCCCGCGCTCCGCCGCAGGGAAGGCTCGCTCCGTGCGCACACGTCCTTTCGATGCCAGTCCAACAAGTGCTCCGCATTAGCTGCGTCGGGGCTCCGGCGTGTCGCACCTCACCTCACCTCGCACTGCCCCCTCCTTGAATGTCTGCCGCTGGGCATGCCCCGCTCTCCTCCGCCTTATCTTATCGCGTGTGAGCACCGACAATGGCCACAATGCCGGGGAATGGCACCTGTAAAGTGTTAATTGGGGCACAGGAACAGCCCGTCTCGTCTCGGGGGGGCCGGCTTCAGAGACAATACAGCAAACACAGCGGGGCGGGGGAAGAAGACGACACCACACATGCGGGTACATTCAGCTCCGGCGGGAACGAGACATTTGTCGGTCTTTTCAAGTGACGAGAGCCGAGCAATCCTTCACTTGTATCGTTTCTCCCCGGTGACTAGATCTGGCCCTGCGACTCTCGACTGGGCTCACCCCCGGGGCAGCCCAGCAGGTGTGAGCCTGGCCGGCACCCGGATGGGAGATTCCACCCCGGAAAAGCTCCGGTTGCTGCTGCTCCTGCAAGAGGTGTGACTGGGACCAGTAGGGAGCGCTCACCCTGCGGGCTGTGTGGCTCTCTTACGCTCCAGCCTCCTGATGGCGACACTCTGCTGCACAAACAGGCGCCGTCCTTCGGGGGAGGCGTCAAACCGAGGTCCCGACCCTCCTTGGCCATTAGGAAACCCCAGGGCGTCTCTCAAAAAGAGACGCCGGGGGTGTCCCTCTGGTGTTAGTGCTCCCCTTTACCCATCAGTCGGGGTCTCCTCCTAATCCCCGTCTCACCTGTAACAATCAATGACGAGGCCCCCCTGTCCGTGAGATTTAGTACTCGCGCAAGAGACCGGGGGCAGAGCGCGAACGCGGTCCCCCGCCCCCCACAAAGTGCGCGCTCCGGGTTCCCTCTCGGGGCCCTGCAACACAGCGGAAGGGCAGCGAGAAGGAGCCTCTTGCTCTGATGCCGCAAGGCCACAAGAGGGCGGAGGCGCCGCGCGCCCGGCCGACGTGTTGGACCGGTGCGCTTTACGTGCTGAAATAAACACACGAAAGCCCCGAAATGTTTCCAGAGTGCTGTGCACTGGAGGTTTTTGTCTGGTGAAGACTTGCCTGGTGCTCCTCCGTGCAGATTGTTTGTCCTCCTCCAGTGCGGGACGAGTCAACACAAGGGAGCGCATTCGCCAACATCCAGGCACGCAATGCGATTTGGAAAGCAGCTCCTTTCCAAAGAGTTGCACACGAACGATCCTTCAGTCCCGCTCGGGGGGCACGGAACCCCCGCCACACACAGCTTCAAGTAGCGAGTCAGGCGCTGGGGCTTTCGCTTTCAGCCACACCACCCTGAACACGCCCGATCTCGTCTGATCTCGGAAGCTAAGCAGCGTCGGGCCTGGTTAGTACTTGGATGGGAGACTGCCTGGGAATACCAGGTGCTGTAAGCTTTTGCTCTCCCGGCCAGCAGGGGTCGCCGTTGGTGCCGTAGGCTTTGGGAGGAAAACCTGCAGGATGGAAAGGTGATCTATAGCCTCATCTCTAGAGATGTTTTGTTGCTGTGGCATGTGTGTGACCCATATTCCAAAAAAAAAACCCGTCTGTAAAACGAATATCGAAGCTGCCTCTAAATCTGCAAATGAAGATGAGTCGATAAACCACTCGTTTTTCGTATAACTAGACATATATTCATTTGTTACCGATTTCATTCATTGAGCACGGATACAGTAGAGGTACAGCCATTCACTGTTTGACATGTCTGCACTGGTACAGAACCGAGCAATCAGAAAACGGGTGAAACTGTCTTTAGACTCAGCATACAGTACCGAGGCCCCCCATGACCAAATAAAGGCTAACCTCGATAATCAGCCTAAAGAACGCAGACTACAGCAAAATGACTGACTTTGAAAAGGGAATGAACGTCCGGAAGGAGTAGTGGAACTAGCTTGAGATGCTTCTCCGGACCCCTAACTAAAAGCCAGCGAGAACCAGCAGCGGCGTCCACTCCTGTCGAACCGGGATCCTTCCGCAGCCACGCAGCTCGTGGTGTCCTAAGCCTCCCGTATCTGATTTTGGACCAAGCACATCAGGGGAGAGCGAGAACGCAGTCCCCCACTTCTAGAAATTATGCAGTCGAGATTCCCACATTTGGGGAATTCGCAGGGGTCAACACAGCCGGAGTGCAATGGCCGAGCCTCGCCCTGGGTGAACCTCCTTCTTGATCAAGGTATCTCCCCTGCCAGGTAAGTATGAGTTAAACAGGCCCCTGCAAGCGGCCCGCACCCACAGCACAAATCGCGCAGCCTAGGCCACCTCCTCGCCCCGCACGCCACCGCCTCCTGCTGGGCCCACTCTTTCACACACTCACACGCCACACTAACACTCAAAAGTGTGGGCAAAACGAGAAAACGAGCGCGCCGTTTCCTACACATCTGCAGTCGCCGTTGCGCATTCGCAGCATGTCCCGGGATGCAATTCGGCCTCATTTGCATAACTCCAGACCGGCAGATCGCCACGCAAGCTCGCGACGTGCGCCTGCCACACACCGAACAAACCTTTTCAGCAATTTCCAAAAAACGGGCCTGCTCGCCTGCCCACAAGGCTCCGTCTCTTACCTGCTCTCCAGAGCCTGCTGCCTTCTGTGCTTTTCTCTCGGCACCGCTGCAGCGCACACAACTCCTGCAGCGGGAGGGGGGGAGAAAGTTCCCGCGCTCCGCCGCAGGGAAGGCTCGCTCCGTGCGCACACGTCCTTTCGATGCCAGTCCAACAAGTGCTCCGCATTAGCTGCGTCGGGGCTCCGGCGTGTCGCACCTCACCTCACCTCGCACTGCCCCCTCCTTGAATGTCTGCCGCTGGGCATGCCCCGCTCTCCTCCGCCTTATCTTATCGCGTGTGAGCACCGACAATGGCCACAATGCCGGGGAATGGCACCTGTAAAGTGTTAATTGGGGCACAGGAACAGCCCGTCTCGTCTCGGGGGGGCCGGCTTCAGAGACAATACAGCAAACACAGCGATGCGGGGGAAGAAGACGACACCACACATGCGGGTACATTCAGCTCCGGCGGGAACGAGACATTTGTCGGTCTTTTCAAGTGCCGAGAGCCGAGCAATCCTTCACTTGTATCGTTTCTCCCCGGTGACTAGATCTGGCCCTGCGACTCTCGACTGGGCTCACCCCCGGGGCAGCCCAGCAGGTGTGAGCCTGGCCGGCACCCGGATGGGAGATTCCACCCCGGAAAAGCTCCGGTTGCTGCTGCTCCTGCAAGAGGTGTGACTGGGACCAGTAGGGAGCGCTCACCCTGCGGGCTGTGTGGCTCTCTTACGCTCCAGCCTCCTGATGGCGACACTCTGCTGCACAAACAGGCGCCGTCCTTCGGGGGAGGCGTCAAACCGAGGTCCCGACCCTCCTTGGCCATTAGGAAACCCCAGGGCGTCTCTCAAAAAGAGACGCCGTGGGTGTCCCTCTGGTGTTAGTGCTCCCCTTTACCCATCAGTCGGGGTCTCCTCCTAATCCCCGTCTCACCTGTAACAATCAATGACGAGGCCCCCCTGTCCGTGAGATTTAGTACTCGCGCAAGAGACCGGGGGCAGAGCGCGAACGCGGTCCCCCGCCCCCCACAAAGTGCGCGCTCCGGGTTCCCTCTCGGGGCCCTGCAACACAGCGGAAGGGCAGCGAGAAGGAGCCTCTTGCTCTGACGCCGCAAGGCCACAAGAGGGCGGAGGCGCCGCGCGCCCGGCCGACGTGTTGGACCGGTGCGCTTTACGTGCTGAAATAAACACGCGAAAGCCCCGAAATGTTTCCAGAGTGCTGTGCACTGGAGGTTTTTGTCTGGTGAAGACTTGTCTGGTGCCCCTCCGTGCAGATTGTTTGTCCTCCTCCAGTGCAGGACGAGCCAACACAAGGGAGCGCATTCGCCAACATCCAGGCACGCAATGCGATTTGGAAAGCAGCTCCTTTCCAAAGAGTGGCACACGAACGATCCTTCAGTCCCGCTCGGGGAGCACGGAACCCCCACCACACACAGCTTCAAGTAGCGAGTCAGGCGGCCGGGCTTTCGCTTACGGCCACACCACCCTGAACACGCCCGATCTCGTCTGATCTCGGAAGCTAAGCAGCGTCGGGCCTGGTTAGTACTTGGATGGGAGACTGCCTGGGAATACCAGGTGCTGTAAGCTTTTGCTCTCCCGGCCAGCAGGGGTCGCCGTTGGTGCCATAGGCTTTGGGAGGAAAACCTGCAGGATGGAAAGGTGATCTATAGCCTCATCTCTAGAGATGTTTTGTTGCTGTGGCATGTGTGTGACCCATATTCCAAAAAAAAAACCCGTCTGTAAAACGAATATCGAAGCTGCCTCTAAATCTGCAAATGAAGATGAGTCGATAAACCACTCGTTTTTCGTATAACTAGACATATATTCATTTGTTACCGATTTCATTCATTGAGCACGGATACAATAGAGGTACAGCCATTCACTGTTTGACATGTCTGCACTGGTACAGAACCGAGCAATCAGAAAACGGGTGAAACTGTCTTTAGACTCAGCATACAGTACCGAGGCCCCCCATGACCAAATAAAGGCTAACCTCGATAATCAGCCTAAAGAACGCAGACTACAGCAAAACGACTGACTTTGAAAAGGGAATGAACGTCCGGAAGGAGTAGTGGAACTAGCTTGAGATGCTTCTCCGGACCCCTAACTAAAAGCCAGCGAGAACCAGCAGTGGCGTCCACTCCTGTCGAACCGGGATCCTTCCGCAGCCACGCAGCTCGTGGTGTCCTAACCTTCCTGCATCTGATTTTGGACCAAGCACATCAGGGTAGAGCGCGAACGCAGTCCCCCACTACCAGAAATTATGCAGTCGAGATTCCCACATTTGGGGAATTCGCAGGGGTCAGCACAGCCGGAGTGCAATGGCCGAGCCTCGCCCTGGGTGAACCTCCTTCTTGATCAAGGTATCTCCCCTGCCAGGTAAGTATGAGTTAAACAGGCCCCTGCAAGCGGCCCGCACCCACAGCACAAATCGCGCAGCCTAGGCCACCTCCTCGCCCCGCACGCCACCGCCTCCTGCTGGGCCCACTCTTTCACACACTCACACGCCACACTAACACTCAAAAGTGTGGGCAAAACGAGAAAACGAGCGCGCCGTTTCCTACACATCTGCAGTCGCCGTTGCGCATTCGCAGCATGTCCCGGGATGCAATTCGGCCTCATTTGCATAACTCCAGACCGGCAGATCGCCACGCAAGCTCGCGACGTGCGCCTGCCACACACCGAACAAACCTTTTCAGCAATTTCCAAAAAACGGGCCTGCTCGCCTGCCCACAAGGCTCCGTCTCTTACCTGCTCTCCAGAGCCTGCTGCCTTCTGTGCTTTTCTCTCGGCACCGCTGCAGCGCACACAACTCCTGCAGCGGGAGGGGGGGAGAAAGTTCCCGCGCTCCGCCGCAGGGAAGGCTCGCTCCGTGCGCACACGTCCTTTCGATGCCAGTCCAACAAGTGCTCCGCATTAGCTGCGTCGGGGCTCCGGCGTGTCGCACCTCACCTCACCTCGCACTGCCCCCTCCTTGAATGTCTGCCGCTGGGCATGCCCCGCTCTCCTCCGCCTTATCTTATCGCGTGTGAGCACCGACAATGGCCACAATGCCGGGGAATGGCACCTGTAAAGTGTTAATTGGGGCACAGGAACAGCCCGTCTCGTCTCGGGGGGGCCGGCTTCAGAGACAATACAGCAAACACAGCGGGGCGGGGGAAGAAGACGACACCACACATGCGGGTACATTCAGCTCCGGTGGGAACGAGACATTTGTCGGTCTTTTCAAGTGCCGAGAGCCGAGCAATCCTTCACTTGCATCGTTTCTCCCCGGTGACTAGATCTGGCCCTGCGACTCTCGACTGGGCTCACCCCCGGGGCAGCCCAGCAGGTGTGAGCCTGGCCGGCACCCGGATGGGAGATTCCACCCCGGAAAAGCTCCGGTGGCTGCTGCTCCTGCAAGAGGTGTGACTGGGACCAGTAGGGAGCGCTCACCCTGCGGGCTGTGTGGCTCTCTTACGCCCCAGCCTCCTGATGGCGACACTCTGCTGCACAAACAGGCGCCGTCCTTCGGGGGAGGCGTCAAACCGAGGTCCCGACCCTCCTTGGCCATTAGGAAACCCCAGGGCGTCTCTCAAAAAGAGACGCCGTGGGTGTCCCTCTGGTGTTAGTGCTCCCCTTTACCCATCAGTCGGGGTCTCCTCCTAATCCCCGTCTCACCTGTAACAATCAATGACGAGGCCCCCCTGTCCGTGAGATTTAGTACTCGCGCAAGAGACCGGGGGCAGAGCGCGAACGCGGTCCCCCGCCCCCCACAAAGTGCGCGCTCCGGGTTCCCTCTCGGGGCCCTGCAACACAGCGGAAGGGCAGCGAGAAGGAGCCTCTTGCTCTGATGCCGCAAGGCCACAAGAGGGCGGAGGCGCCGCGCGCCCGGCCGACGTGTTGGACCGGTGCGCTTTACGTGCTGAAATAAACACACGAAAGCCCCGAAATGTTTCCAGAGTGCTGTGCACTGGAGGTTTTTGTCTGGTGAAGACTTGCCTGGTGCTCCTCCGTGCAGATTGTTTGTCCTCCTCCAGTGCGGGACGAGCCAACACAAGGGAGCGCATTCGCCAACATCCAGGCACGCAATGCGATTTGGAAAGCAGCTCCTTTCCAAAGAGTTGCACACGAACGATCCTTCAGTCCCGCTCGGGGGGCACGGAACCCCCGCCACACACAGCTTCAAGTAGCGAGTCAGGCGCCGGGGCTTTTGCTTTCAGCCACACCACCCTGAACACGCCCGATCTCGTCTGATCTCGGAAGCTAAGCAGCGTCGGGCCTGGTTAGTACTTGGATGGGAGACTGCCTGGGAATACCAGGTGCTGTAAGCTTTTGCTCTCCCGGCCAGCAGGGGTCGCCGTTGGTGCCGTAGGCTTTGGGAGGAAAACCTGCAGGATGGAAAGGTGATCTATAGCCTCATCTCTAGAGATGTTTTGTTGCTGTGGCATGTGTGTGACCCATATTCCAAAAAAAAAACCCGTCTGTAAAACGAATATCGAAGCTGCCTCTAAATCTGCAAATGAAGATGAGTCGATAAACCACTCGTTTTTCGTATAACTAGACATATATTCATTTGTTACCGATTTCATTCATTGAGCACGGATACAATAGAGGTACAGCCATTCACTGTTTGACATGTCTGCACTGGTACAGAACCGAGCAATCAGAAAACGGGTGAAACTGTCTTTAGACTCAGCATACAGTACCGAGGCCCCCCATGACCAAATAAAGGCTAACCTCGATAATCAGCCTAAAGAACGCAGACTACAGCAAAACGACTGACTTTGAAAAGGGAATGAACGTCCGGAAGGAGTAGTGGAACTAGCTTGAGATGCTTCTCCGGACCCCTAACTAAAAGCCAGCGAGAACCAGCAGCGGCGTTCACTCCTGTCGAACCGGGATCCTTCCGCAGCCACGCAGCTCGTGGTGTCCTAACCTTCCTGTATCTGATTTTGGACCAAGCACATCAGGGGAGAGCGCGAACGCAGTCCCCCACTACCAGAAATTATGCAGTCGAGATTCCCACATTTGGGGAATTCGCAGGGGTCAGCACAGCCGGAGTGCAATGGCCGAGCCTCGCCCTGGGTGAACCTCCTTCTTGATCAAGGTATCTCCCCTGCCAGGTAAGTATGAGTTAAACAGGCCCCTGCAAGCGGCCCGCACCCACAGCACAAATCGCGCAGCCTAGGCCACCTCCTCGCCCCGCACGCCACCGCCTCCTGCTGGGCCCACTCTTTCACACACTCACACGCCACACTAACACTCAAAAGTGTGGGCAAAAAGAGAAAACGAGCGCGCCGTTTCCTACACATCTGCAGTCGCCGTTGCGCATTCGCAGCATGTCCCGGGATGCAATTCGGCCTCATTTGCATAACTCCAGACCGGCAGATCGCCACGCAAGCTCGCGACGTGCGCCTGCCACACACCGAACAAACCTTTTCAGCAATTTCCAAAAAACGGGCCTGCTTGCCTGCCCACAAGGCTCCGTCTCTTACCTGTTCTCCAGAGCCTGCTGCCTTCTGTGCTTTTCTCTCGGCACCGCTGCAGTGCACACAACTCCTGCAGCGGGAGGGGGGGAGAAAGTTCCCGCGCTCCGCCGCAGGGAAGGCTCGCTCCGTGCGCACACGTCCTTTCGATGCCAGTCCAACAAGTGCTCCGCATTAGCTGCGTCGGGGCTCCGGCGTGTCGCACCTCACCTCACCTCGCACTGCCCCCTCCTTGAATGTCTGCCGCTGGGCATGCCCCGCTCTCCTCCGCCTTATCTTATCGCATGTGAGCACCGACAATGGCCACAATGCCGGGGAATGGCACCTGTAAAGTGTTAATTGGGGCACAGGAACAGCCCGTCTCGTCTCGGGGGGGGCGGCTTCAGAGACAATACAGCAAACACAGCGGGGCGGGGGAAGAAGACGACACCACACATGCGGGTACATTCAGCTCCGGCGGGAACGAGACATTTGTCGGTCTTTTCAAGTGCCGAGAGCCGAGCAATCCTTCACTTGTATCGTTTCTCCCCGGTGACTAGATCTGGCCCTGCGACTCTCGACTGGGCTCACCCCCGGGGCAGCCCAGCAGGTGTGAGCCTGGCCGGCACCCGGATGGGAGATTCCACCCCGGAAAAGCTCCGGTTGCTGCTGCTCCTGCAAGAGGTGTGACTGGGACCAGTAGGGAGCGCTCACCCTGCGGGCTGTGTGGCTCTCTTACGCCCCAGCCTCCTGATGGCGACACTCTGCTGCACAAACAGGCGCCGTCCTTCGGGGGAGGCGTCAAACCGAGGTCCCGACCCTCCTTGGCCATTAGGAAACCCCAGGGCGTCTCTCAAAAAGAGACGCCGGGGGTGTCCCTCTGGTGTTAGTGCTCCCCTTTACCCATCAGTCGGGGTCTCCTCCTAATCCCCGTCTCACCTGTAACAATCAATGACGAGGCCCCCCTGTCCGTGAGATTTAGTACTCGCGCAAGAGACCGGGGGCAGAGCGCGAACGCGGTCCCCCGCCCCCCACAAAGTGCGCGCTCCGGGTTCCCTCTCGGGGCCCTGCAACACAGCGGAAGGGCAGCGAGAAGGAGCCTCTTGCTCTGACGCCGCAAGGCCACAAGAGGGCGGAGGCGCCGCGCGCCCGGCCGACGTGTTGGACCGGTGCGCTTTACGTGCTGAAATAAACACGCGAAAGCCCCGAAATGTTTCCAGAGTGCTGTGCACTGGAGGTTTTTGTCTGGTGAAGACTTGCCTGGTGCTCCTCCGTGCAGATTGTTTGTCCTCCTCCAGTGCGGGACGAGCCAACACAAGGGAGCGCATTCGCCAACATCCAGGCATGCAATGCGATTTGGAAAGCAGCTCCTTTCCAAAGAGTTGCACACGAACGATCCTTCAGTCCCGCTCGGGGGGCACGGAACCCCCGCCACACACAGCTTCAAGTAGCGAGTCAGGCGCCGGGGCTTTCGCTTATGGCCACACCACCCTGAACACGCCCGATCTCGTCTGATCTCGGAAGCTAAGCAGTGTCGGGCCTGGTTAGTACTTGGATGGGAGACTGCCTGGGAATACCAGGTGCTGTAAGCTTTTGCTCTCCCGGCCAGCAGGGGTCACCGTTGGTGCCGTAGGCTTTGGGAGGAAAACCTGCAGGATGGAAAGGTGATCTATAGCCTCATCTCTAGAGATGTTTTGTTGCTGTGGCATGTGTGTGACCCATATTCCAAAAAAAAAACCCGTCTGTAAAACGAATATCGAAGCTGCCTCTAAATCTGCAAATGAAGATGAGTCGATAAACCACTCGTTTTTCGTATAACTAGACATATATTCATTTGTTACCGATTTCATTCATTGAGCACGGATACAATAGAGGAACAGCCATTCACTGTTTGACATGTCTGCACTGGTACAGAACCGAGCAATCAGAAAACGGGTGAAACTGTCTTTAGACTCAGCATACAGTACCGAGGCCCCCCATGACCAAATAAAGGCTAACCTCGATAATCAGCCTAAAGAACGCAGACTATAGCAAAACGACTGACTTTGAAAAGGGAATGAACGTCCGGAAGGAGTAGTGGAACTAGCTTGAGATGCTTCTCCGGACCCCTAACTAAAAGCCAGCGAGAACCAGCAGCGGCGTCGACTCCTTTCGAACCGGGATCCTTCCGCAGCCACGCAGCTCGTGGTGTCCTAACCCTCCCGTATCTGATTTTGGACCAAGCACATCAGGGGAGAGCGCGAACGCAGTCCCCCACTACCAGAAATTATGCAGTCGAGATTCCCACATTTGGGGAATTCGCAGGGGTCAGCACAGCCGGAGTGCAATGGCCGAGCCTCGCCCTGGGTGAACCGATTTCGATTTTTAAGAACTTTATTTTCTTTTCACAAAAAAATACAGGACATCACAAATCAGAAAGCTTTACATTCATATACATACTTAAAACAGTATATATGATCACATCTCATTACATTTTGACATGGTAACAGTTACATAGCAACAATTTTCTTTTTTTCTGGTGCAAATCACATTCTTTACTTAAACTTGATAATGTTTTTCACAGTTTCTTGAGATATTGACCTATGCTCTCTATTTCCCACAGATTTTCTGCTTCCTCCCTCCCTTCTCTCCACAGATCTCTGAGGTAATAGTTCTCTCGGGTGATGAACAGGGCCAGGCTACCTGCTGCCTTGACTGGGATCTCGATGCCTTTGAACAGCCCCATGTTCCTCACTCTCCACAGGGCAACTTTCCCACTGTTCACCACGGCCCAGATCCTGTCAAACACGTCAGGAGGAAGTTTGACAGGAGAGATGCCGTATATGACAAAAGCAGCGGTCAGGGTAAATTGGGGCGAGAGAGCCAGCAACCAATCTTCAAACTGTGCCCAGAAGGCCTTAGCAAAAAAGCAGGACCACAGGAGATGGGATACAGTCTCCTCCTCGCCGCAGCCCACCCTAACGCAGCGAGGGCTGGGGGTGAGGCCCCTACGGTACAAGAAAGTTCGTACCGGTAAGCACTGGTGGACGACACTCCAGGCTAAATCTCTGTGAATGTTGCACAGAAACTTAGAGGATGTGTGTTTCCACACCTTCCTTGTTTGGGCTGATGTTAAAATGCCCACATGGGTCTGCCTATTGTTCTGGGGTGCAACGAAATCTTCCAGTTTTTGGACGCTGACATCTCGGAGGGGAATATGGCCAATTGGGTGAGATCTTAGAAAACTTTTAACTGTCCCATAAATTGCAGGGCATGTGTCAGAGAGTGGGACGTCCAGCTTGGGTCTGACACCCCACACTCTGAACACCTCCCTACCTACCCAGAGCCTGGAAAAATAAGTCCAGGTACGCGCTGCAGGTGCTGTTGCAAAGCCTCTCAGCACAGAGGCCAGGAAAATGCACAGCAGCTTCGTAGCAATATCTGGGACAGACTTCCCCCCTGAGGGTAGCGGCCTGTACATTATTTCCCTTCTGAGTCTTTCCTGCTTCCCACCCCATAGAAATTGAAACATCAATCTCCTCATCACCGCCGCAACACGGTGTGGGATTGGGAAGGTAGAAGCCAGAAAATTCAAGACAGGCAAGAGCTCGGCTTTGATGACCAGCACCTTCCCTGTCATGGTGAGGTCTCGGTCCTTCCATTGCATCAGTTTTTTGTTTAAGATTGGCAATTTGTTCTGCCAATTTACTGTTCCCATCTCTTCTCCAAAATACACCCCCAGGACCTTAATTCTCTTCTCTTGCAGCCTGAGATCATGTCCTTCTTTTGGCTCCCTCCAGTTCTGATAAAAAATCTCACTCTTAGATTTGTTAATTTTTGCGGAGGAAGCCAAAGAGAAACGATCACAGCACTGCAGAGCTCTGCTAATTGAGGCATTGTCAGAGAGGAGCAGGGTGACGTCATCCATGTATAGAGATGTCTTTACCTCTCCTCCCCCACTTCCAGGCACTGGTATCCCATTAATGGCCTGATCCTGGCGCAAGGCACAGGCTAAGGGCTCCATAGCCAAAACGCATAACAAGGGGGATAATGGGCAGCCCTGCCTCACCCCTGAACAGACTTCAAAGGGGCGTGATCTATTGCCATTAACCATGACTCTGCTGTTGCTACCTGTGTACAGCAGGTTAATCCACTTTCTCATGATGGGGCCAAACTTCATGTGCTCAAGTCCCGATGTTAAGTACTGCCGGTTTAGGCGGTCAAAGGCCTTTTCTAGGTCTACACCTAAAATGCAAAGAGGGAGGGAGCGATCCTCAGAGTACAGACAGACATCCCTCAACAAGGCCAGGTTGTCGCTCATCAGGCGTCCTGCTATCCCACAAGTCTGTTCTTTCCCTACCAGTGAGGCCACTACATTTTGTAGGTGCAGGAAAAGGGCTTTGGACAGGATCTTAGTGTCCACGCCTAACAGGCTGAGGGGTCTCCAGTTCTTTATGTCATTTTTTGCTCCTTTCTTAAACAAGAGAGAGATAGTGCCTTCTCTTAAGGAGTCAGGCAGCAATTCTGTCTTATAGCTTTCCTCGAATAGGACCAGTAGCGGATCCTGAAGCAGATCCCAAAAGGTGCAATAAAATTCTTTAGGGAGCCCGTCAGCACCTGGAGTTTTCCCCTTCTGTAAGCTCTCCATAGCCTGTCTCAGCTCTTCTACTGTCAAATCCCTCTCAAGTACTTCCCTATCTTCTTCACTCAAAACGTTTTCTAGCTTTGAGGTAAAAAAATGAATTTCTTCATCCTTTACCTCTGTAGAGCTGTACAGTCTTGAGTAGAAGGCCTTGGTGCAGGAGAGGATAGCACTCGGCTCTGTTCTCTCTCGTCCCTCCTCATCAACTACACTTTCCATGACAGACTTGGAGCCTACCACTTTCCTGAAAAAGAAGCGAGTACACTTCTCATTTTCTTCCAAGAACTGCACTCTGCCTCTTAACAGCACTCCTCGACTACTTTCTTCGGCTATGCTCCGGATGTCCTTTTTTAAAAGGGTGATATCCTCGAGCACATCGAAGCCACTGTGCAGCATCGTGTAGAGACGCTGCAGCTGCCTCTGTTTCCTGGCTAGCACTCCTCTCCGTCTGGCAGCAGCCTTCCTTCCCTCAGCCATGAAAAAGGTCTTTGTCCTCATCTTCACCTCCTCCCACCACTCTCCTACTGACCCGTACAGACACTGCAAGGACAGCCACTGTGATAGTTTCTCCTTGTAGCGGGATACTACCCCCTCGTTCTCTAGCAGCTTTGTGTTGAGTTTCCAGAGGCCTGGGCCAAAGACAGTCCCGCCCTGGAGTTCCACTCTACACCCTAAAGCCTGATGATCTGAGAAGAAGACAGGCTGAAGAGTGACCCCAACAACTTTCACTCTCTCTGAGACAAAGCAATAGTCAATTCTGGAGCTGCTATTCCTCCCTGACCATGCATATCCTGCTGTTGTGGGATATATACATCTATATGTGTCTGAGAGTTTAAAGTCTTGAACTAAGTTTTGCAGGGCCAGTGAGCTGGAATCCAATTTTATCGGAGAGCTAGACTGCCTGTCTCTGTGCTCTAAGATACAATTAAAATCCCCTCCCACTATCACGTCTGTGCTACTTAACAATAGGGGAGAGAGTGCCTTGAGTAGCTCCACCCTTCCTCCCACGTCAGTAGGACAATACACATTGATTAGCCGCAGGTTAACGGTCCCCCATTCCACATCCACACACAGCAACCTGCCATCTATGACCCTCTGAATACTTTTCAATTTGAAAGCCCATCCTTTGAAAAGAATGGCCACGCCAGAGGCTCTGTTGTTATTGTCCCCTGACCAAACAGAAGGCCCTTTATCCCACCTATCTTCAAAGCTTTTATACCTCTCTTGATAGGCTAAAGCACACTCCTGCAACATCAACACATCTCCCTCTCTCTGCTGGAGGTAATCAAAGACACACTGACATTTAACTCCGTCATTGATACCTCTGGTGTTAAGAGAAATTATGTTTAGAGCCATATTACATAAGAAAGTGGAACCAGTCTTTACAAAACACATTTCTCTTCGGTCTCACCTGTTACCTTCTTCTTTTTCTTTTTCTTCTTACCAATTTCCTGCCAGCCATCCTCTGAATGAGCCTTCATCAGGGTGGCAGCAGTAAAAGCATTCACGGAGTCCATTTCAAGGAAGGGGGTAGAGGGAGGGGTGGAGGGGTTCCAGCTGTCCCCATCGCCATTCTCTCCTTCCTCCTCGCCCGGGGAGAAAACAGAGTCATTTTTCCTTTTCCTCAAGTCCAGCTCCTGGGAGCACTGAGGGGAAAGGGGTGCAGCCGATGCACCAGTCTCCTCTTCCCCCTCACCCACCAGCTGTTGCAGATCCTCCGTGATGGACTGGATGGAGGAGAGGAGGGCATCTGTAGCACTTGCAGAGTCTGAGAAAAGCAGCTCCGCTGAATCCTGGGTATCGTCGCTGGACCCGCTCCACCGGGGGGCCCCACACTGGCCCTCGTTCTGAGGAGCAGGAGTGGGGGAGGGGTCCTCGCTGTTCTCGGGGGTTTTCAAACCCTCGTGCTTGTCTGGTGCAGTCTGCGGTTGTGGGAGCGTAGTGGATTTCTCTTCCACCGGCCCCGGAGCCACAGCAGGACTGATCCTGGCTGGAGGCTGAGACTCTTTGTCCAACAAGGGTTCTTTGTTTGACTTGTTGTTTGCTTTGGCTTTTCGGGCCGGTTTGGCTGAAACAAGCACTGCCTCATCCTTTCTCATTTTGAGTTTATTGGCGTAGGCGTGAGGGCAGTTCTTAAAAACGTGTCCTTCCGAGCCACATAAATTGCACTTTGGCAGCATTGAACAGTCAGAGGCTAAATGTCCCTGTTTGCCACAGGTCTTGCAGCATTTCACAGTGCAGGAAGATGCCAGGTGTCCCACAGCACCACAGCGCCGACACACCTTTGGTTGTCCCACATAAAAAACATAGCCATTGCAGGCGCCCAGCCGGATTGTAGAGGGCAGGTGCCTTAAGCCTCCATTTACATTGTCCGGTAGTAAGCGAACCTCGAATTTCCTTGCTCCTGTTTTTATACCGTCAACATCTCTAACCTCAGTTCCATGGTGGACGGTGCAGTACTGGTTAAGCCAGGTGTGAATGTCCTCCGTCTTTGCCAGTTCCGAGAACATAACAACATGCACCGTTTTCCTCTCTCTCTGTGTCAGAGGCTGCAAGTTGATCTTCTCAAGTGCAGGAACTTTCCCTCTTTTTGCCTCAAACACATCCACGCATTGTTCAAACAGAGGATAGGTACCAAATACAACCTCAAATGCTTTCTGACCTGGGAGAGCAAAGATGAAATCCAAGTGCCGAGGTTCAAAGCCAAGTTCCTTCTGTAACACTTTTCTGCTGAACTGCATACGATCCATGAACAGGTCATCCAAAAGCTCAAAACGTACAGCATTCTTGCGGGATCCAAAGGTTGCCATCTCAAACTGCAAAACAAACACTGCTTCCACAAAACAAGAAAACAATCCAACTACTCCAACTACAGGCTGATCAAGGTATCTCCCCTGCCAGGTAAGCCGAGAGCCGCAGGCGATGAGCCCGGAGCTGAACGGGCCCCACTGGCTCGTTTGTAAGGCCAGGTGCATTGCCAACCACGACCGGCAGGGCAGAGGCCTTGAAGGCAGCCTGGGCTCCTGCAGCTGTCCAGCCACGCACTCTGGTTTCTCTTCATCTCGTACAAATCTTTTGCCTTTTACTAAAGATTTCCATGAAGAGGAGCATGAATGAGTTCCATACAATTTTTGTGCTTTCCTGCCTTCGGGTGGGGCGCAGCTGGGCTGGTCAAAGAGAGAAAACAAAACCGCTCACAATCACTCTTACTACTGCGACTGTGGCCGTCTGCTCTGCGAGTCCTCGGTCTCCGCCTGTCTGATTGGTGCTCTTTTCTTTGGGGGGCGGGAAGTGTCAGGCCGCAAATATGAAGCGTTACAGCAACGACATGCCATGAGACGATTGATAACGATTTCCATAGGATCCACGCGGTTGCCTGGCAACCGTCAGCTTTGCGCAGTGGCAGTATCGTAGCCTGTGAGGTTTAGCCGATGCGCGATTATTGCTAGTTGAAAACTTTTCCCAATACCCCGCTTCCGCCGGTTTGCAATACAATCGGCGAAAGCAATTCTTGACAGTCTCGTCAGAGACTGAGCAAGGTGTTTAAAGACAGATTTTGTCATGGTAACATCATGGTAGAAAGAAACAAGCTTGTTACGTCTCAACAGAAACACTCTTTAGCTCTTTCAGCGTTATGCAGAGAACAGCGTCTGTCGAGATCACTTTTGAGTCAGCGCGAAACGCCGTGTGCTGTCAGTTTGATTTCATATTGCTCGTAGCGGCGCCCGGCTTTTGTCTGTCAAACGTTAGGTTGCCCTTCTTCATGCTGCATCGTCGGCATGAGTGGAGCTTTTTAAACGTCTGTATTTACTGCGCCTCATAAGAAATCGTTTGTCCCCGTTCAAAACAGATTGTGCGATGTCCTGCAGCGTTCGCAAAGCAAACCTTTGACAGTTTGAAAGAGGAATTTATTCTGCTTCCTGTGCGTGCAGTAGTTACAAAGTTGAACGTCTTTATACGATCTGCCGCAGATCTTACAAACGAGCCAGTGGGGCCCGTTCAGCTCGGGGCTCATCGCCTGCGGCTCACGGCTTGCGAGCGTGCCCAATCCGTGCGATAACTCGGAAAACACCCGGCCACACTGTGCCGGAAACGACGCACTCTGGGAAGCCGCTATGCAAAGCGAGGTCCCAAGATCCCCTGCGGCCGGACACTTCCCACCCCCCAAAGAAAAGAGCGCCAATCAGACGGCCGGAGACCGAGGACTCGCGGAGCAGACTGCCACAATTGCCATAACAAGACCGATTGCGAGCGTTATTGTTTTCTCTCTTTGACCAGCCAGGCTGCGCCCCACCCGAAGGCAGGGAAGCACAAAAATTGCATGGAACTCATTCATGCTCCTCTCCACGGAAATCTTTAGTAAAAGGCAAAAGATTTGTACGAGATGAAGAGAAACCAGAGTGCGTGGCTGCACAGCTGCAGGAGCCCAGGCCGCCTTCAAAGCCTCTGCGCTGCCGGTCATGGTTGGCAATACACCTGGCCTTACAAACGAGCCAGTGGGGCCCGTTCAGCTCCGGGCTCATCGCCTGCGGCTCTCAGCTTGCGGCCGTGCCCAATCCGTGCGATAAGTCGGAAAACACCCAGCCACACTGTGCCGGAAACGACGCACTCTGGGAAGCCGCTATGCAAAGCGAGGTCCCAAGATCCCCTGCGGCCGGACACTTCCCGCCCCCCAAAGAAAAGAGCGCCAATCAGACAGCCGGAGACCGAGGACTCGCGGAGCAGACGGCCACAATTGCCATAACAAGAGTGATTGCGAACGTTTTTGTTTTCTGTCTTTGACCAGCCAGGCTGCGCCCCACCCGAAGGCAGGGAAGCACAAAAATTGCATGAAACTTATTCATGCTCCTCTCCACGGAAATCTTTAATAAAAGGCGAAAGATTTGTACGAGATGAAGAGAAACCAGAGTGCGTGGCTGCACAGCTGCAGGAGCCCAGACCGCCTTCAAAGCCTCTGCGCTGCCGGTCGTGGTTGGCAATGCACCTGGCCTTACAAACTAGCCAGTGGGGCCCGTTCAGCCCCGGGCTCATCGCCTGCGGCTCTCGGCTTGTGGGCGTGCCCAATCCGTGCGATAACTCGGAAAACACCCGGCCACACTGTGTCGGAAACAACGCACTGTAAGGCACCTTGAAGCGTGCACCCCCAACATTCTTCTTTGCACATCTGTGAAAGGTAAACTCTTGAGCAAACTCTGAACCAGCTCTAAGGAAACTAATCCGATTAGACGTTACTTTGACTCATCCTTTAAGGGACCCTTGATAATTGGAGAAATCAATGATTTCGAATGAATTCTGTATGCGTCAAAAGACAGCTATACACAGAAAACATGCAGGACACTGCTCATGATGTTTCCCGAGCCGAAACACAGTGCGTTTTTCCAAGCCATCTGACAAAGCCCGCCCACTGAAAACTGCAGCAGATCGTGTAAAGACGTTCAACTTTGTAACTACTGCACGCACAGGAAGCAGAATAAATTCCTCTTTTCAAACTGTCAAAGGTTTGCTTTGCGAACGCTGCAGGACATCGCAAAATCTCTTTTGAACGGGGACAAACGATTTCTTATGGGGCGCAGTAAGTACAGACGTTAAAAAAGCTCCACTCATGCCGACGATGCAGCATGAAGAAGCGCAACCTAACGTTTGACAGACAAAAGCCGGGACGCCGAGCAATATGAAATCAAACTGACAGCACACGGCGTTTCGCGCTGACTCAAAAGTGATCTCGACAGACGCTGTTCTCTGCATAACACTAAAAGAGCTAAAGAGCGTTTCTGTTGAGACGTAACCCAGTGGGCAAAAGACGTATAATATACGTCTATTAAACGCATACCTTAGACGTCTAAATGTGGTCTGCAATTCGTCTAGAATGAAATTCTAATATACGTCTATTGTTATACGTCAATTATACGTCTATGATTAGATGTTCATTATACGTAAATGGTTGGAGTTCTATTATACGGATAAATTTAGAGGACTATTATACATATATGGTAGGAGTTCCGGATAACTTTAGAGGACTATTCTACGTATATGGTTGGAGGTCTATTATACGGATAACTTTAGAGGTCTATTATACGTATATGGGTAGAGGTCTATTATACGGATAACTTTAGAGGTCTATTATATGTATATGGTTAGAGGTCTATTATACGGATAACTTTAGAGGTCTATTATACGTATATGGGTAGAGGTCTATTATACATCAAAGTTAGGTTTTACAGGTGTAGAAACTAGTAAATCAACCCAATGATTTGGTTTAGAAATTTATTCTGAAAATACACATTCACACCTGAAAAATATGTATTTCAAATTATACATTGTATACAATCAATCAACAATCAACATATGGGCAATAATCATAAAAAACACAACTAGTCTTAAACTTCAGCTACAAATTCTGGTAATATGGCAATATACAGTATAGTAACGGCAAACACAAACTAATTACATTAACACACTAACTCAAAACCACATTTTGATTCAAATATACATTTTAAAATGTACAACTTCTATATTTCCAAGAAAAAAAATATTACAATGGAAGTTAAGACGATTTTTGTCCACTATTTGCAAACCCTGTGTAATTGTCCTAACAGTTAGAACCAAAAACCTAGTATTTTCAGTGTCCAGATCTCCTGGCCCCCTGCCTTGCATATGCATTCTTCAAGTAACACATTGCGTGCTCCTTTATTTCTTTTTCTGCTGATTTAGGGCGGGACTTCAGCACCGCAGCTAGGAGAAAATTATATAATATTACTTCCCAAATTAATGATGATTAATATCTTCTTTAGTATAATCTAAAAAATGAACGGTTTACTAAGCTCAAAGCTGAAATAAATGTATAAAATTTGGCTTGCATCATAGAAGTTGAGCAATAAAGTCTGTCCTAATTAAAGAGTACCCAAAGTTTGAAAGTACAACATAGAATAAGAATAGAGAAACGGCAAAACGATTTAGTGTCATCTTCCCCATTCACACCATTCCCCATTTCGAATGAATTCTGTATGCGTTAAAAGACAGCTATACACAGAAAACATGCAGGACACTGCTCACGATGTTTGCCGAGCCGAAACACAGTGCGTTTTTCCAAGCCATTTGACAACGCCCGCCCACTGAAAACTGCAGCAGATCGTGTAAAGACGTTCAACTTTGTAACTACTGCACGCACAGGAAGCAGAATAAATTCCTCTTTTCAAACTGTCAAAGGTTTGCTTTGCGAACGCTGCAGGACATCGCACAACCTCTTTTGAACGGGGACAAACGATTTCTTATGGGGCGCAGTAAGTACAGACGTTTAAAAAGCTCCACTATTTTTATGTGCCATTTTTTGCTTATTCACTTACTATTTTAATCAAAATAATATTAAGAAAGATCTGTATGTATTCAGATAGTATTATTATTGTTCATACTTACTCGTCAAAAGAGGATTGCTGAGATATTTGCGGATATACTTCTACGTTTGAAAAACGTGTCCAAAATGGTGACCAACGAATACTAGCAATGCATTGTGGTATATAACCGGAAAATATGCTGGGTTCGATATTTTCTCAACGTATGCGTTTATTAATGTTGTCGATATTATGGTTGAAATTTAACATTGATAATACATCGCGGCTATGTGCCCCCTGCTATGAGCTGATGTGCAATTTTAACGCATGCAGTTAGTAAGGATCGGTCACTGTTGTATGGTATTATATACAGTATAATGACATTATGGAATAGGATGGGGACAGGCCTGGCATCACGGGGGGAGGGAGGAATGTCGCCCCTTCAGTTTTGGGCAAAAAGATGTACCTAACTTACCTAGGAGTATACGGCACTCTGCACAGTGTACGAAGTAATTTTCGCAGTAATTAATTTATTATATTTACTATATTTATTATACACGTGTAAATTAATTACTGCGAAAATAATTTACTTCGTACACTGTGCAGAGTGCCGTATACTCCTAGTTGCGGCACACACGATACATACAGTAAAAAGCCTCAGGCACTGTGTTAGATGTGTTTTCGACGTTATATATGCGTTTATTAATGTCGTCGATTTTACGGTTGCAATTCGACTTTGATTATACGTCGAGGCGACGTATATATACGTATAGCCGTATTTTCGCCGTGAATATACGTATATTCGACGAATCAGTGCCCACTGGGTAAACTCTTCAGCAAACTCTGAACCAGCTCTAAGGAAACTAATCCGATTAGACGTTACTTTGACTCATCTTTTTACGCTAGGGTTAGGGTTAGCATTCCCACGCTACTTAGACACTTTGTTTACGCTCAGTGCTTGATTTTGGGAACTTCAGGACGAGTGGGAATTTTCTCCTATCTGTCAATTCTGTTTTGTTTTGGAGACTCTTGGCTGCCTATGTTGTACAGTGCAGCGTGAAGGAAACATTTTCCAAAACTGTCAGCTCAAAAGTTGTAAGAAAACCTCTCCAGCTGCTTTAACTCTCTTCATTTTTGTCATTTAATGTGACACTCGATGTATAACTGGAGCCTCACATATGCAAATGGTGAGGCTCCAGTTCGACACCCAGTTCAATACCACTTTACAGTAAATGACAAAAGCATGGCAGACTGTGCCGGACCGGCAGATTACTTCCGCTTATTTTTACCACATTAAACAATGGAAATCCAACCACTTGCATTTGTGACACTTGATTTTGGCTGCACCTAAGACACTCTTAAATCTTCAAACACATTTCTCTTCTCCCGCAACACTCTTGTCTGTCGGCGCTATGTGGCAGCGTTGCATGACAACCCATCTCACCACGGAAAGGAACCTAACAGCTTTGGTAAGAGAGGAGAAAAGGACCTGGCCCGTACGCGGCTCAAACCCGCAACCTTGGCGTTACTAGCACCACCATCTAACCAACTGAGCTAACCGACCTCACAACAGTGGTCCTCTCTGTGCTGCAAAAAATCAAGCTCAGGGAATTTCTTTTGTCCTTTGAATAGAAAGCCGTGTAATTCAGTGTACGGGCTTTCTCGTGCAGTTCATAGTTCTTGTAACCCAAATCCTACACTGGCCTGAAGTGCCCCCCCATTTCACAGCATTTTTCAGCTGATTTAAAATGTACCTAAAGGAGAAGCATTATTGAAGACCATCAATTACCAAGAGCTTTTGTCAAAGGTTTTGGTGGTCATTTTTAATGACCACAGAGCACTATGACCTCGGTTTTACATCTCATCCAAAAGACAGCGCCCTTTTTCCAACACAGCTTCTCCGTCACTATATTGGGACATTGGGACCCGTACAGACCTCAGAGTGAGCGCCCATTAACACCACTTCCAGCTGGAAGCTTTGTTTTTCCCTGTAGCTCACCCTCATCCTGGTACTGACCTGGCTCACACCTGCTTAGCTTCAGTGGGTTTTCAGTTGCGAGTTGCAAAAGTTGGGATACAAGTGTAGCGGCAATGCTTGTTAATAAGACAGAATTAAGCGTTGGTATGCTGTCCTAAATGAAGCCCCATCTCACCCCCCATCTCTGTGGTGCAGCCACAGAGAAAGTATTCATGCAGACTGATTTAAGTTGTTTTCTTTTGATAGGGAACAGCTCCCAGACAGGGATGCACTTAGCTAAGCCTGGCTATCATGATCAATGGTCATCCATTGGCGCCTATCTGTCTAGGGAGTGCTGAATGGACATCTGGACTGCATTCTTAAGTGTCAAGAGTAAGTGACTTATATCTCACCTTGACCAACCAATCAGGGACTGGCAGGGCGTGGTAATACCACGTGGGTCTCCAATGCCCGCCAAACTCTCAACCAATCAGCACACATCTGTGTCTTGGTCAAAAAGGGAGCGCAAGCTCAGATCGGGGCTCTCCTTGGCCATTTTCGCGCATCCTCAGAGACAATCACGTGACAACTGCTGTTGTCTGCATAGGGACTTGGACTTTGTTCTAAGCGCGAGGCCAAGCATCCCGTACGTACTCAGAATTCTACTAACGTGAATGCTCCGTTTGATCAACGGCAGCCTACAGTTGGACCCTCGTCGACAACCTGAATAGCTTATTCAGAAGCAGCGCTGGACCGGGAACGAACCAGTTTCTTCCCAGGCAAAAGAGTGACTTGTGAGGACTCGCGGTCACACTCTGTGCATAGAGACTTTCTACTAGCCAGCCGGACTGCTGGTAGATCCCCTCGGAGCAACGACTGCCCTGCGCGCCGCAGTCAGATTCCTCCGCCCGTCCTACTCCGAGCTGCACCTTGACTGGTTGGCTGGTAGCCAGAGGACGCCGACACAACGCCCATTGGACAACCGCTGGAACAGAGGCTGCAACAGAGCTTGTCAGCTGGTTTGGTGTTCGTGCCGGGAAATTCCAAATCCATACACAGTGGATAAGTTAACCCCATGTTCTACATTGCGTCTCGAGAATTCAATTGTACCTCAACACAAGTTGTTATCAATTTAATTCATGAGTAATGTATTTACTTCCGAGTTTAGAGTAACAATGGGTAATAACACTGATTAGCGATTTGGTAACCGAACGATATATATTGACATATATTCTCTGTTGTGTATCTCTTTGTGTTTGCATCTCTTTGAGATTATATATCTTGTATATTGATAACCCTCACAGTAAGGTCTGCCGCTCGTATCCAGGCAGACTAGTATATGTTTGGTGCACAATTTATATTAATAAATGTATCTCGTGTATTGAACCCGTGTGTGTGCGTTGTTAGTTGTTCTGGCGATTGATTTTCTAAAAGCCCCAACGAACAACCTCGTGATTACTGCTACAATTAATAAGTGTCTCAGTAAACCCATCAAACCACTACATTTAATGGCGTCCCTGGGTGGGCGAGTTTAGAATGAAATGAGACTCAATCGCACAGAATAACTGATGTTGCTGTGAGTTCAAGTTCAGCACAGCACCGTGGCTTTTATACGCGAATACCGGGTGTGCTGATAACTGCGTAAAGAAATCCCCCTGTTTTCTAGCGTTTAGTGTAACGTGTGCTGATTGGAAATCCATCTGCTCGGGTGTTTAGATTCCATACTGTATTTTGGTAAAAGGAAAAAAAGTAATACTCTTAAAGTTTCTCTGACGTAATGACAATGGCTGCTAAAATGTCTGAAGTGGAGTCGCTTATAAGTACTATTTCTAGCGACGACAATCCTGGTTACTGGAGCGGTATCGAAAAGTTGAACTTTGATGATATTGAGAAGCTGCAAGTAGATTTAGTAGCTAAGGTAGCGAACCAGCTTAACACAGGAGGGTCTGTGAACGCAGTTCAGGTCCTATCTAGTTTCGCCTTAAATCTAGCTAAACAGCTGGAACTGTCTTTGTCCGAGCTGACAAAGTTTCAAACGCTTCAGGGAAAGCTAGAAAGATATAAGGCGGAGCGAGTTGAGTTGTTGGATATAATCAGAGAAAAGAGAGTGAAAAGTGAGGAAAGTGAAGACAGACTCAGGGAAGTTTTAGGTAAATTAGATGACCTGTCTGCTAGAGAAACTGCGGCTGAGGTAGCTAGGAGAGACCTAGAAGCGAGCTTGAAAGAAAAAGAAAAAGAAATTGAGAGTTTAAATGAGCTCAGCCAGGAAAGGCAAAAGGAGTTAGATGCTGCCGTACTGGAAGCAAAACAGGCTAGATCCCACTTACATGCCAGCCCACCTAGCAGCCCGGAGCGCTCACCCAGGAGGTTTCTCCCGGCCAGGGTCTGTGGTCGGATCGGCATGGGGGAGATCGCCGAGTCCTGCGCGAGACGCAAGGGCGATTCAATTCAGGCATAGACCCCCTGCTCCTGATCACGGCCGTCTCCCTGCCCACGGAGAAACTGTAAAAATTAACCTCCACTCCCTGAGGCAGTTAGCCAAAGATGTAGAAAGGTTTGACCCGACAGTGTCAGGGAATAATGTGGAGACCTACATTGATGAGCTGAGATATACTTTGCAGTTTATGCCCGAAGCGTCCGAACAGGAAAAGGCTATGTTAGTAAGGAAAACTACCAGCCGAGCGGTCCACGAGTGGATGTCTAGACAAGGACCTGAGGTCTGTAATAGCTTTGAGGAGCTGTGTCAGGCAATGATCGGAGAATTTTCGGCTTTTATAGATCCCATATCTGCCGTGGCCACAGCGCACCATATTAAGCACGAAAAAGCTGAAGCCCCTCGCGACTATTACCCCTATTATATAATATTTTACTATTATATAACTTGTAAAATATTACCCCCGGTCCATTCTCTTCCAAAAGTGAGAAACACCTGTTTTCTACATTTTGTCTGTTTTAAAACCATATATCTTTAAACCAAACCAAGAGTTTGTCTTTTGCACTGATATTCTGATTCATTTCAATTTCAAAGAAAAAAAAAAACATTATCTTCCAAAGCATCATAAAATTGTCCATTCTTCCAGACTCTACTTCTCTCTTGTAGTAGTACAGCAGACCTTTCCAGGTGAGCAGATCACAGAGTCCGAAATATGCTTCCTCCATCAAGCAAAGTACCTGAACATGACTCGGTCTTCATAAAAGCGCCCCTGTAATAAAGAAATTAAATCCAAAATCAAGAGGGCAGTTGCCTACTGAAGTTCAAGAAGTCATCAATTTTAACCTAGCAACACATTAAAGGCTGCATCTATACAAGTACGATTCTAGAAATGCTCACCAGATTACGTTTTAAGAAAGAACTGCGCCTCAGGTTCCGCCGAGATCTTAACTCGGATGGCAGGATTCAGAGTCCGGAGTGCGGACTGATGGCGCACGGAGGGTCCACATACTGTGGATCCCTCAGTTTTCTTCCGCGTGTTTAAACCGCCAGCGTGTGGCTCTCCTGTCCCCGTGACCTCATTGCTCTGCTCTCGCCTCTGTGCAGCCGAGCCCGACTCATGGTAAAGTGGAAAAAAATATGCCCTCAACGTGGGATTTACTCTGGATCGAGGATAGATGTCACCTTTTTATCGTTGAACAGGATGTATGTGATGTGGCGACTAGGTTCAATTTTGTATCCTTTTAAAAGATTAAGGACTGGGGTGAGCGGGATTTATCACCCTTTCAGCTAAGAACCCGACGTGAGCACCGTTTAAGCTGCATAGACTCGGTCGTTTAACTCTTCTCCATTAGCAGGGTTAAGGTTAAAGAAAAAAAACATTGCTGACTTCTTTTTTTTTTGCCAGCCGCGAGCGCTGATTAGCGAGGTTTGTATTTCATGTTTTGCAAGTTGCATCCATTTTAAGAAAAACAAGTCGTTCAAGACAGGAAATGAATACTTGCATTTAATTAAGTCTAGGCGTATGCGGTTGTCCATAATGACCAGTTCTGTTCGAGAACACAGCACAAAAAAAGGCACCGCTGGGATTCGGACCCAGGATTTCTTGTTTACTAGACAGGCGCTTTAACCAACTAAGCCACGGCGCCCCGGGAGTACTGTTTTTTTGCAGCCACTTGGACACACCACTCAGACACATCTGCATTCGGTGTGTGCTCCGCCTGCTCGCTGAGCAAGTTGCCACCTTTACATACAATAGCAACATCGACACCAAGAGAAAGGATGACAAATGGCTTTTATCTGGAACTTTTCATGTCCAAGGAGCTCAATGTGCTTTCTGTGTACAACAGGGCCACTGAACTCCACACTGGCCACTGAACCACAGCAGTGGCTTGCTGGCTTGACATCTCCCAAGGAAAATGTTGAAATCGCATGTGGAACAGGAAAAGGACCCTCGAGTACGAGGGAAAAAAAAGAAAAAGATCATCTGGAGCGTGCCAACCCGTGTCTGGACAGCCCAGTTTCATTGACGAGGTGGCCGAGTGGTTAAGGCGATGGACTGCTAATCCATTGTGCTCTGCACGCATGGGTTCGAATCCCATCCTCGGCGCTCTCTATGTCTGACACGTGTGCCTGTTAGATGTTGGCCCTCCTTCTGTTTGCTCCAGTACTAGAGCTGTACATTTTCTAGCGGTGGCTGAACATGGTATAGTAGGCTAACGTCGGTATCGAGCAGTGGCAGTAACAGTATTTACGTGCCGCTGCTGCCAAGTGGCTCTGGGTTGAGACCGCATTTTCACTTACTTGCAGCACAAACGGAGAAAGCGATTTTTGACAGTCTCTCGAGAGACTGCGCTAGGTGTTTAGGGATAGACTTTGTCAGTTCCCCCTGGGATGATGGCCTCTCAAATAGTTTGTGATTCCTCTAGACGTTTATACAGTAGAAGCCTGCTTCGTGGCTTAAATCCAAGCTAAGGAAACGAGTTAGAGGTCTGATGCAGAACTGCACTGTATGTGTGAGGAAAGCTGCCCCCTTCTGTTCCATGTCGACCGAACAGAGGACTGTAAAGGATACGACCAAGAAACTTTAGGATGCTGGTTGGAATCCAGCTCCAAAGAAGCCCCTTTGGGTGTTATGTCATGAAAAAGTAAGAACAGAGAATCTCCCTTTGATCAAAAGCGCAACAGAACTGTTTTCCGTGGAGCAGGTTTCAGACCCGTAGACCTGTTTTATTTGTATGGCGTTCGTAAGCGCGCAAAACAAGGACAATTCCTGCGTCTAACACGAATGTAAATGCTTTTGAAAGTGCAGTGTGGTGCAGCTTGTAAAATCCTTGTCCACATTTGTGGTTTGTTGATGTTTTTTTTCTGTCTGCCAAAGTTGCATTTTGACATCCGGACGGTGAGACTTTATCATTTGAACGTGAAGCCAGCCTTAAACCCTCTGAGGCGTGTCTGTCTGCCGGCATGTATCTTGTGAAAGGTATTTTTTTTTTAACGGAGAGCGACTTTAAAAAGGTTTCCGCAGACACCTCGCACTCCGGAGGAGGAATGCGGCGGCGGCGAGCTCACTGTAGTTGTGGCCGAGTAGTTAAGGCGATGGACTTGAAATCCATTGAGGACTCCCCGCTCAGGTTCGAATCCTGCTGACTACGGCGTCTGCTGCACGTCGCCTTGTGCCTGTGTGGCAAAGGCGAAGTGCCGCTTCTCCTTTCCTGGTACTATAAAAATGCTACATCGCTTGGTCCTGCTTCCATGGAAAGCAGTTCTTCAGGTAATTCTACTCTCTTACCAAAGCTGTTAGGTTCCTTTCCGTGGTGAGATGGGTTGTCATGCAACGCTTCCACATAGTGCCGACAGACAAGTGTTGCGGGAGAAGAGAAAAGTGTTAGAAGATTTAAGAGTTTCTTAGGTGGAGCCAAAATCAAGTGTCACAAATGCAAGTGGGAAGATTTCCAATGTTTAATATGGTCAAAATAAGCGGAAGTTATCTGCTGGTCCGGCACAGTTTGCCATGCTTTTGTCATATACTGTAAAGTGGTGTCGAACTGGGTGTCGAACTGGAGCCGCACCATTTGCATATGTGAGGCTCCAGTTATACATCGAGTGTCACATTAAATGACAAAAATGAAGAGAGTTGTAGCAGCTGGAGAGGTTTTCTTACAACTCTTGAGCTGACACAGTTTTGGAAAATGTTTCCTTCACGCTGCACTGTACAACATAGGCAGCCAAGAGTCTCCAAAACAAAACAGAATGGACAGATAGGAGAAAATTCCCACTCGTCCTGAAGTTCCCAAAATCCAGCACTGAGCGTAAACAAAGTGTCTAAGTAGCGTGGTAATGCTAACCCTAACCCTAGCTGGAGTTTGAGCAATCCAGCACTGAGCGTAAAAAGATGAGTCAAAGTTACGTCTAATCGGATTAGTTTCCTTAGAGCTGGTTCAGAGTTTGCTCAAGAGTTTACCTATCACAGATGCGCAAAGAAGAATGTTGGGGGTGCACGCTTCAAGGCGCCTTACAGCTGTAGGGAGTGATTCGAGACGATTCATGGCGTGTGCTCGTTCCCATGTACCGTACGCCCCGGGGTGCAGTGCTAGGATGACGTACAATACCACTTGGGCACGTAACGGCGTTATGTGCAGGGTTTTCGTTTGTTCGTTTTGTTTTGCTCTGCTTTGCTTTGTTTTGCTTTCCATCGCGTTGGTAAGAGCGTAAATAAAAATGCGATTCCTGCGTCTACCACTAATGTAAGAGCTATTTCAAGTGCGACGTGGTGCGGCTTTTCAAATGCTTGTGGGCATTTCTCTGTTGTTGATTCTTTTTTTGTGTGTAACAAAGTGGCATTTTCATGTCCGGACGGGGAGACTTTATCATTCCGACATGAAGCCAGCCTTAAACCCTCTGAGGCGTGTCTGTCTGCCGGCACGTATTTTGTCAAAGGTATTATTTTTTTTTAACGGAGAGCGACTTTGAAAAGGTTTCCGCAGCCACGTCGCACTCCGTGTTAGATTAAAGGAGGAATGCGGCGATGGTGAACTCGCTGTAGTCGTGGCCGAGTGGTTAAGGCGATGGACTCGAAATCCGTTGGGGACTCCCCATGCAGGTTCAAATCTTGCCGACTACGACGTCTGCCGCACGTCTCCTTGTGCCTGCGCGGCAAAGGTGAAGTGCCGCTTCTCCTTCCCTGGTACTATAAAAACACTAAATAGCTTGGCCCCGCTGCCATGGAAATGAGTTCTTCAGATAACCACACATCTTGCGTTCGCACCTCTGGTGTTCTACTTATGCCTTTGAAAACCTAATGAATAAAACTGAAAGAACCGACACAATATGTAGGTGCTCGTAAAGCATGCATTAAAGAACTGTTAACAGCAAGGGTTTCAGTGGGTTAACTGAGGAGAAGGCGTGATCGCTAATTGTTGACTTTTTATTTGGTGTTAGAAACACTCTTACTGTGCATGACGTGCAACAAATTTAGCCACAGAAATTGCATCAGGCTTTCATGTATGCTATTGCAGACACCAACGTTGCCTAGATAGAAAACCGAAATAGCCGTGGGTTTGCTTGCTGGTCTGAAGGATCTCTCTTCGAATCTCTATCATTTGTCAATGGAAGTAAAAGGTGCTGCAATCTGATACGTTCAGAATCAAACCCGCAGCTGTTGTTCGACTTTATTTCTTGACTAATTACAACTGAGTGTCGCATGAGCAGTTACGTAAACTTGTCTGATATATTTGAACACAAATGCCGTTCTTCAATTAAAACTAACAGTACATTGTCAGGGACATTCAGTTCTATACAAACAAGAGACAGACAAGAGAACATTTAGTATATAATAGACAGAAAGAGGTTCGAATCCTGCCGACTACGTTGTCCACCTCCTGTCGTTGTGTTTCGGCGCAAGCAAAGAAGCGCGCCTGTTCGGTGTTCCTGGTGGTTTTAAAATGCCAAATTGCTTGTACCCGCTCCCTTGCAAATAAGTTCTTCAGCGTCCGCGAATGGCATTTTACAGCTGGAAGCAGATGTCGACGCTTTTTGCACAGAGCACCAAAAAAGCGTCTTTTTTGAAGGCCCGGGTTCTGAGCGTTGGTGGTTCAGTGGTAGAATTCTCGCCTGCCACGCGGGAGGCTCGGCTTTGATTCCCGGCCAATGCAGTGGCTTTTGCAGCGAGCTGCTCCATCACTTGCATCCCCTTGCAACTCGCAACTGAAAACCCACTGAAGCAAAGCAGGTGTGAGCCAGGTCAGTACCCGGATGAGGGTGAGCTACAGGGAAAAACAAAGCTTCCAGCTGGAAGCGGTGTTAATGGTGCCGGCGGTGGGGCGCTCACCCTGAGGTCTGTGCGGGTCCCAATGCCCCAGCATAGTGACGGAGACGCTGTGTTGTAAAAGGGTGCTGTCTTTTGGATGAGATGTAAAACCGAGGTCACAGCGCTCTGTGGTCATTAAAAATGACCACCAAAACCTTTGACAAAAGCTCTTGGTAATTGATCGTCTTCAATAATGCTTCTCCTTTAGGTACATTTTAAATCAGCTGAAAAATTCTGTGAAATGGGGGGCACTTCAGGCCAGTGTAGGATTTGGGTTACAAGAACCATGAAACTGCATGAGAAAGCCCGTACACTGAATTACACGGCTTTCTATTCAAAGGAGGGCAAAAGAAATTCCCTGAGTTCGATTTTTTGCAGCACAGAGAGAGCCACTGTCGTGAGGCCGGTTAGCTCAGTTGGTTAGAGCATGGTGCTAATAACGCCAAAGTCACGGGTTCGTGCCCCTTACTGGCCAGGTCCTTTTCTCCTCTCTTACCAAAGCTGTTAGGTTCCTTTCCGTGGTGAGAGGGGTTGTCATGCAACGCTGCCACATAGTGCCGACAGACAATTAAATGACAAAAATGAAGAGAGTTAAAGCAGCTGGAGAGGTTCTCTTACAACTTTTGAGCTGACACAGTTTTGGAAAATAATTCCTTCACGCTGCAGTGTACCATATAGGCAGCCAAGAGTCTCCAAAACAAAACAGAATTGACAGTCATATAATGTCCATTAACCCCGGTTTTAAACGCAGCATCATGTCTGCCATCATAAGAATATGAGTCCAATATTTTAGAATATAGTCAGAATGACTTCTAACCTTAGCTGTGGTGTCTTTAATCCCTATTGCTCAATGCATGGTGTACGTACTGCATACATGTGTCTTGAGAATGAGGAATGGGCCCCTGAGACAGTCATTTGCCTGTTTCACAAATGATCGTATTTTACTAGAGATTCTGTTTGGGATTCAGATGTGCATTCGGACAGCAATCCCTTTCAAGAAATGATATGTTCTGGATGAGGTCAAAGGTGCTAGAACACTGTATTTAGGATGTGTTTGCAGTGATTGTGTGTCTCCTGCTTCAACGCAGTGATATATAGATGTGCTCCTGTAATTTATTGGTACATGCCCAGGGCAGTAAGTAGTCTGAGGATTTATTTCCAGACGGCATAGAGCAGTGAAGCACTTCTACTTAAATTATTACATTATACACAATTTGAGTTCATTTTAAAAAGTAAAAGGTAATGAAAGGAATGCATTTTCATAAGAAAGATAATACCGATATGCATGTGATAATCTTCCTTATATCATGTAGTGCGTCATTTGGACACTTTGTGGGCTTGAAATACAAAGAAAATCATGTTCTATGGTACAAGATAAATACAAAACTTAATCATTTATTTTAATTAGATTTGTTTATAAAGCATAAGCAATCATTTATTACATTAATATATGTGAAAATGACATTTTAGCACCATAATATTACATACAGGTCTCTAGCTTCAACACAGTGATATATATATATATGCTCAGTGATTTATTGGTACATGCCCAGGGCAATAATCAGAATTAGTATTTATTTCCATACGGGCTACAGGTAATGTTGTGAAATACTTCAACACACTGGATCGCAGATTTAGACCCCCTGCACTCTTACTCCTTAAAAACCAAAGAAATGAAGATATGTAGCAATCACATTGTAACAGGGGTGACAGTGACTTAATGCTTATACTACTGGACTTCTGGTACCTTTAGGGTACGGTGTTCCCTGAAGGGCTCTCAAACCCCGCATTTCAGATGCCTAGCTGTATTGCTGATGTGTTGCACCTCAGAATCACTTTTAAACCTTACCTCTGGTATCTTTAATCCCTATTGCTCAACGCATGGTGAAAGTATTGCATAAATGTGTCTGAAAATGAGCAATGGGCACCTGAGAGACTCATTTGCCTGTTTCACAAATGATCATATTTGACTAGAGATTCTGTTTGGGATTCAGTTGTGCATTCTGACAGCAATCTCTTTCAAAAAATGATTTTACCTTATCGCGGCTTTGCCCTTCTTGCCTTTTTGGACAATATTTCCATCTTGTGGTCGTTGTTGGTAATGTCTAGACAATATCTCCATCTTGTGGTCGTTGTTGGTAATGTTTTCTTATGCCCTTTTTTTATTTCAATTCTCTATTAGATGATTCTAGAATCTCTACAATAGAGTTGAAAACATCAGTTTTATAGCAGACAATATGACATTATTTATAGTCCAATTAGAAATTTATTACCCTGTTTTTAACATAATAACAAATTAAAACTAAGTTTGGAACACCAGGGAACATAAAAAATGATTTTTAGGAAAACCATGAGGTTCTCTGTGTCCGATGCCTGCAAGGGGAGAAAGCTAGAATCCTTTGATTTTTCCAAATTTGAAAATAAACATCATATAACAACAGCTTTCATTCCTAGGAGTGAAAAACAACCATTTTTGAAGACATATTAGTTTCTAAAACACTACAATAAAGTTAAAAACATCCATTTTATATTACATTATTTTTTGTGAAATAATTAAATTGGCTTATTTCTCTCGCATTAAATTGGCTACAAATGCAAGAATTCAACCAGATATTCTTGTAAAATGTATAATGTTGCATTGCAGTTAGTTAATGTAGTTAGTCCATAGTCAGCAATCTAAACTTTATTGTTAAGCTTTAATGATTGATGTTGTACCAGTAACCTTTAGAAATACTATAGTACTTCACAAATGCTTTGTGTGTTTGGAAACCTTTTGAGTAAAAGCCTTATAAAAATAGGTTTAGTTTTTACAGGACATCACAAAGAAATAGGATGGTATAATTCTTATAATTGCTTAGTGATTGTATTTGGAAGATTATGCACTAAACAGACTTCAGGAATGCCAGTGGATCATTGTGCTATTTGGAATTATTCCAAAAATCAAGTGACCTCTTTCCTGTAGTATTTTTAGTATTATTTATTTAGTATTAATAAAGAATAGATTTATTAAAGTCGTGCGATGTGCAAGCGGGATATGTAAAATAATTTAAAATAAAGTTTTTTATTATTGTTATAGAGAAACATGATCAGATTTTCCCTGGTTCAGAAAAAAAACGATTAAAATCTGTAATCTTTCCACTTGTATGTCATCAGACATTAACGAGTACAACCCCCCTCTCTGCCGGAGTGCTGGCTGTGACGAATTAAACCAATTTCACAGGTGTTTTCAAAGTAGGAAGTACAGTGTTAACTAGTAGATGGCCTCCTCAATGAAATCGCTTCAACATGCTAATGCGTTGGTGTAACAGTCCGGGCGTGGCAAGCTTCCAATGTCAACTCGACTCGATTGGAAGACAATGAACGTATTTTAGCCCTAAATGAATTAATAGCAAACATGGTTTACATAAAAGACATTTTTCCAAGAAAGTTTATAATAATACAATCTATAGTTGAAATCTGAGCCTAAATATAAAGAAAAAAGCATTTTCAGAGAGCAATCACGCTGTGTCTATGTAGAAAAAGCGATTAGGTTTATGAGCAATCTAATTACCTATTCGCTTAAAACGCTATATAAAATAAAGTTTATTTAAAGATGAATGATAAGTGTCGCAGTTTTAATAATTTTCGTAGTAGGGCTTGGACAGATTCCAAGTGCATTTTTGCAATTTACGTTGCATTGTCCAATGTGATGTTGTAATACAGTTTAGAATACAGTAAGTCTAAACTGTATCAGCTTTATTTATGGGTTGCAATTTAGAAAAAGTCAAAAACCGCACTCAAAATCCAATTTAGAGCTTTCTGGCAAGAGGAGACACCCAAATTATAATGTAACATGCCACTGTTTGTGCATGAACAAAGTTATACTGCAATTTTCCTTAGATACGCGATTAAAAAAAATATTTTTTTTGAATCCCCGGCCAAACACATTCCATAAGAATCAGCGCTTTTATACAGTATATCGCCTTTAAACACGCGTTTACGATTTAAATCAAAACTCGATTCAAATCAATATAAATGTTTATTTTGTAACGCATAGGTGACTATTCATTGTTATTAAAAAGACGTAAATTCGATCATGTTGTGATATTTAGAAATATAAATTTGTTTTGATGCGAGTGAGGTTTTATTTAATCTCTGACCAAGGGAAATGTTTCATTTTTTCAAAGAAATGTTTGTTAAAAATTAAAGTCATAGTTCCATGAGATTCAACCACAGACCATGTGACATAGGAGTCAGGAACCTAACCCACAGCACCACCAGCGCAGTCACATGCTGAGGGCTGAAAAAGCACTACAGAAACATTATCGACTATAAAATAATGTAATTAGGCACAGAAGAAGTTTACAGCACAGTACAATAATAAATGCTGACCATGACTTTAGAAGCATAAATTACCTTACACTCAATTTAAACACAAGCTGTCTTTAGCCCTCTAAGCTGGTTCATACAGAAATGTAGAGAACCAGGCTCAGAACACACAGCTTCATTAGCGAATACATATGCAGAACAACTAGAGAAGATGTTTTACAGAGGATGGATTTTTAGAAACATCCCATCAGTGACATCACTGAAGTCAACTCCTAGGTAACTGTCGTGTGGATAGTTTCACAAGAATCAGACAAAGGTTTAAGCATCGCTTATTTTAGATAAAACTGCAAAAAAACAACAACAACCCATAATGTACTTCTTTGCGGCTCTGTTTGCCCAAATCATATATTCACAACGTGAAATTAGAAAATAGTATTACGTAACCAAAAACCGCAATATGGAAACAGAACCTGTGTAATTGTTGACAGATGATGTACTCGTAACATTTTTACAAGACGAACTACAACATTTAAAAAATGACTTGTATGTACTTGATATCTCTAATCAATCCACTGCACTGCATTAAAACAAAACAAAAACTAAAACGCCCTGGGCATACCGTTTCGCGCTTCTTATCAGTTGCTCAAAAGCAATTTGACCGTATGAAATGCATAATATAAACCTAGAAACATATACGTGAGGAGTATTTACGTAGTATCGGTGTCAAGACATACCTCTCAAATACTGTAAATCAAGTTAAAAATATCTCAAGACTGATTCTGGTCATAATGAAACCATGTTTCGTGTATGTTTTCTTTAAAGTACCGAGACCAGCCATATACTGTATGTTTATGTTCCAAAATTAATATCGTTTATGGCCTTCACACGCGTTGCATTACGCTCCTATTCTTTTTATGCTCAGGCACTAAGATTTCCCTTCAGTGGTAAAATTCCATATAAATATTCAATACTTAAACGGGCACAGTTAAGACATTAAATATACATATACATATACATATACATATACATATACATATACAAACTGTATACAGTACAGTTTGCATACGGTAATATGTTTATGTTCCTAAATCAATCTCTTTTATGAGCATGTGAAAGGCATGGTGAATCGATTCTCAAAAATTACTGTACTTTGCATGATTGGAAAAAAATGCGTGATTGCGAAATGCTGTGGTGTTACTTTTACAAAGAAGGTCAGTGAAAAAAATAATGTGGACCAGGGCAATACTTTGAGTTTACAGCTTGTCCAAGGTCATTTATTATTAATACTATTAGTAATATCTTCATTAAAGACTTTGATGGCTACAGCTCAAACATGAGAAGTTGAGCTTTATTAGCTCCACCTTGCGGAAATTCCGGATACTATTATTTTGCTAGCGGTATTTACCGGTAACTCGCGGTATTTACCGGTAACTCGCGGTAGACTGCGTACAGCGTACCGGAAAATAATGCAGTATCGCCCGCACATTTTGAATGGCTGCATCTGTAGCAATCATATTGTAGCAGACACTCATTTGCCTGTTTCACAAATGATCATATTTTACTAGAGATTCTGTTTGGGATACGGATGTGCATTCTGACAGCAATCTCTTACAAAAAATGATTTTACCTTATCGCGGCTTTGCCCTTCTTGCCTCTTTGGACAATATCTCCATCTTGTGGTCGTTGTTGGTAATGTCTAGACAATATCTCCATCTTGTGGTCGTTGTTGGTAATGTCTTCTTATAGATAGATACTTTATTGATCCCGTGAGGGAAATTGCAGTGCAACAGCAGCTTAACACACACAACACAGCCACAGTGTAACGAATTATATAATAATAGTACAATACTGTATATATACTGTATATATATATATGAAACAGAAATAGAAACAGAAACAGGAATCGCTTACTCACCTGGAGAATCTCTGTAGGAATATATAGCATTTATCAATGGAAATAAAAGCTGCTTTAATACAGTGCATGTTCAAACTCAAACCCTCAGCTGCTGTTCTTGTTTGTTTTGGGACAAATTGCAACTGAGCATCGCATGAGCCGTTACGTACCCTTATCTGTTTGGCAATTTCAAGGGAGGAGTTAGGTCAGAATGGGTAGGCTGCAAAACAACAAGTAAAGATTTATTCCAAGATGAAACGTTGTGGCGGTTTTCTTATCTTTTCAGCATGGACTAAACTTTTACGTGTTCCTTATATGCTATATATGTATATATTAGCACCAATGTCGTTCTTAAAAACTAACATGAAATTGTCAGGGACATTCAGCTATATACAAAGACGAGACAGACAAAGTAATAATTCTGTATTAACGTGGCCTACATATTGACGCAATGATCGAACTAACTGACATGTTCTGATTCACATCCCCTGCAGTTCATGCCAATTAGAACAATAGCAATGCTGAGTCCTCCCCACCCTACTGAGCACAAATTCAGCTGCTCTCCAGTTCTGTTCTGCATGTTTTTTCATTGCAATTGAGCTCGGAGCTGGAGATGATCTCCATACAGTTCTGTGTTAACTAGCCCGCACTTGCGTGCTAATTTACGGGTTGTGGCAGATGCTTTTCTATAGTTCATATACATGACGGCAACCTGTTACCAAGGAACCTGAGAGGTTTAAAAGCCTCACGAGCCAGGCAGGACTCGAACCTACAATCTTCTGATCCGAAGTCAGACGCGTTATCCATTACGCCACTGGCCCATAGAACAGGCGCTTGCACTCCACCACAGAGAGCTCTACACTGCTACTAGTAGTACACCTCCCCATCTAAATTTTCACAGCAAGAAACTTGTGTTTCCTACTATTTTTATCAGGTTTAAAATATCATCTCCTTAAAACAGAAAAAGTGTTGATGTGTCGTGCTGAAATTCCGATTGATTTTGAATTCAAAGAAAAAACGTTTTCTTCCAAAACACCGTGAAATTGTCACATCTTGCAGACAATAGGTGTATTCCATGTTGAAAAGAGAAAAAAGAAAACAATGGAGCCTTTTACAGGTGTGAGGCTTCTTCAGGTGTGAGAAGACCTCACAGTCGAAACGCTGTGTTTCCGTTCTTCTCTTTTCAGCATGCAATAAACCTAGTACTTGTTCCTTTGCAGCCGAGGCATGCTGACGTAGCTACCCAGCTGAACATCTTGCAGACTCTACAGTACTTCTCTCCTGTAGAAGTAAAGCAGGGCTTGCTGGGTGAGCTTTTGCTCCGGTAAATTAGGTCACGTGTCATGTTAAATCACTTCTTCTAAACACAACATTTGCTGGTGCTAGCTTTCCCCATGAAAAGAGACATTTCCCTTACAGTACATGACATATCGTTTTTATTCTATCAATAAGTATAGAAATTAAACAAAAGAAAAAATGGTGTCGCCAAAGAATGCACAGCTCTGTCGCCTTGGGGAGGTGTCAAGGGCATTGAACTCCTTGGACATGAAAAGTGCCCGATAAATGCCATTTCTCATCATTTCTCTTGGCGTCAGTTCTGCTATTAAATGGGACGGAGGCAACGGGCTCAGAGAGCAGGTTAAGTGCACACCGAACGCAGATGTGTCCAAGTGTCTGTAAAAGCGCGGTGCTCCGCTGGCGCTGTTCCCTAGTGGCTTAAAGTGCCTGCCTAGTAAGCAGGCGATCCTGGGTCTGAATACCAGCGGTGCCTCTCTCCGTGTCTTGTTGTGCCGAATGTCTCATTTCAGACAAACATGTACAGCTTGGTTCAGTTTAATGTAAGAATTCATTTCCTTTCTGGAATAACTTGTTTTTGAAGAAATCCATACAGCTTGTGAAAGATGAAATCCATTTCTTGGTTGTCAGTGGAAAAAGATTGCCGGCTGCAAGAAGCGCAAGTGATTGTTTTCTTTGACCATAAACCTGCAAATGTAGGGAACACAAGCGGCCGTCAGTCTCTGTGGCGCAATCGGTTAGCGCGTTCAGCTGTTAACCAAAAGGTTGGTGGTTCAAGCCCACCCAGGGACGCATGTCTCCGTTTTTCCAATGTAAACATCATCACCGCTAAAGAAGATGGCGCAGAAGGCTCCACAGTCGAAACGTTGTGCTTCTTTTCTTCTCTTTTCAGCATGGAGTAAACCTTTGCTTGATCGTTTGCAGCCTACGCATGCTGACACAGCTGCCTTTCTCTTAACGCGCCTCAATCATTATTCACCAAAACCATCAGCAGAATGTGTCGCCTTTGTGGTGATGTCACTCCTCTGCTTCACAAATGTCCTTAGTGACGGACCATTTCTTTCTGCCATTTTTCCGGAGCGGTTATTGATTGCTCCATCATTTCCCTCATACTTTCCATCCCTAGATTGAAAAAAAAAAAACAGAAACAGGCTGACAGGACGACAATCAAATTGCAAAAACTCATCAAAGCACTCGATAGAGTATTTGAATCCACAAGTAGCTACGAGCAACTTTGTCCTGGCTTGCATGAAAGTCGGAAAATGTCAAAAAGAAAAAGATGGTGGCTTTTTCATATTTGTTCTTTCATTTTTAGTTCGTTGGCTCTTCTGTCCATTGTCCTCCTGCCTGGCTCTTGACCTGTGACTGTCTGAACGCACACATTAGACTTTCAGGCGGGGGATTTGTCCTGAGCCTCTGTGGAAGACCCACCCACCCCCATAAATAACTGCTCTAGAAACACATGAATGCAAAACTAAACCACAGCTTAAAGAGGAGCTCCAACTCAGTGCCATACTAATGTAAACGAAGTAATACTAAGACATGTTCTTATGGATTTGTCTTACCTTGAGATATGTAATTGGATTTCAGGATTAACTTCCTCATTCAATGTACTGGTGATTCTTTGCCTGGTCAGTACCTGGGTGGGAGACCTCCAGCGAACAATTAAGCTTGCTGCTGGAAGTGGTGTTAAGAGACTCTTAGGATCTTCCAGAGGTGTCTGTCCAATAGCACTAGTTGCCTTAGAGCTGGCTCAAACATTGCTCAAGAGTCTACCTTTCACAGATGCGCAAAGATGAATGATGGGGGTGCACGCTTCAAGGAGCCTTCCAACTGTAGGGACCGATTAGAGACGATCCGTAGCATGTGTTCGTTTCCATATCTGCCCCGTGTCTCAACGGTAGGACAGAGTCAAATACTGCCTCGACACGTAACAGCATTATATATAACCGCAGGACTTGAGGGCTGTTTTGTTTGAATGTTCAAGGCATTGGTAAGAGCGTAGGTCAAGGGCCATTGGTGCATCTCCTGTAACTGGAGTAAAAATGCTATTCAAAGTGCAGTGACTAAAATCGTCGTCCACATGTCTCCGTTGTTGATTGCTTTCTGTCTAAGAACGTTCTGTTTTCATGTCCGAACGGGGAGACTTTATCATTCCAACTTGAAGCCACCCTTAAGTCCTCTGAGGTGTGTGCGTGTGTGCTTGCACGTATGGCGTAAAAGGTTTCTTAAACGGAGAGCGAACTTGAAAAAAGTTGCCTCCGCTGCCGCCGCCACCTCGCACTCCCTGTTCGATTGTAGCAAGAAGGCAGCGGCCGCGGCGCTCGCTGTAGTCGTGGCCGAGTGGTTAAGGTGACGGACTTGAAATCCGTTGGGGTCTCCCCGTGCAGGTTCAAATCCTGCCGACTACGGCGTCCTTTGCATTTGGTTGCGTGCGTGCGTGTAAAAGGACCAGCGCCGTTTCGTTTTCGCTGGGACCTTTAACACTCTAAATCGCCTGGACCCGCAGCCTGTGAAATCGATTCTTCAGCACCCACGATGGACGCTTTGCCGCTGGACACAGATAACGATGCTTTTCTGCAACGAGCTTTCCAGCTGAATTTTCTCGGCAGCTCCGTACTGAACCTGTTCTCCATTGCAACATAGCGGAGGCTCGTCACGTCTATAGCAAGGCTGGTTAGGACCGCATACGCCACAGTGACTTGTACACAGACCACATGAAAGGCAAGCAAAATACACTTTTAAAATTCCAAAGACTCACAAGGTCAGAGAAACAGCGATGACCTGAACAGATCTGTTACAGAAGTCTAGGTTGACCTTTTTAGAGCTGTAATTGCATTTTTGTTTAATAGAAGATCAAATCTACTCGCATGTACCAGCACCTTACAGTTTATTGATGTTAATTCTGTTTAAGTAATAAGATTGCTAACGATGTTGGACTTTAGCCGGTGTTTTTTAGAACAAATTGCTTACACTTCTGTAAGGAATACGCAGTACGTGCCTTTGTCAGTCATTGCTCACCATACCTGTAACTTTCTTATCTAACTCACTTCCTCAAATGGTGAAGGTCCACAAACATAAATGAAAAAAAAACCCTTGTTGTAGATGAGGTGCACAAAAAAGCAGCCCCTGATAGTGTATAACACATTTATACTATTGCAGAGACACATGTAACATATATATACTGTATATATGAAACAGAAATAGAAACAGAAACAGGAATCGCTTACTCACCTGGAGAATCTCTGTAGGAATATCTAGCATTTATCAATGGAAATAAAAGCTGCTTTAATACAGTGCATGTTCAAACTCAAACCCTCAGCTGCTGTTCTTGTTTGTTTTGGGACAAATTGCAACTGAGCATCGCATGAGCCGTTACGTACCCTTATCTGTTAGGGAATTTCAAGGGAGGAGTTAGGTCAGAATGGGTAGGCTGCAAAACAACAAGTAAAGATTTATTCCAAGATGAAACGTTGTGGCGGTTTTCTTATCTTTTCAGCATGGACTAAACTTTTACGTGTTCCTTATATGCTATATATGTATATATTAGCACCAATGTCGTTCTTAAAAACTAACATGAAATTGTCAGGGACATTCAGCTATATACAAAGACGAGACAGACAAAGTAATAATTCTGTATTAACGTGGCCTACATATTGACGCAATGATCAAACTGACTGACATGTTCTGATTCAGATCCCCTGCAGTTCATGCCAATTAGAACAATAGCAATGCTGAGTCCTCCCCACCCTACTGAGCACAAATTCAGCTGCTCTCCAGTTCTGTTCTGCATGTTTTTTCATTGCAATTGAGCTCGGAGCTGGAGATGATCTCCATACAGTTCTGTGTTCACCAGCCCGCACTTGCGTGCTAATTTACGGGTTGTGGCAAATGCTTTTCTATAGTTCATATACATGACGGCAACCTGTTACCGAGGAACCTGAGAGGTTTAAAAGCCTCACGAGCCAGGCAGGACTCGAACCTACAATCTTCTGATCCGAAGTCAGACGCGTTATCCATTACGCCACTGGCCCATAGAACATGCGCTTGCACTCCACCACAGAGAGCTCTACACTGCTACTAGTAGTACACTTCCCCATCTAAATTTTCACAGCAAGAAACTTGTGTTTCCTACTATTTTTGTCAGGTTTAAAATATCATCTCCTTAAAACAGAAAAAGTGTTGATGTGTTGTGCTGAAATTCCGATTGATTTTGAATTCAAAGAAAAAAGGTTTTCTTCCAAAACACCATGAAATTGTCACATCTTGCAGACAATAGGTGTATTCCATGTTGAAAAGAGAAGAAAGAAAACCATGGAGCCTTTTACAGGTGTGAGGCTTCTTCAGGTGTGAGAAGACCTCACAGTCGAAACGCTGTGTTTCCGTTCTTCTCTTTTCAGCATGCAATAAACCTAGTACTTGTTCCTTTGCAGCCGAGGCATGCTGACGTAGCTACCCAGCTGAACATCTTGCAGACTCTACAGTACTTCTCTCCTGTAGAAGTAAAGCAGGGCTTGCTGGGTGAGCTTTTGCTCCGGTAAATTAGGTCACGTGTCATGTTAAATCACTTCTTCTAAACACAACATTTGCTGGTGCTAGCTTTCCCCATGAAAAGAGACATTTCCCTTACAGTACATGACATATCGTTTTTATTCTATCAATAAGTATAGAAATTAAACAAAAGAAAAAATGGTGTCGCCAAAGAATGCACAGCTCTGTCGCCTTGGGGAGGTGTCAAGGGCATTGAACTCCTTGGACATGAAAAGTGCCCGATAAATGCCATTTCTCATCATTTCTCTTGGCGTCAGTTCTGCTATTAAATGGGACGGAGGCAACGGGCTCAGAGAGCAGGTTAAGTGCACACCGAACGCAGATGTGTCCAAGTGTCTGTAAAAGCGCGGTGCTCCGCTGGCGCTGTTCCCTAGTGGCTTAAAGTGCCCGCCTAGTAAGCAGGCGATCCTGGGTCTGAATACCAGCGGTGCCTCTCTCCGTGTCTTGTTGTGCCGAATGTCTCATTTCAGACAAACATGTACAGCTTGGTTCAGTTTAATGCAAGAATTCATTTCCTTTCTGGAATAACTTGTTTTTGAAGAAATCCATACAGCTTGTGAAAGATGAAATCCATTTCTTGGTTGTCAGTGGAAAAAGATTGCCGGCTGCAAGAAGCGCAAGTGATTGTTTTCTTTGACCATAAACCTGCAAATGTAGGGAGCACAAGCGGCCGTCAGTCTCTGTGGCGCAATCGGTTAGCGCGTTCGGCTGTTAACCGAAAGGTTGGTGGTTCAAGCCCACCCAGGGACGCATGTCTCAGTTTTTCCAATGTAAACATCATCACCGCTAAAGAAGATGGCGCAGAAGGCTCCACAGTCGAAACGTTGTGCTTCTTTTCTTCTCTTTTCAGCATGGAGTAAACCTTTGCTTGATCCTTTGCAGCCTACGCATGCTGACACAGCTACCTTTCTCTTAACGCACCTCAATCATTATTCACCAAAACCATCAGCAGAATGTGTCGCCTTTGTGGTGATGTCACTCCTCTGCTTCACAAATGTCCTTAGTGACGGACCATTTCATTCTGCCATTTTTCCGGAGCGGTTATTGATTGCTCCATCATTTCCCTCATACTTTCCATCCCAAGATTGAAAAAAAAAAACAGAAACAGGCTGATAGGACGACAATCAAATTGCAAAAACTCATCAAAGCACTCGATAGAGTATTTGAATCCACAAGTAGCTACGAGCAACTTTGTCCTGGCTTGCATGAAAGTCGGAAAATGTCAAAAAGAAAAAGATGGTGGCTTTTTCATATCTGTTCTTTTATTTTTAGTTCGTTGGCTCTTCTGTCCATTGTCCTCCTGCCTGGCTCTTGACCTGTGACTGTCTGAACGCACACATTAGACTTTCAGGCGGGGGATTTGTCCTGAGCCTCTGTGAAAGACCCACCCACCCCCATAAATAACTGCTCTAGAAACACATGAATGCAAAACTAAACCACAGCTTAAAGAGGAGCTCCAACTCAGTGCCATACTAATGTAAACGAAGTAATACTAAGACATGTTCTTATGGATTTGTCTTACCTTGAGATATGTAATTGGATTTCAGGATTAACTTCCTCATTCAATGTACTGGTGATTCTTTGCCTGGTCAGTACCTGGGTGGGAGACCTCCAGCGAACAATTAAGCTTGCTGCTGGAAGTGGTGTTAAGAGACTCTTAGGATCTTCCAGAGGTGTCTGTCCAATAGCACTAGTTGCCTTAGAGCTGGCTCAAACATTGCTCAAGAGTCTACCTTTCACAGATGCGCAAAGATGAATGATGGGGGTGCACGCTTCAAGGAGCCTTCCAACTGTAGGGACCGATTAGAGACGATCCGTAGCATGTGTTCATTTCCATATACGCCCCGTGTCTCAACGGTAGGACAGAGTCAAATACTGCCTCGACACGTAACAGCGTTATATTAAACCGCAGGACTTGAGGGCTGTTTTGTTTGAATGTTCAAGGCATTGGTAAGAGCGTAGGTCAAGGGCCATTGGTGCATCTCCTGTAACTGGAGTAAAAATGCTATTCAAAGTGCAGTGACTAAAATCGTCGTCCAGATGTCTCTGTTGTTGATTGCTTTCTGTCTAAGAACGTTCTGTTTTCATGTCCGAACGGGGAGACTTTATCATTCCAACTTGAAGCCACCCTTAAGTCCTCTGAGGTGTGTGTGTGTGTGCTTGCACGTATGGCGTAAAAGGTTTCTTAAACGGAGAGCGAACTTGAAAAAAGTTGCCTCCGCTGCCGCCGCCGCCTCGCACTCCCTGTTCGATTGTAGCAAGAAGGCAGCGGCCGCGGCGCTTGCTGTAGTCGTGGCCGAGTGGTTAAGGTGACGGACTTGAAATCCGTTGGGGTCTCCCCGCGCAGGTTCAAATCCTGCCGACTACGGCGTCCTTTGCATTTGGTTGCGTGCGTGCGTGTAAAAGGACCAGCGCCGTTTCGTTTTCGCTGGGACCTTTAACACTCTAAATCGCCTGGACCCACAGCCTGTGAAATCGATTCTTCAGCACCCACGATGGACGCTTTGCCGCTGGACACAGAGAACGATGCTTTTCTGCAACGAGCTTTCCAGCTGAATTTTCTCGGCAGCTCCGTACTGAACCTGTTCTCCATTGCAACATAGCGGAGGCTCGTCACGTCTATAGCAAGGCTGTGTAGGACCGCATACGCCACAGTGACTTGTACACAGACCACATGAAAGGCAAGCAAAATACACTTTTAAAATTCCAAAGACTCACAAGGTCAGAGAAACAGCGATGACCTGAACAGATCTGTTACAGAAGTCTAGGTTGACCTTTTTAGAGCTGTAATTGCATTTTTGTTTAATAGAAGATCAAATCTACTCGCATGTACCAGCACCTTACAGTTTATTGATGTTAATTCTGTTTAAGTAATAAGATTGCTAACGATGTTGGACTTTAGCCGGTGTTTTTTAGAACAAATTGCTTACACTTCTGTAAGGAATACGCAGTACGTGCCTTTGTCAGTCATTGCTCACCATACCTGTAACTTTCTTATCTAACTCACTTCCTCAAATGGTGAAGGTCCACAAACATAAATGAAAAAAAAACCCTTGTTGTAGATGAGGTGCACAAAAAAGCAGCCCCTGATAGTGTATAACACATTTATACTATTGCAGAGACACATGTAACATATATATACTGTATATATGAAACAGAAATAGAAACAGAAACAGGAATCGCTTACTCACCTGGAGAATCTCTGTAGGAATATCTAGCATTTATCAATGGAAATAAAAGCTGCTTTAATACAGTGCATGTTCAAACTCAAACCCTCAGCTGCTGTTCTTGTTTGTTTTGGGACAAATTGCAACTGAGCATCGCATGAGCCGTTACGTACCCTTATCTGTTAGGGAATTTCAAGGGAGGAGTTAGGTCAGAATGGGTAGGCTGCAAAACAACAAGTAAAGATTTATTCCAAGATGAAACGTTGTGGCGGTTTTCTTATCTTTTCAGCATGGACTAAACTTTTACGTGTTCCTTATATGCTATATATGTATATATTAGCACCAATGTCGTTCTTAAAAACTAACATGAAATTGTCAGGGACATTCAGCTATATACAAAGACGAGACAGACAAAGTAATAATTCTGTATTAACGTGGCCTACATATTGACGCAATGATCAAACTGACTGACATGTTCTGATTCAGATCCCCTGCAGTTCATGCCAATTAGAACAATAGCAATGCTGAGTCCTCCCCACCCTACTGAGCACAAATTCAGCTGCTCTCCAGTTCTGTTCTGCATGTTTTTTCATTGCAATTGAGCTCGGAGCTGGAGATGATCTCCATACAGTTCTGTGTTCACCAGCCCGCACTTGCGTGCTAATTTACGGGTTGTGGCAAATGCTTTTCTATAGTTCATATACATGACGGCAACCTGTTACCTAGGAACCTGAGAGGTTTAAAAGCCTCACGAGCCAGGCAGGACTCAAACCTACAATCTTCTGATCCGAAGTCAGACGCGTTATCCATTACGCCACTGGCCCATAGAACATGCGCTTGCACTCCACCACAGAGAGCTCTACACTGCTACTAGTAGTACACTTCCCCATCTAAATTTTCACAGCAAGAAACTTGTGTTTCCTACTATTTTTGTCAGGTTTAAAATATCATCTCCTTAAAACAGAAAAAGTGTTGATGTGTTGTGCTGAAATTCCGATTGATTTTGAATTCAAAGAAAAAAGGTTTTCTTCCAAAACACCATGAAATTGTCACATCTTGCAGACAATAGGTGTATTCCATGTTGAAAAGAGAAGAAAGAAAACCATGGAGCCTTTTACAGGTGTGAGGCTTCTTCAGGTGTGAGAAGACCTCACAGTCGAAACGCTGTGTTTCCGTTCTTCTCTTTTCAGCATGCAATAAACCTAGTACTTGTTCCTTTGCAGCCGAGGCATGCTGACGTAGCTACCCAGCTGAACATCTTGCAGACTCTACAGTACTTCTCTCCTGTAGAAGTAAAGCAGGGCTTGCTGGGTGAGCTTTTGCTCCGGTAAATTAGGTCACGTGTCATGTTAAATCACTTCTTCTAAACACAACATTTGCTGGTGCTAGCTTTCCCCATGAAAAGAGACATTTCCCTTACAGTACATGACATATCGTTTTTATTCTATCAATAAGTATAGAAATTAAACAAAAGAAAAAATGGTGTCGCCAAAGAATGCACAGCTCTGTCGCCTTGGGGAGGTGTCAAGGGCATTGAACTCCTTGGACATGAAAAGTGCCCGATAAATGCCATTTCTCATCATTTCTCTTGGCGTCAGTTCTGCTATTAAATGGGACGGAGGCAACGGGCTCAGAGAGCAGGTTAAGTGCACACCGAACGCAGATGTGTCCAAGTGTCTGTAAAAGCGCGGTGCTCCGCTGGCGCTGTTCCCTAGTGGCTTAAAGTGCCCGCCTAGTAAGCAGGCGATCCTGGGTCTGAATACCAGCGGTGCCTCTCTCCGTGTCTTGTTGTGCCGAATGTCTCATTTCAGACAAACATGTACAGCTTGGTTCAGTTTAATGCAAGAATTCATTTCCTTTCTGGAATAACTTGTTTTTGAAGAAATCCATACAGCTTGTGAAAGATGAAATCCATTTCTTGGTTGTCAGTGGAAAAAGATTGCCGGCTGCAAGAAGCGCAAGTGATTGTTTTCTTTGACCATAAACCTGCAAATGTAGGGAGCACAAGCGGCCGTCAGTCTCTGTGGCGCAATCGGTTAGCGCGTTCGGCTGTTAACCGAAAGGTTGGTGGTTCAAGCCCACCCAGGGACGCATGTCTCAGTTTTTCCAATGTAAACATCATCACCGCTAAAGAAGATGGCGCAGAAGGCTCCACAGTCGAAACGTTGTGCTTCTTTTCTTCTCTTTTCAGCATGGAGTAAACCTTTGCTTGATCCTTTGCAGCCTACGCATGCTGACACAGCTACCTTTCTCTTAACGCACCTCAATCATTATTCACCAAAACCATCAGCAGAATGTGTCGCCTTTGTGGTGATGTCACTCCTCTGCTTCACAAATGTCCTTAGTGACGGACCATTTCATTCTGCCATTTTTCCGGAGCGGTTATTGATTGCTCCATCATTTCCCTCATACTTTCCATCCCAAGATTGAAAAAAAAAACAGAAACAGGCTGATAGGACGACAATCAAATTGCAAAAACTCATCAAAGCACTCGATAGAGTATTTGAATCCACAAGTAGCTACGAGCAACTTTGTCCTGGCTTGCATGAAAGTCGGAAAATGTCAAAAAGAAAAAGATGGTGGCTTTTTCGTATCTGTTCTTTTATTTTTAGTTCGTTGGCTCTTCTGTCCATTGTCCTCCTGCCTGGCTCTTGACCTGTGACTGTCTGAACGCACACATTAGACTTTCAGGCGGGGGATTTGTCCTGAGCCTCTGTGAAAGACCCACCCACCCCCATAAATAACTGCTCTAGAAACACATGAATGCAAAACTAAACCACAGCTTAAAGAGGAGCTCCAACTCAGTGCCATACTAATGTAAACGAAGTAATACTAAGACATGTTCTTATGGATTTGTCTTACCTTGAGATATGTAATTGGATTTCAGGATTAACTTCCTCATTCAATGTACTGGTGATTCTTTGCCTGGTCAGTACCTGGGTGGGAGACCTCCAGCGAACAATTAAGCTTGCTGCTGGAAGTGGTGTTAAGAGACTCTTAGGATCTTCCAGAGGTGTCTGTCCAATAGCACTAGTTGCCTTAGAGCTGGCTCAAACATTGCTCAAGAGTCTACCTTTCACAGATGCGCAAAGATGAATGATGGGGGTGCACGCTTCAAGGAGCCTTCCAACTGTAGGGACCGATTAGAGACGATCCGTAGCATGTGTTCATTTCCATATACGCCCCGTGTCTCAACGGTAGGACAGAGTCAAATACTGCCTCGACACGTAACAGCGTTATATTAAACCGCAGGACTTGAGGGCTGTTTTGTTTGAATGTTCAAGGCATTGGTAAGAGCGTAGGTCAAGGGCCATTGGTGCATCTCCTGTAACTGGAGTAAAAATGCTATTCAAAGTGCAGTGACTAAAATCGTCGTCCAGATGTCTCTGTTGTTGATTGCTTTCTGTCTAAGAACGTTCTGTTTTCATGTCCGAACGGGGAGACTTTATCATTCCAACTTGAAGCCACCCTTAAGTCCTCTGAGGTGTGTGTGTGTGTGCTTGCACGTATGGCGTAAAAGGTTTCTTAAACGGAGAGCGAACTTGAAAAAAGTTGCCTCCGCTGCCGCCGCCGCCTCGCACTCCCTGTTCGATTGTAGCAAGAAGGCAGCGGCCGCGGCGCTTGCTGTAGTCGTGGCCGAGTGGTTAAGGTGACGGACTTGAAATCCGTTGGGGTCTCCCCGCGCAGGTTCAAATCCTGCCGACTACGGCGTCCTTTGCATTTGGTTGCGTGCGTGCGTGTAAAAGGACCAGCGCCGTTTCGTTTTCGCTGGGACCTTTAACACTCTAAATCGCCTGGACCCACAGCCTGTGAAATCGATTCTTCAGCACCCACGATGGACGCTTTGCCGCTGGACACAGAGAACGATGCTTTTCTGCAACGAGCTTTCCAGCTGAATTTTCTCGGCAGCTCCGTACTGAACCTGTTCTCCATTGCAACATAGCGGAGGCTCGTCACGTCTATAGCAAGGCTGTGTAGGACCGCATACGCCACAGTGACTTGTACACAGACCACATGAAAGGCAAGCAAAATACACTTTTAAAATTCCAAAGACTCACAAGGTCAGAGAAACAGCGATGACCTGAACAGATCTGTTACAGAAGTCTAGGTTGACCTTTTTAGAGCTGTAATTGCATTTTTGTTTAATAGAAGATCAAATCTACTCGCATGTACCAGCACCTTACAGTTTATTGATGTTAATTCTGTTTAAGTAATAAGATTGCTAACGATGTTGGACTTTAGCCGGTGTTTTTTAGAACAAATTGCTTACACTTCTGTAAGGAATACGCAGTACGTGCCTTTGTCAGTCATTGCTCACCATACCTGTAACTTTCTTATCTAACTCACTTCCTCAAATGGTGAAGGTCCACAAACATAAATGAAAAAAAAACCCTTGTTGTAGATGAGGTGCACAAAAAAGCAGCCCCTGATAGTGTATAACACATTTATACTATTGCAGAGACACATGTAACATATATATACTGTATATATGAAACAGAAATAGAAACAGAAACAGGAATCGCTTACTCACCTGGAGAATCTCTGTAGGAATATCTAGCATTTATCAATGGAAATAAAAGCTGCTTTAATACAGTGCATGTTCAAACTCAAACCCTCAGCTGCTGTTCTTGTTTGTTTTGGGACAAATTGCAACTGAGCATCGCATGAGCCGTTACGTACCCTTATCTGTTAGGGAATTTCAAGGGAGGAGTTAGGTCAGAATGGGTAGGCTGCAAAACAACAAGTAAAGATTTATTCCAAGATGAAACGTTGTGGCGGTTTTCTTATCTTTTCAGCATGGACTAAACTTTTACGTGTTCCTTATATGCTATATATGTATATATTAGCACCAATGTCGTTCTTAAAAACTAACATGAAATTGTCAGGGACATTCAGCTATATACAAAGACGAGACAGACAAAGTAATAATTCTGTATTAACGTGGCCTACATATTGACGCAATGATCAAACTGACTGACATGTTCTGATTCAGATCCCCTGCAGTTCATGCCAATTAGAACAATAGCAATGCTGAGTCCTCCCCACCCTACTGAGCACAAATTCAGCTGCTCTCCAGTTCTGTTCTGCATGTTTTTTCATTGCAATTGAGCTCGGAGCTGGAGATGATCTCCATACAGTTCTGTGTTCACCAGCCCGCACTTGCGTGCTAATTTACGGGTTGTGGCAAATGCTTTTCTATAGTTCATATACATGACGGCAACCTGTTACCTAGGAACCTGAGAGGTTTAAAAGCCTCACGAGCCAGGCAGGACTCGAACCTACAATCTTCTGATCCGAAGTCAGACGCGTTATCCATTACGCCACTGGCCCATAGAACATGCGCTTGCACTCCACCACAGAGAGCTCTACACTGCTACTAGTAGTACACTTCCCCATCTAAATTTTCACAGCAAGAAACTTGTGTTTCCTACTATTTTTGTCAGGTTTAAAATATCATCTCCTTAAAACAGAAAAAGTGTTGATGTGTTGTGCTGAAATTCCGATTGATTTTGAATTCAAAGAAAAAAGGTTTTCTTCCAAAACACCATGAAATTGTCACATCTTGCAGACAATAGGTGTATTCCATGTTGAAAAGAGAAGAAAGAAAACCATGGAGCCTTTTACAGGTGTGAGGCTTCTTCAGGTGTGAGAAGACCTCACAGTCGAAACGCTGTGTTTCCGTTCTTCTCTTTTCAGCATGCAATAAACCTAGTACTTGTTCCTTTGCAGCCGAGGCATGCTGACGTAGCTACCCAGCTGAACATCTTGCAGACTCTACAGTACTTCTCTCCTGTAGAAGTAAAGCAGGGCTTGCTGGGTGAGCTTTTGCTCCGGTAAATTAGGTCACGTGTCATGTTAAATCACTTCTTCTAAACACAACATTTGCTGGTGCTAGCTTTCCCCATGAAAAGAGACATTTCCCTTACAGTACATGACATATCGTTTTTATTCTATCAATAAGTATAGAAATTAAACAAAAGAAAAAATGGTGTCGCCAAAGAATGCACAGCTCTGTCGCCTTGGGGAGGTGTCAAGGGCATTGAACTCCTTGGACATGAAAAGTGCCCGATAAATGCCATTTCTCATCATTTCTCTTGGCGTCAGTTCTGCTATTAAATGGGACGGAGGCAACGGGCTCAGAGAGCAGGTTAAGTGCACACCGAACGCAGATGTGTCCAAGTGTCTGTAAAAGCGCGGTGCTCCGCTGGCGCTGTTCCCTAGTGGCTTAAAGTGCCCGCCTAGTAAGCAGGCGATCCTGGGTCTGAATACCAGCGGTGCCTCTCTCCGTGTCTTGTTGTGCCGAATGTCTCATTTCAGACAAACATGTACAGCTTGGTTCAGTTTAATGCAAGAATTCATTTCCTTTCTGGAATAACTTGTTTTTGAAGAAATCCATACAGCTTGTGAAAGATGAAATCCATTTCTTGGTTGTCAGTGGAAAAAGATTGCCGGCTGCAAGAAGCGCAAGTGATTGTTTTCTTTGACCATAAACCTGCAAATGTAGGGAGCACAAGCGGCCGTCAGTCTCTGTGGCGCAATCGGTTAGCGCGTTCGGCTGTTAACCGAAAGGTTGGTGGTTCAAGCCCACCCAGGGACGCATGTCTCAGTTTTTCCAATGTAAACATCATCACCGCTAAAGAAGATGGCGCAGAAGGCTCCACAGTCGAAACGTTGTGCTTCTTTTCTTCTCTTTTCAGCATGGAGTAAACCTTTGCTTGATCCTTTGCAGCCTACGCATGCTGACACAGCTACCTTTCTCTTAACGCACCTCAATCATTATTCACCAAAACCATCAGCAGAATGTGTCGCCTTTGTGGTGATGTCACTCCTCTGCTTCACAAATGTCCTTAGTGACGGACCATTTCATTCTGCCATTTTTCCGGAGCGGTTATTGATTGCTCCATCATTTCCCTCATACTTTCCATCCCAAGATTGAAAAAAAAAACAGAAACAGGCTGATAGGACGACAATCAAATTGCAAAAACTCATCAAAGCACTCGATAGAGTATTTGAATCCACAAGTAGCTACGAGCAACTTTGTCCTGGCTTGCATGAAAGTCGGAAAATGTCAAAAAGAAAAAGATGGTGGCTTTTTCGTATCTGTTCTTTTATTTTTAGTTCGTTGGCTCTTCTGTCCATTGTCCTCCTGCCTGGCTCTTGACCTGTGACTGTCTGAACGCACACATTAGACTTTCAGGCGGGGGATTTGTCCTGAGCCTCTGTGAAAGACCCACCCACCCCCATAAATAACTGCTCTAGAAACACATGAATGCAAAACTAAACCACAGCTTAAAGAGGAGCTCCAACTCAGTGCCATACTAATGTAAACGAAGTAATACTAAGACATGTTCTTATGGATTTGTCTTACCTTGAGATATGTAATTGGATTTCAGGATTAACTTCCTCATTCAATGTACTGGTGATTCTTTGCCTGGTCAGTACCTGGGTGGGAGACCTCCAGCGAACAATTAAGCTTGCTGCTGGAAGTGGTGTTAAGAGACTCTTAGGATCTTCCAGAGGTGTCTGTCCAATAGCACTAGTTGCCTTAGAGCTGGCTCAAACATTGCTCAAGAGTCTACCTTTCACAGATGCGCAAAGATGAATGATGGGGGTGCACGCTTCAAGGAGCCTTCCAACTGTAGGGACCGATTAGAGACGATCCGTAGCATGTGTTCATTTCCATATACGCCCCGTGTCTCAACGGTAGGACAGAGTCAAATACTGCCTCGACACGTAACAGCGTTATATTAAACCGCAGGACTTGAGGGCTGTTTTGTTTGAATGTTCAAGGCATTGGTAAGAGCGTAGGTCAAGGGCCATTGGTGCATCTCCTGTAACTGGAGTAAAAATGCTATTCAAAGTGCAGTGACTAAAATCGTCGTCCAGATGTCTCTGTTGTTGATTGCTTTCTGTCTAAGAACGTTCTGTTTTCATGTCCGAACGGGGAGACTTTATCATTCCAACTTGAAGCCACCCTTAAGTCCTCTGAGGTGTGTGTGTGTGTGCTTGCACGTATGGCGTAAAAGGTTTCTTAAACGGAGAGCGAACTTGAAAAAAGTTGCCTCCGCTGCCGCCGCCGCCTCGCACTCCCTGTTCGATTGTAGCAAGAAGGCAGCGGCCGCGGCGCTTGCTGTAGTCGTGGCCGAGTGGTTAAGGTGACGGACTTGAAATCCGTTGGGGTCTCCCCGCGCAGGTTCAAATCCTGCCGACTACGGCGTCCTTTGCATTTGGTTGCGTGCGTGCGTGTAAAAGGACCAGCGCCGTTTCGTTTTCGCTGGGACCTTTAACACTCTAAATCGCCTGGACCCACAGCCTGTGAAATCGATTCTTCAGCACCCACGATGGACGCTTTGCCGCTGGACACAGAGAACGATGCTTTTCTGCAACGAGCTTTCCAGCTGAATTTTCTCGGCAGCTCCGTACTGAACCTGTTCTCCATTGCAACATAGCGGAGGCTCGTCACGTCTATAGCAAGGCTGTGTAGGACCGCATACGCCACAGTGACTTGTACACAGACCACATGAAAGGCAAGCAAAATACACTTTTAAAATTCCAAAGACTCACAAGGTCAGAGAAACAGCGATGACCTGAACAGATCTGTTACAGAAGTCTAGGTTGACCTTTTTAGAGCTGTAATTGCATTTTTGTTTAATAGAAGATCAAATCTACTCGCATGTACCAGCACCTTACAGTTTATTGATGTTAATTCTGTTTAAGTAATAAGATTGCTAACGATGTTGGACTTTAGCCGGTGTTTTTTAGAACAAATTGCTTACACTTCTGTAAGGAATACGCAGTACGTGCCTTTGTCAGTCATTGCTCACCATACCTGTAACTTTCTTATCTAACTCACTTCCTCAAATGGTGAAGGTCCACAAACATAAATGAAAAAAAAACCCTTGTTGTAGATGAGGTGCACAAAAAAGCAGCCCCTGATAGTGTATAACACATTTATACTATTGCAGAGACACATGTAACATATATATACTGTATATATGAAACAGAAATAGAAACAGAAACAGGAATCGCTTACTCACCTGGAGAATCTCTGTAGGAATATCTAGCATTTATCAATGGAAATAAAAGCTGCTTTAATACAGTGCATGTTCAAACTCAAACCCTCAGCTGCTGTTCTTGTTTGTTTTGGGACAAATTGCAACTGAGCATCGCATGAGCCGTTACGTACCCTTATCTGTTAGGGAATTTCAAGGGAGGAGTTAGGTCAGAATGGGTAGGCTGCAAAACAACAAGTAAAGATTTATTCCAAGATGAAACGTTGTGGCGGTTTTCTTATCTTTTCAGCATGGACTAAACTTTTACGTGTTCCTTATATGCTATATATGTATATATTAGCACCAATGTCGTTCTTAAAAACTAACATGAAATTGTCAGGGACATTCAGCTATATACAAAGACGAGACAGACAAAGTAATAATTCTGTATTAACGTGGCCTACATATTGACGCAATGATCAAACTGACTGACATGTTCTGATTCAGATCCCCTGCAGTTCATGCCAATTAGAACAATAGCAATGCTGAGTCCTCCCCACCCTACTGAGCACAAATTCAGCTGCTCTCCAGTTCTGTTCTGCATGTTTTTTCATTGCAATTGAGCTCGGAGCTGGAGATGATCTCCATACAGTTCTGTGTTCACCAGCCCGCACTTGCGTGCTAATTTACGGGTTGTGGCAAATGCTTTTCTATAGTTCATATACATGACGGCAACCTGTTACCTAGGAACCTGAGAGGTTTAAAAGCCTCACGAGCCAGGCAGGACTCAAACCTACAATCTTCTGATCCGAAGTCAGACGCGTTATCCATTACGCCACTGGCCCATAGAACATGCGCTTGCACTCCACCACAGAGAGCTCTACACTGCTACTAGTAGTACACTTCCCCATCTAAATTTTCACAGCAAGAAACTTGTGTTTCCTACTATTTTTGTCAGGTTTAAAATATCATCTCCTTAAAACAGAAAAAGTGTTGATGTGTTGTGCTGAAATTCCGATTGATTTTGAATTCAAAGAAAAAAGGTTTTCTTCCAAAACACCATGAAATTGTCACATCTTGCAGACAATAGGTGTATTCCATGTTGAAAAGAGAAGAAAGAAAACCATGGAGCCTTTTACAGGTGTGAGGCTTCTTCAGGTGTGAGAAGACCTCACAGTCGAAACGCTGTGTTTCCGTTCTTCTCTTTTCAGCATGCAATAAACCTAGTACTTGTTCCTTTGCAGCCGAGGCATGCTGACGTAGCTACCCAGCTGAACATCTTGCAGACTCTACAGTACTTCTCTCCTGTAGAAGTAAAGCAGGGCTTGCTGGGTGAGCTTTTGCTCCGGTAAATTAGGTCACGTGTCATGTTAAATCACTTCTTCTAAACACAACATTTGCTGGTGCTAGCTTTCCCCATGAAAAGAGACATTTCCCTTACAGTACATGACATATCGTTTTTATTCTATCAATAAGTATAGAAATTAAACAAAAGAAAAAATGGTGTCGCCAAAGAATGCACAGCTCTGTCGCCTTGGGGAGGTGTCAAGGGCATTGAACTCCTTGGACATGAAAAGTGCCCGATAAATGCCATTTCTCATCATTTCTCTTGGCGTCAGTTCTGCTATTAAATGGGACGGAGGCAACGGGCTCAGAGAGCAGGTTAAGTGCACACCGAACGCAGATGTGTCCAAGTGTCTGTAAAAGCGCGGTGCTCCGCTGGCGCTGTTCCCTAGTGGCTTAAAGTGCCCGCCTAGTAAGCAGGCGATCCTGGGTCTGAATACCAGCGGTGCCTCTCTCCGTGTCTTGTTGTGCCGAATGTCTCATTTCAGACAAACATGTACAGCTTGGTTCAGTTTAATGCAAGAATTCATTTCCTTTCTGGAATAACTTGTTTTTGAAGAAATCCATACAGCTTGTGAAAGATGAAATCCATTTCTTGGTTGTCAGTGGAAAAAGATTGCCGGCTGCAAGAAGCGCAAGTGATTGTTTTCTTTGACCATAAACCTGCAAATGTAGGGAGCACAAGCGGCCGTCAGTCTCTGTGGCGCAATCGGTTAGCGCGTTCGGCTGTTAACCGAAAGGTTGGTGGTTCAAGCCCACCCAGGGACGCATGTCTCAGTTTTTCCAATGTAAACATCATCACCGCTAAAGAAGATGGCGCAGAAGGCTCCACAGTCGAAACGTTGTGCTTCTTTTCTTCTCTTTTCAGCATGGAGTAAACCTTTGCTTGATCCTTTGCAGCCTACGCATGCTGACACAGCTACCTTTCTCTTAACGCACCTCAATCATTATTCACCAAAACCATCAGCAGAATGTGTCGCCTTTGTGGTGATGTCACTCCTCTGCTTCACAAATGTCCTTAGTGACGGACCATTTCATTCTGCCATTTTTCCGGAGCGGTTATTGATTGCTCCATCATTTCCCTCATACTTTCCATCCCAAGATTGAAAAAAAAAAACAGAAACAGGCTGATAGGACGACAATCAAATTGCAAAAACTCATCAAAGCACTCGATAGAGTATTTGAATCCACAAGTAGCTACGAGCAACTTTGTCCTGGCTTGCATGAAAGTCGGAAAATGTCAAAAAGAAAAAGATGGTGGCTTTTTCATATCTGTTCTTTTATTTTTAGTTCGTTGGCTCTTCTGTCCATTGTCCTCCTGCCTGGCTCTTGACCTGTGACTGTCTGAACGCACACATTAGACTTTCAGGCGGGGGATTTGTCCTGAGCCTCTGTGAAAGACCCACCCACCCCCATAAATAACTGCTCTAGAAACACATGAATGCAAAACTAAACCACAGCTTAAAGAGGAGCTCCAACTCAGTGCCATACTAATGTAAACGAAGTAATACTAAGACATGTTCTTATGGATTTGTCTTACCTTGAGATATGTAATTGGATTTCAGGATTAACTTCCTCATTCAATGTACTGGTGATTCTTTGCCTGGTCAGTACCTGGGTGGGAGACCTCCAGCGAACAATTAAGCTTGCTGCTGGAAGTGGTGTTAAGAGACTCTTAGGATCTTCCAGAGGTGTCTGTCCAATAGCACTAGTTGCCTTAGAGCTGGCTCAAACATTGCTCAAGAGTCTACCTTTCACAGATGCGCAAAGATGAATGATGGGGGTGCACGCTTCAAGGAGCCTTCCAACTGTAGGGACCGATTAGAGACGATCCGTAGCATGTGTTCATTTCCATATACGCCCCGTGTCTCAACGGTAGGACAGAGTCAAATACTGCCTCGACACGTAACAGCGTTATATTAAACCGCAGGACTTGAGGGCTGTTTTGTTTGAATGTTCAAGGCATTGGTAAGAGCGTAGGTCAAGGGCCATTGGTGCATCTCCTGTAACTGGAGTAAAAATGCTATTCAAAGTGCAGTGACTAAAATCGTCGTCCAGATGTCTCTGTTGTTGATTGCTTTCTGTCTAAGAACGTTCTGTTTTCATGTCCGAACGGGAAGACTTTATCATTCCAACTTGAAGCCACCCTTAAGTCCTCTGAGGTGTGTGTGTGTGTGCTTGCACGTATGGCGTAAAAGGTTTCTTAAACGGAGAGCGAACTTGAAAAAAGTTGCCTCCGCTGCCGCCGCCGCCTCGCACTCCCTGTTCGATTGTAGCAAGAAGGCAGCGGCCGCGGCGCTTGCTGTAGTCGTGGCCGAGTGGTTAAGGTGACGGACTTGAAATCCGTTGGGGTCTCCCCGCGCAGGTTCAAATCCTGCCGACTACGGCGTCCTTTGCATTTGGTTGCGTGCGTGCGTGTAAAAGGACCAGCGCCGTTTCGTTTTCGCTGGGACCTTTAACACTCTAAATCGCCTGGACCCACAGCCTGTGAAATCGATTCTTCAGCACCCACGATGGACGCTTTGCCGCTGGACACAGAGAACGATGCTTTTCTGCAACGAGCTTTCCAGCTGAATTTTCTCGGCAGCTCCGTACTGAACCTGTTCTCCATTGCAACATAGCGGAGGCTCGTCACGTCTATAGCAAGGCTGTGTAGGACCGCATACGCCACAGTGACTTGTACACAGACCACATGAAAGGCAAGCAAAATACACTTTTAAAATTCCAAAGACTCACAAGGTCAGAGAAACAGCGATGACCTGAACAGATCTGTTACAGAAGTCTAGGTTGACCTTTTTAGAGCTGTAATTGCATTTTTGTTTAATAGAAGATCAAATCTACTCGCATGTACCAGCACCTTACAGTTTATTGATGTTAATTCTGTTTAAGTAATAAGATTGCTAACGATGTTGGACTTTAGCCGGTGTTTTTTAGAACAAATTGCTTACACTTCTGTAAGGAATACGCAGTACGTGCCTTTGTCAGTCATTGCTCACCATACCTGTAACTTTCTTATCTAACTCACTTCCTCAAATGGTGAAGGTCCACAAACATAAATGAAAAAAAAACCCTTGTTGTAGATGAGGTGCACAAAAAAGCAGCCCCTGATAGTGTATAACACATTTATACTATTGCAGAGACACATGTAACATATATATACTGTATATATGAAACAGAAATAGAAACAGAAACAGGAATCGCTTACTCACCTGGAGAATCTCTGTAGGAATATCTAGCATTTATCAATGGAAATAAAAGCTGCTTTAATACAGTGCATGTTCAAACTCAAACCCTCAGCTGCTGTTCTTGTTTGTTTTGGGACAAATTGCAACTGAGCATCGCATGAGCCGTTACGTACCCTTATCTGTTAGGGAATTTCAAGGGAGGAGTTAGGTCAGAATGGGTAGGCTGCAAAACAACAAGTAAAGATTTATTCCAAGATGAAACGTTGTGGCGGTTTTCTTATCTTTTCAGCATGGACTAAACTTTTACGTGTTCCTTATATGCTATATATGTATATATTAGCACCAATGTCGTTCTTAAAAACTAACATGAAATTGTCAGGGACATTCAGCTATATACAAAGACGAGACAGACAAAGTAATAATTCTGTATTAACGTGGCCTACATACTGACGCAATGATCGAACTAACTGACATGTTCTGATTCAGATCCCCTGCAGTTCATGCCAATTAGAACAATAGCAATGCTGAGTCCTCCCCACCCTACCGAGCACAAATTCAGCTGCTCTCCAGTTCTGTTCTGCATGTTTTTTCATTGCAATTGAGCTCGGAGCTGGAGATGATCTCCATACAGTTCTGTGTTCACCAGCCCGCACTTGCGTGCTAATTTACGGGTTGTGGCAAATGCTTTTCTATAGTTCATATACATGACGGCAACCTGTTACCGAGGAACCTGAGAGGTTTAAAAGCCTCACGAGCCAGGCAGGACTCAAACCTCCAATCTTCTGATCCGAAGTCAGACGCGTTATCCATTACGCCACTGGCCCATAGAACATGTGCTTGCACTCCACCACAGAGAGCTCTACACTGCTACTAGTAGTACACTTCCCCATCTAAATTTTCACAGCAAGAAACTTGTGTTTCCTACTATTTTTGTCAGGTTTAAAATATCATCTCCTTAAAACAGAAAAAGTGTTGATGTGTCGTGCTGAAATTCCGATTGATTTTGAATTCAAAGAAAAAAGGTTTTCTTCCAAAACACCATGAAATTGTCACATCTTGCAGACAATAGGTGTATTCCATGTTGAAAAGAGAAGAAAGAAAACCATGGAGCCTTTTACAGGTGTGAGGCTTCTTCAGGTGTGAGAAGACCTCACAGTCGAAACGCTGTGTTTCCGTTCTTCTCTTTTCAGCATGCAATAAACCTAGTACTTGTTCCTTTGCAGCCGAGGCATGCTGACGTAGCTACCCAGCTGAACATCTTGCAGACTCTACAGTACTTCTCTCCTGTAGAAGTAAAGCAGGGCTTGCTGGGTGAGCTTTTGCTCCGGTAAATTAGGTCACGTGTCATGTTAAATCACTTCTTCTAAACACAACATTTGCTGGTGCTAGCTTTCCCCATGAAAAGAGACATTTCCCTTACAGTACATGACATATCGTTTTTATTCTATCAATAAGTATAGAAATTAAACAAAAGAAAAAATGGTGTCGCCAAAGAATGCACAGCTCTGTCGCCTTGGGGAGGTGTCAAGGGCATTGAGCTCCTTGGACATGAAAAGTGCCCGATAAATGCCATTTCTCATCATTTCTCTTGGCGTCAGTTCTGCTATTAAATGGGACGGAGGCAACGGGCTCAGAGAGCAGGTTAAGTGCACACCGAACGCAGATGTGTCCAAGTGTCTGTAAAAGCGCGGTGCTCCGCTGGCGCTGTTCCCTAGTGGCTTAAAGTGCCCGCCTAGTAAGCAGGCGATCCTGGGTCTGAATACCAGCGGTGCCTCTCTCCGTGTCTTGTTGTGCCGAATGTCTCATTTCAGACAAACATGTACAGCTTGGTTCAGTTTAATGCAAGAATTCATTTCCTTTCTGGAATAACTTGTTTTTGAAGAAATCCATACAGCTTGTGAAAGATGAAATCCATTTCTTGGTTGTCAGTGGAAAAAGATTGCCGGCTGCAAGAAGCGCAAGTGATTGTTTTCTTTGACCATAAACCTGCAAATGTAGGGAGCACAAGCGGCCGTCAGTCTCTGTGGCGCAATCGGTTAGCGCGTTCGGCTGTTAACCGAAAAGTTGGTGGTTCAAGCCCACCCAGGGACGCATGTCTCAGTTTTTCCAATGTAATCATCATCACCGCTAAAGAAGATGGCGCAGAAGGCTCCACAGTCGAAACGTTGTGCTTCTTTTCTTCTCTTTTCAGCATGGAGTAAACCTTTGCTTGATCCTTTGCAGCCTACGCATGCTGACACAGCTACCTTTCTCTTAACGCACCTCAATCATTATTCACCAAAACCATCAGCAGAATGTGTCGCCTTTGTGGTGATGTCACTCCTCTGCTTCACAAATGTCCTTAGTGACGGACCATTTCATTCTGCCATTTTTCCGGAGCGGTTATTGATTGCTCCATCATTTCCCTCATACTTTCCATCCCAAGATTGAAAAAAAAAACAGAAACAGGCTGATAGGACGACAATCAAATTGCAAAAACTCATCAAAGCACTCGATAGAGTATTTGAATCCACAAGTAGCTACGAGCAACTTTGTCCTGGCTTGCATGAAAGTCGGAAAATGTCAAAAAGAAAAAGATGGTGGCTTTTTCATATCTGTTCTTTTATTTTTAGTTCGTTGGCTCTTCTGTCCATTGTCCTCCTGCCTGGCTCTTGACCTGTGACTGTCTGAACGCACACATTAGACTTTCAGGCGGGGGATTTGTCCTGAGCCTCTGTGAAAGACCCACCCACCCCCATAAATAACTGCTCTAGAAACACATGAATGCAAAACTAAACCACAGCTTAAAGAGGAGCTCCAACTCAGTGCCATACTAATGTAAACGAAGTAATACTAAGACATGTTCTTATGGATTTGTCTTACCTTGAGATATGTAATTGGATTTCAGGATTAACTTCCTCATTCAATGTACTGGTGATTCTTTGCCTGGTCAGTACCTGGGTGGGAGACCTCCAGCGAACAATTAAGCTTGCTGCTGGAAGTGGTGTTAAGAGACTCTTAGGATCTTCCAGAGGTGTCTGTCCAATAGCACTAGTTGCCTTAGAGCTGGCTCAAACATTGCTCAAGAGTCTACCTTTCACAGATGCGCAAAGATGAATGATGGGGGTGCACGCTTCAAGGAGCCTTCCAACTGTAGGGACCGATTAGAGACGATCCGTAGCATGTGTTCATTTCCATATACGCCCCGTGTCTCAACGGTAGGACAGAGTCAAATACTGCCTCGACACGTAACAGCGTTATATTAAACCGCAGGACTTGAGGGCTGTTTTGTTTGAATGTTCAAGGCATTGGTAAGAGCGTAGGTCAAGGGCCATTGGTGCATCTCCTGTAACTGGAGTAAAAATGCTATTCAAAGTGCAGTGACTAAAATCGTCGTCCAGATGTCTCTGTTGTTGATTGCTTTCTGTCTAAGAACGTTCTGTTTTCATGTCCGAACGGGAAGACTTTATCATTCCAACTTGAAGCCACCCTTAAGTCCTCTGAGGTGTGTGTGTGTGTGCTTGCACGTATGGCGTAAAAGGTTTCTTAAACGGAGAGCGAACTTGAAAAAAGTTGCCTCCGCTGCCGCCGCCGCCTCGCACTCCCTGTTCGATTGTAGCAAGAAGGCAGCGGCCGCGGCGCTTGCTGTAGTCGTGGCCGAGTGGTTAAGGTGACGGACTTGAAATCCGTTGGGGTCTCCCCGCGCAGGTTCAAATCCTGCCGACTACGGCGTCCTTTGCATTTGGTTGCGTGCGTGCGTGTAAAAGGACCAGCGCCGTTTCGTTTTCGCTGGGACCTTTAACACTCTAAATCGCCTGGACCCACAGCCTGTGAAATCGATTCTTCAGCACCCACGATGGACGCTTTGCCGCTGGACACAGAGAACGATGCTTTTCTGCAACGAGCTTTCCAGCTGAATTTTCTCGGCAGCTCCGTACTGAACCTGTTCTCCATTGCAACATAGCGGAGGCTCGTCACGTCTATAGCAAGGCTGTGTAGGACCGCATACGCCACAGTGACTTGTACACAGACCACATGAAAGGCAAGCAAAATACACTTTTAAAATTCCAAAGACTCACAAGGTCAGAGAAACAGCGATGACCTGAACAGATCTGTTACAGAAGTCTAGGTTGACCTTTTTAGAGCTGTAATTGCATTTTTGTTTAATAGAAGATCAAATCTACTCGCATGTACCAGCACCTTACAGTTTATTGATGTTAATTCTGTTTAAGTAATAAGATTGCTAACGATGTTGGACTTTAGCCGGTGTTTTTTAGAACAAATTGCTTACACTTCTGTAAGGAATACGCAGTACGTGCCTTTGTCAGTCATTGCTCACCATACCTGTAACTTTCTTATCTAACTCACTTCCTCAAATGGTGAAGGTCCACAAACATAAATGAAAAAAAAACCCTTGTTGTAGATGAGGTGCACAAAAAAGCAGCCCCTGATAGTGTATAACACATTTATACTATTGCAGAGACACATGTAACATATATATACTGTATATATGAAACAGAAATAGAAACAGAAACAGGAATCGCTTACTCACCTGGAGAATCTCTGTAGGAATATCTAGCATTTATCAATGGAAATAAAAGCTGCTTTAATACAGTGCATGTTCAAACTCAAACCCTCAGCTGCTGTTCTTGTTTGTTTTGGGACAAATTGCAACTGAGCATCGCATGAGCCGTTACGTACCCTTATCTGTTAGGGAATTTCAAGGGAGGAGTTAGGTCAGAATGGGTAGGCTGCAAAACAACAAGTAAAGATTTATTCCAAGATGAAACGTTGTGGCGGTTTTCTTATCTTTTCAGCATGGACTAAACTTTTACGTGTTCCTTATATGCTATATATGTATATATTAGCACCAATGTCGTTCTTAAAAACTAACATGAAATTGTCAGGGACATTCAGCTATATACAAAGACGAGACAGACAAAGTAATAATTCTGTATTAACGTGGCCTACATACTGACGCAATGATCGAACTAACTGACATGTTCTGATTCAGATCCCCTGCAGTTCATGCCAATTAGAACAATAGCAATGCTGAGTCCTCCCCACCCTACCGAGCACAAATTCAGCTGCTCTCCAGTTCTGTTCTGCATGTTTTTTCATTGCAATTGAGCTCGGAGCTGGAGATGATCTCCATACAGTTCTGTGTTCACCAGCCCGCACTTGCGTGCTAATTTACGGGTTGTGGCAAATGCTTTTCTATAGTTCATATACATGACGGCAACCTGTTACCGAGGAACCTGAGAGGTTTAAAAGCCTCACGAGCCAGGCAGGACTCGAACCTCCAATCTTCTGATCCGAAGTCAGACGCGTTATCCATTACGCCACTGGCCCATAGAACATGTGCTTGCACTCCACCACAGAGAGCTCTACACTGCTACTAGTAGTACACTTCCCCATCTAAATTTTCACAGCAAGAAACTTGTGTTTCCTACTATTTTTGTCAGGTTTAAAATATCATCTCCTTAAAACAGAAAAAGTGTTGATGTGTCGTGCTGAAATTCCGATTGATTTTGAATTCAAAGAAAAAAGGTTTTCTTCCAAAACACCATGAAATTGTCACATCTTGCAGACAATAGGTGTATTCCATGTTGAAAAGAGAAGAAAGAAAACCATGGAGCCTTTTACAGGTGTGAGGCTTCTTCAGGTGTGAGAAGACCTCACAGTCGAAACGCTGTGTTTCCGTTCTTCTCTTTTCAGCATGCAATAAACCTAGTACTTGTTCCTTTGCAGCCGAGGCATGCTGACGTAGCTACCCAGCTGAACATCTTGCAGACTCTACAGTACTTCTCTCCTGTAGAAGTAAAGCAGGGCTTGCTGGGTGAGCTTTTGCTCCGGTAAATTAGGTCACGTGTCATGTTAAATCACTTCTTCTAAACACAACATTTGCTGGTGCTAGCTTTCCCCATGAAAAGAGACATTTCCCTTACAGTACATGACATATCGTTTTTATTCTATCAATAAGTATAGAAATTAAACAAAAGAAAAAATGGTGTCGCCAAAGAATGCACAGCTCTGTCGCCTTGGGGAGGTGTCAAGGGCATTGAGCTCCTTGGACATGAAAAGTGCCCGATAAATGCCATTTCTCATCATTTCTCTTGGCGTCAGTTCTGCTATTAAATGGGACGGAGGCAACGGGCTCAGAGAGCAGGTTAAGTGCACACCGAACGCAGATGTGTCCAAGTGTCTGTAAAAGCGCGGTGCTCCGCTGGCGCTGTTCCCTAGTGGCTTAAAGTGCCCGCCTAGTAAGCAGGCGATCCTGGGTCTGAATACCAGCGGTGCCTCTCTCCGTGTCTTGTTGTGCCGAATGTCTCATTTCAGACAAACATGTACAGCTTGGTTCAGTTTAATGCAAGAATTCATTTCCTTTCTGGAATAACTTGTTTTTGAAGAAATCCATACAGCTTGTGAAAGATGAAATCCATTTCTTGGTTGTCAGTGGAAAAAGATTGCCGGCTGCAAGAAGCGCAAGTGATTGTTTTCTTTGACCATAAACCTGCAAATGTAGGGAGCACAAGCGGCCGTCAGTCTCTGTGGCGCAATCGGTTAGCGCGTTCGGCTGTTAACCGAAAAGTTGGTGGTTCAAGCCCACCCAGGGACGCATGTCTCAGTTTTTCCAATGTAATCATCATCACCGCTAAAGAAGATGGCGCAGAAGGCTCCACAGTCGAAACGTTGTGCTTCTTTTCTTCTCTTTTCAGCATGGAGTAAACCTTTGCTTGATCCTTTGCAGCCTACGCATGCTGACACAGCTACCTTTCTCTTAACGCACCTCAATCATTATTCACCAAAACCATCAGCAGAATGTGTCGCCTTTGTGGTGATGTCACTCCTCTGCTTCACAAATGTCCTTAGTGACGGACCATTTCATTCTGCCATTTTTCCGGAGCGGTTATTGATTGCTCCATCATTTCCCTCATACTTTCCATCCCAAGATTGAAAAAAAAAACAGAAACAGGCTGATAGGACGACAATCAAATTGCAAAAACTCATCAAAGCACTCGATAGAGTATTTGAATCCACAAGTAGCTACGAGCAACTTTGTCCTGGCTTGCATGAAAGTCGGAAAATGTCAAAAAGAAAAAGATGGTGGCTTTTTCATATCTGTTCTTTTATTTTTAGTTCGTTGGCTCTTCTGTCCATTGTCCTCCTGCCTGGCTCTTGACCTGTGACTGTCTGAACGCACACATTAGACTTTCAGGCGGGGGATTTGTCCTGAGCCTCTGTGAAAGACCCACCCACCCCCATAAATAACTGCTCTAGAAATACGATTGCAAAACTAAACCACAGCTTAAAGAGGAGCTTGTCATGACCGCCAGGCAGTTAAGACCAACTCTTAAGCGATCTAATCAGCACCAGCAGTGGGTGATTATTAACAAACGCTGCCGCACGAGTTAACCCACCTGCACACACTCCACCGTGCGGTACACAGTGCTATTTTTACCATCTTTACCTGCTTCCCGCTGCTCAGTATTGAGTCTATTCCTTGAGAGCTCTACCTGGCATTTTTTCCATTACCTCGTTTATTCTGGATATTGGACTCCCCTTCTGCCTTTTTGACTTTGGACCTCGCCTCTCACCTCGGACTGTTTGCCACCAGTGTTCTCCCTGGATTACGACTTACCTTACGCCTCTTGACCACGAAACAAAGCAAAGCAGAGCAAAACAAAACGAACAAACGAAAACCCTCACGTCCCGCACTTGCATATAACGCCGTTACGTGCCCAAGCGGTATTGTACGTCATCCTAGCACTGCACCCCGGGGCGTACGGTATATGGGAACGAGCACACGCCACGAATCGTCTTGAATCACTCCCTACAGCTGTAAGGTGCCTTGAAGCGTGCACCCCCAACTTTCTTCTTTGCCCATCTGTGAAAGGTAAACTGTTGAACAAACTCTGAACCAGCTCTAAGGAAACTAATCCGATTAGACGTTACTTTGACTCATCTTTTTACGCTCAGTGCTGGATTGCTCAAACTCCAGCTAGGGTTAGGGTTAGCATTCCCACGCTACTTAGACACTTTGTTTACGCTCAGTGCTGGATTTTGGGAACTTCAGGATGAGTGGGAATTTTCTCCTATCTGTCAATTCTGTTTTGTTTTGGAGACTCTTGGCTGCCTATGTTGTACAGTGCAGCGTGAAGGAAACATTTTCCAAAACTGTGTCAGCTCAAAAGTTGTAAGAAAACCTCTCCAGCTGCTTTAACTCTCTTCATTTTTGTCATTTAATGTGACACTCGATGTATAACTGGAGCCTCACATATGCAAATGGTGAGGCTCCAGTTCGACACCCAGTTCGACACCACTTTACAGTATATGACAAAAGCATGGCAGACTGTGCCGGACCGGCAGATAACTTCCGCTTATTTTTACCATATTAAACATTGGAAATCCTCCCACTTGTATTTGTGACACTTGATTTTGGCTCCACCTAAGACACTCTTAAATCTTCAAACACTTTTCTCTTCTCCCGCAACACTCTTGTCTGTCGGCACTATGTGGCAGCGTTGCATGACAACCCCTCTCACCACGGAAAGGAACCTAACAGCTTTGGTAAGAGAGGAGAAAAGGACCTGGCCAGTACGGGGCTCGAACCCGTGACCTTGGCGTCATTAGCACCACGCTCGAACCAACTGAGCTAACCAGCCTCACGACAGTGCTCCTCTCTGTGCTGCAAAAAATCGAACTCAGGGAATTTCTTTTGTCCTCCTTTGAATAGAAAGCCTTGTAATTCAGTGTAAGGGCTTTCTCGTGCAGTTTCATGGTTCTTGTAACCCAAATCCTACACTGGCCTGAAGTGCCCCCCCATTTCACAGCATTTTTCAGCTGATTTAAAATGTACCTAAAGGAGAAGCATTATTGAAGACCATCAATTACCAAGAGCTTTTGTCAAAGGTTTTGGTGGTCATTTTGAATGACCACAGAGCGCTGTGACCTCGGTTTTACATCTCATCCAAAAGACAGCGCCCTTTTACAACACAGCATCTCCGTCACTATACTGGGGCATTGGGACCCGCACAGACCTCAGGGCGAGCGCCCCACCGCCGGCACCATTAACACCGCTTCCAGCTGGAAGCTTTGTTTTTCCCTGTAGCTCACCCTCATCCGGGTACTGACCTGGCTCACACCTGCTTAGCTTCAGTGGGTTTTTTGAGTTGCGAGTTGCAAGGGGATGCAAATGATGGAGCCGCTCGCTGCAAAAGCCACTGCATTGGCCGGGAATCGAACCCGAGCCTCCCGCGTCGCAGGCGAGAATTCTACCACTGAACCACCAATGCTCAGTGCCTGGGCCTTCAAAAAAGACGCTTTTTTGGTGCTCTGTGCAAAACGCGTCGACATCTGCTTCCAGCTGCAAAATGCCATTCGCGGACGCTGAAGAACTTATTTCCAAGGCAGCGGGTACAAGCGATTGGGCGTTTTAAAACCACCAGGAACAGCAAAGAGGCGTGCTTCTTTGCTTGCGCCGAAACACACCGACTGGAGGCGGATAACGTAGTCGGCAGGATTCGAACCTGCGCGGGGAGACCCCAATGGCTTTCTAGTCCATCGCCTTAACCACTCTGCCACGACTACAGCAAGCCCCACCACCGCTGCGTTCTTGCTACAATCTTACCTGGATCGCGAGGCGCCGGCGGAAGCCTATTTCAAAGTCGTTCTCCGTTTCAAAAAAACATTTCCAAAATACAAGCCTTGCAGACAGACACGCCTCAGAGGACTTAAGGGTGGCTTCATGTCGGAATGATAAAGTCTCCCCGTCCGGACATGAAAATGCCACTTTGTTACACACAAAAAAAGAATCAACAACAGAGAAATGCCCACAAGCATTTGAAAAGCCGCACCACGTCGCACTTGAAATAGCTCTTACATTAGTGGTAGACGCAGGAATCGCCTTTTTATTTACGCTCTTACCCACGCGATGGAAAGCAAAACAAAGCAAAGCAGAGCAAAACAAAACGAACAAACGAAAACCCTCACGTCCCGCACTTGCATATAACACCGTTACGTGCCCAAGCGGTATTGTACGTCATCCTAGCACTGCACGCCGGGGCGTATGGTATATGGGAACGAGCACACGCCACGAATCGTCTCGAATCACTCCCTACAGCTGTAAGGCGCCTTGAAGCGTGCACCCCCAACATTCTTCTTTGCGCATCTGTGATAGGTAAACTCTTGAGCAAACTCTGAACCAGCTCTAAGGAAACTAATCCGATTAGATGTTACTTTGACTCATCATTTAAGGGACCCTTGTTAATTGGAGAAATCAATGATTTCGAATGAATTCTGTATGCGTTAAAAGACAGCTATACACAGAAAACATGCAGGACACTGCTCATGATGTTTCCCGAGCCGAAACACAGTGCGTTTTTCCAAGCCATCTGACAAAGCCCGCCCACTGAAAACTGCAGGAGATCGTGTAAAGACGTTCAAGTTTGTAACTACTGCACGCACAGGAAGCAGAATAAATTCCTCTATTCAAACTGTCAAAGGTTTGCTTTGCGAACGCTGCAGGACATCGCACAATCTCTTTTGAACAGGGACAAACGATTTCTTATGGGGCGCAGTAAGTACAGACGTTTAAAAAGCTCCACTCATGCCAATGATGCAGCATGAAGAAGCGCAACCTAAAGTTTGCATTCCTAGCACTGTTGCATTCCCCGCATCAGTAGCTAAGAGAATATAATTTACGACTCTTGTTAATGCAGTTTCAGAAACCAGACTGAAATTTCTCAAGTATATTATTTGAATCCATTTGATGTTGGGCAACAACTATTCTTTCAAGACTTTTAGATTGAAATGGGACCTTTGAGACAGGCCTGTAGTTGTTAAGAACTTGTGGATCCAAATTTGACTTCTTAAGGAGCGGTCTAAGAACCACTACCTTAAATTGATCATGTACGACGCCTGACGCAAGCGATGCATTCATCATACTAATTATAGGTCCTGCCAGTCCTTCGAGGGAATCTTTGACTTGCTGAGTGGGGATGGGATCTAGCAAACAGGTGGTTTACTTTGTCTTACGTCTGTGTCCATGAGTCCACCATAAGAAGAAATCTGAACAGGAGTGGTGATCATGCGAGGTCACCACGGAGGAAACCACTGCTCTCCCCCCCAAAAAAACCACCACTGCCCCTCTCAAGTTTGCTAAAGACCACATGGATGTTCCACAACTCCTGGAACAATGTTCTGTGGACAGACGTGACAAAAGTTGAACTTGTTGGTAAATGTGCACAGCGTTATGTTTGGAGATAACAAAACACCGCATACCAACTCCAAAACCTCATCCCACCTGGGAAGCATGGCGGAGGCTGTACGGCTTGCAATCATCGAGGGACCGATGAATTCCGAGATGTATCAGGAAATTCTACAGCAGAATGTCAGGGTGTCTGCCTGTGATCTAAAACTCAAAAGACGCTGGGTCTTGCAACATGACAAAAACAAAGGAGTACATCAACAACAGAGTGGCTGAAACAGAAGAAATTCTGTATGTTGGGATGGCCAAGTAAGAGTCCTGACCCCAATCCCATTGAAGTGCTGTGGCGTGATCTGAAGCAGGCCATTCAGCGCAAGACATCCCAAAAATATACATGAACTGAAACAGTTTTGCATAGAGGAATAGGCCAAAATACCTCCTAACCGCTGCTCAGGTCTGACAAGCCGCTACAGAAAGTGGGGGTTGAGGTTTTTGTCATAAAGGAGGTTCCACTAGCTCCTTAATATAAGGGTTCACGTACTTTTTCCATCAATGACCTTGATTGTTTAAACCATTTGGTCAATAAAGAAACAGCAATGTCAAATGTTGGGTGTGTGTTCTTTGTTAAATCAGAATCTCTTTATTAATTATTATGACTTAGATAAAGATAAGATCACATGTTAGGAGCCATTCATGCAGAAATCCACATCATTCCGAAGGGCTGTTTACAAAAGTTTTTCTCCCAACTGTATGTGAGAGAAAAGCAGAGACGCTCACTGAGTAAGGTGGAGTTGTAGCTTTGCAAACCACAAAGACATTTGTATGCTCAAAATGGGACAGGAGCACCCCAGATGGGACTCGAACCCACAATCCCTGGCTTAGGAGGCCAGTGCCTTATCCATTAGGCCACTGGGGCACACTGGGTTGGGTCGATCACGCTGATGAAGAGCCAGTTTTTTTTTCCTTTGCTTTTTCAAAGGGATCCCCAAAATTAGGAAAGTTAGGCAGCAGAAGGTTTACTGTGACCTGAGAAGGACCGGCATCCAATCACGGTGGTACACACACACGCTCTCACTCATCTGAGCTACACGGCTACCAAGATGATCTCAGGTGCGCCGAGCTGGTACGGAACATATTGAACTGATCGACGGCGAATTGTCTCTCAGACAGGCTTTTCACCTCTGAGCTCCCTGACTGACAGTGATCAGTTAGGCAGTAAAACAGTCAGCTGCTTCTAAGCCTTAAACAGCTGCATCTCGGCGCTTCCACGGAGAGATGATTTGAAAGCCGAACATCGCCCATTGGGAACACCTTACTATCACTAGTTTAAGAGACTCTTAAGGTCTTGCAGAGGTGCCTGTCTAATAGCATGCGCTTTGCAAGCTATAGGTGTTTAGGCTGAGGCAGAATGCCTGTTAACAAAATGTTTTTCTAAAGGGGCCTCGCACTCTTTTCCAAGCAATGGTCACCATCCCCACAATGTAGTCATGTCCTAGGACGTCACCTGTTAGTCTCCATTTGTCTGCCACCAACATTTTAGGTTACGGGGTCACAACCGCACCCCGGAGAGCATAGGAGCCGTTGGCGTTCTGGCTGTGCAGATTGGGCTGAAGGTGGGGCGCTTGAATCTCGCTGTTGGAGGCCGTCTGAAACTGACCCAAGCCTTTCCCTTGAATTAAATGTAAATAAGAAATGAACCCCAGATGCACATGGAATCAATCACGTGTTTCCTTTGAGCCGTTTCAAAGACTGCTCCAGAGTTTACCTTGCACAGATGCGCAAAGATTAATGATGGGGGTGCACGCTTCCAGGCGCCTTACAACTGTAGGGACTGATTAGAGACAATTCGTAGCGTGTACTCATTTCTCTCTATTCCCCGTGTTGCAGTGGTAGGATGACATAAATTCCTGCTTCGACACGTAACGGCATTATAATCAAGTGCAGGAGCTGAGGGCTTTAGTTTTGTTTCGTTTTCCATGGCGTTCGTAAGCGCGCAAATCAAAGGCAATTCCTGCGTCTAACACGAATGTAAATGCTTTTGAAAGTGCAGTGTGGTGCAGCTTGTAAAAACCATTTGTGGTTTGTTGATGTTTTTTCTGTCTGCCAAAGTTGCATTTTGACATCCGGACTGGGGGACTTTATCATTTGAACGTGAAGCCAGCCTTAAACCCTCTGAGGCGTGTCTGTCTGCCGGCACGAATCTTGTGAAAGGTATTTTTTTTTAACGGAGAGCGACTTTAAAAAGGTTTCCGCAGCCACCTCGCACTCCGTGTTAGATTATAGGAGGAATGCGGCGACAGCGAGCTCGCTTTTGTCGTGGCCGAGTGGTTAAGTGCGTTGGGGATTCCCCGCGCAGGTTCGGAACTTGCCGACTCCGGCGTCTGCCGCACGTCGCCTTGTGCCTGCGCGGCAAAGGCAAAGTGCCGTTTCTCCTTTCCCGGTACTATAAAAACGCTAAATCGCTTGGACCCGCTGCCATTGAAAGCAATTCTTCAGATAACCACACATTTTGCGTTCGCACCTCTGGTGCTCTACTTATGCCTTTGCAAACCTAATGAATAAAGCTGAAAGAACCGACACGATATGTAGGTGCTCGTAAACCACGCAGTAAAGAACTGTTAACAGCAAGGGTTTCAGTGGGTTAACTGAGGAGAAGGCGTGATCGCTAATTGTTGACTTTTTATTTGGTGTTAGAAACACTCTTACTGTGCATGACGTGCAACAAATGTAGCCACAGAAATTGCATCACGCTTTCATGTATGCTATTGCAGACACCAACGTTGCCTAGATAGAAAACCGAAATAGCCGTGGGTTTGCTTGCTGGTCTGAAGGATCTCTCTTCGAATCTCTATCATTTGTCAATGAAAGTAAAAGGCGCTGCAATCTCATACGTTCAGAATCAAACCCGCAGCTGTTGTTCGACTTTATTTCTTGACTAATTACAACTGAGTGTCGCATGAGCAGTTACGTAAACTTGTCTGGTATATTTGAACACAAATGCCGTTCTTCAATTAAAACTAACAGTACATTGTCAGGGACATTCAGTTCTATACAAACAAGAGACAGACAAGAGAATATTTCTACCGTTCATGTGGACTACGTGTTGACTTACTGATCGGAATAATTGAAAGGTTCGGGCTCATAGCCGATGCAGTGCGTGCTAATTAGAACAGCAACGCTGAGCTCTCAGCACCGTACTGAGCCCAGGTGTTTTTCTAAAGCTGTCAGGTGCAGTTCATTTACATGAAGGAAATCTCTTACTGGGTACGATTACAATGCAGTAAGTAGCACAGACTGCTTAGGGAGTAGCCCGATGCGTTTAAAAACAACCCGAGCCAGATAGGAGTCGAACCTGCAATCTCCTGATCCGTAGTCAGACGCGTTATCCATTGCGCCACTGGCCCTGGTGTGACACTGCAGGACTGTAACCCAGTGAGATCAGCACTGCAACTAGTAAAATATTACCCCCGGTCCATTCTTTTCCAAAAGTGAGAAACACCTGTTTTCTACATTTTGTCTGTTTTAAAACCATATCTCTTTAAACCAAACCAAGAGTTTGTCTTTTGCACTGATATTCTGATTCATTTCGATTTCAAAGAAAAAAAAAAACATTATCTTCCAAAGCATCATAAAATTGTCCCTTCTTCCAGACTCTACTTCTCTCTTGTAGTAGTACAGCAGACCTTTCCAAGTGAGCAGATCACAGAGTCCGAAATGAGCTTCCTCCATCAAGCAAAGTACCTGAACATGACTCTGTCTTCATAAAAGCGCCCCTGTAATAAAGAAATTAAATCCGAAATCAAGAGGGCAGTTTCCTACTGAAGTTCAAGAAATCATCAATTTTAACCTAGCAACACATTAAAGGCTGCATCTATACAAGTACGATTCTAGAAATGCTCACCAGATTACGTTTTAAGAAAGAACTGCGCCTCAGGTTCCGCCGAGATCTTAACTCGGATGGCAGGATTCAGAGTCCGGAGTGTGGACTGATGGCGCACGGAGGGTCCATATACTGTGGATCCCTCAGTGATCTTCCGCGTATTCAAACCGCCAGCGTGTGACTCCCCTGTCACCGTCCTCTCTCCTCTGTGCAGCCGAGCCCGATTCACGGTAAAGTGAAAAAAAATATGCCCTCAACGTGAGATTTACTCTGGAGTGAGGATAGATGTTACCTTTTTATCATTGAACAGGATGTATGTGATGTGGCGACTAGGTTCAATTTTGTATCCTGTTTAAAAGATTAAGGACTGGGGTGAGCGTGATTTACCACCCTTTCAGCTAAGAACCCGACGTGCGCACCGTTTAAGCTGCATAGACTCGGTCGTTTAACTCTTCTCCATTAGCAGGGTTAAGGTTAAAGAAAAAAAACATTGCTGACTTCTTTTTTTTTTGCCAGCTGCTAGCGCTGATTAGCAAGGTTTGTATTTCATGTTTTGCAAGTTGCATCCATTTTAAGAAAAACAAGTCATGTTAAAGACAGGAAATGAATACTTGTGTTTAATTAAGTCTAGCGGTTGTCCGCTGGGATTCAGACCCAGGGTCTCCTGTTCACTAGACAGGCGCTTTAACCAACTAAGCCACGGCGCCCCGGGAGTGCTGTCCTTTTGCAGCCACTTGGACACACCACTCAGACACATCTGCATTCGGTGTGTGCTCCGCCTGCTCGCTGAGCAAGTTGCCACCTTTACATACAATAGCAACATCGACACCAAGAGAAAGGATGACAAATGGCTTTTATCTGGAACTTTTCATGTCCAAGGAGCTCAATGTGCTTTCTGTGTACAACAGGGCCACTGAACTCCACACTGGCCACTGAACCACAGCAGTGGCTTGCTGGCTTGACATCTCCCAAGGAAAATGTTGAAATCGCATGTGGAACAGGAAAATGACCCTCGAGTACGAGGGAAAAAAAAGAAAAAGATCATCTGGAGCGCGCCAACTCAGTTGGGACAGTCCAGTTCTGTTGACGAGGTGGCTGAGTGGTTAAGGCGATGGCTTGTTAATCCATTGTGCTCTGCATGTATGGGTTCGAATCCCACTCTCGTCGGTTTCCATGTCTGACATGTGTGCCCGTTCGACGTTGGCCCTCCTGTCGTTTGCTCCAGAACTAGAGCCATGCAGTTTCTAGCGGTGGCTGAACATGGTATAGTAGGCTAACATCGGTATCGAGCAGTGACAGTAACAGTATTTACGTGCCGCTGCTGCCAAGTGGCTCTGGGTTGAGACCGCGTTTTCACTTACTTGCAATGCAAACGGAGAAAGCGATTTTTGACAGTCTCTTGAGAGACTGCGCTAGGTGTTTAGGGATAGACTTTGTCAGTTCCCCCTGGGATGATGGCCTCTCAAATAGTTTGTGATTCCTCTAGACGTTTATACAGTAGAAGCCTGCTTCGTGGCTTAAATCCAAGCTAAGGAAACGAGTTAGAGGTCTGATGCAGAACTGCGAATTCAATGAACGGGAACACTACAGTACATTGCACTGTATGTGTGAGGAAAACTGCCCCCTTCTGTCCCTTGTCGACCGAACAGAGGACTGTAAAGGATACCGCCAAGAAACTTTAGGATGCTGGTTGGAATACAGCTCCAAAGAAGCCCCTTTGGGTGTTATGTCATCAAAAAGTAAGAACAGCGAATCTCCCTTTGATCAAAAGCGCAACAGAACTGTTTTCCGTGGAGCAGCTTTCAGACCCGTAGACCTGTTTTATTTGTAGGGCAGGGCGCATTCCCAAACGCGAATCTCCTGTTTTAGAAATGCTTTGGGCGGCGTGAAGTGAAAATAAGAAATGGGCTCCAGATGCACATGGAAGCAATCAAGTGTTTCATCCGAGCTGTTTCAACGACTGCTCAAGAGCTTTCCTTTCACAGAGGCGCAACGATTAATGATGGGGGTGCACCCTTCAATGCGCCTTCCCAGTGGGCATTGATTCGTCGAATATACGTATATTTATGGCGAAAATACGGCTATACGTATATATACGTCGCCTCAACGTATAATCAACGTCGAATTGCAACCGTAAAATCGACGACATGAATAAACGCATATATAACATCGAAAACACATCTAACACAGTGCCTGAGGCTTTTTACTGTATGTATCGTGTGTGCCGCAACTAGGAGTATACGGCACTCTGCACAGTGTACGAAGTAAATTATTTTCGCAGTAATTAATTTATTATATTTACTATATTTATTATACACGTGTAAATTAATTACTGCGAAAATAATTTACTTCGTACACTGTGCAGAGATTCTAGACGAATTGCAGACCACATTTAGACGTCTAAGGTATGCGTTTAATAGATGCAGCCATTCAAAATGCGCGGTAAAAACCCGCGGTACAGTAACCTACCCACAAGCCACCGCGGGGCACCGGAGGGTACCGCAGGACAAGTGATTGGCTGGCCAAAATGACCGACAGGGGCACTCGTGGTGCATTGGTTGGTAGTGCAAAGATTTAATCATTTAATGTCTTTGCTTTCCACATTTTAATCCGCTTAGTTTTGAATATGTATATGGATTTTACCACTAAAGGGAAATTTTAGTAGCTGAGCATAAAAAGAAGAGGAGCATAACGCATCTGAAGGTCATAAACGATATTAATTTAGGAACATAAACATTACTGTATGTATGTAAACTGTACTGTGTATGGCTGGTCTTGGTAGTTTAAAGAAAAAATACACACCAGTCTTCCATTTCTCCCTAAACATTTTAAGCATGAAAGTTTTATGAAACGGTACCCAAATATGCGATTGCTGTATAGAATGAATTTTAATTAAAAAAAATTATTTAACACGAACATTAAGCTGTTTACATCTTCCGCCTGAGAACAGTCACCCGTTGCTACCCAACGCAGAATGGTGATTGGCTGACACCATCTGACACCCCTCTGATTGGAGAAAAAAGACGTGCTGGTGTGCTATACCAGGAAGAGGATTTCTTTCAATTCTAAACGTGTATTTTAAAAGTTTAAGAAGTAAAAACCTTACAGCGTACACAGATTTCTAAACTGATCAGGATCGTTATCTTTGTCTCATGCATAATAATGTTCACCGCTCTGTCCAGCAAATTAATAATAAACTTTATTTTATATAGCTTTTTAAACGAATAAGTAATTAGATTGCTCATAAACCTAATCACTTGCTTTTTCTTTTTATTTAGGCGCAGATTTCAACTATAGATCGTATTATTAATAACCATAATAACAACCAACCAACAAAAACAACCATATAAACATAATACCAACCAAAAACATAGATAACAACCACAATACAAAATCAAATAATCAAACCATTTTACTCTCGCAAAGTCCTCCAATTATCATAATCCCGCCCCTTATGCAAAACCAAACCTTCCTCCCATCCCAGTTTATCCTGTTTATCATAAACAAAATCAACCTCAATTTTCAACATAAAGCATTACACAAAATCAATACCTCAACACTCCATACTCAACAATGATAATTCACAAACAGCCAGAAAATGTAACTACACATTCCCAAACAGACCTAATTTCCATAGCCCCGCCCCTTATGCAAAACCAACATCCCTCCCCTGTTCTCTCTCTCCCCTGGCGGTTGTAATTGTTTTTATTTTCAAATAAATTTTAGCAAAGTCATGTATTTTAAAAATCTTAAGATTTTTATATTTATGTCTTTATTTAGTGGTTTCATTAGTGACAAAGGCTAAACTTTCTTGGAAAAATGTCTTTTATGTAAACCATGTTTGCTATTAATTCATTCAGGGCTAAAATATGTTCATTGTCTTCTAATGAAAGAAGGGTTCCTTTCGCCGTAGTCGGGAGCCTAGCCTTTAACTAGTAAGTACTGTATTTACTGGGTTTTTGAGGGGGCGTGTCTTTCGCTGGAAATCTCGCCTCCTACTTTGAAAATACCCGTGAAACCGTTTCAATTCGTCACAGCCAGCACTCCTGCAGAGAGGGGGGTTGTACTTGCAGTGTATACAGTACACGCGTTATGCTCTTCGTTAATGTAAATAATTACTGCGAAAATAATTTACTTCGTACACAGTGCAGAGATTCTAGACGAATTGCAGACCACATTTAGACGTCTAAGGTATGCGTTTAATAGACGAATATTATACGTCTTTTGCCCACTGTGCTGCCCTCTTGATTTCGGATTTAATTTCTTTATTACAGGGGCGCTTTTATGAAGACAGCGTCATGTTCAGGTACTTTGCTTGATGGAGGAAGCTCATTTCGGACTCTGTGATCTGCTCACCTGGAAAGGTCTGCTGTACTACTACAAGAGAGAAGTAGAGTCTGGAAGAAGGGACAATTTTATGATGCTTTGGAAGATAATGTTTTAAAACAGACAAAATGTAGAAAACAGGTGTTTCTCACTTTTGGAAAAGAATGGACCGGGGGTAATATTTTACTAGTTGCAGTGCTGATCTCACTGGGTTACAGTCCTGCAGTATCACACTGGATAACGCGTCTGACTAGGGATCAGGAGATTGTAGGTTCGACTCCTGCCTGGCTCGAGTTGTTTTTAAATGCATCGGGCTACTCCCTAAGTAGTCTGTGCTACTTACTGCATTGTAATAGTACCCAGTAAGAGATTTCCTTCATGTAAATGAACTGCACCTGACAGCTTTAGAAAAACACCTGGGCTCAGTACGGTGCTGAGAGCTCAGCTTTGCTGTTCTAATTAGCATGCACTGCATCGGCTATGAACCCGAACTTTTCAATTATTCCGATCAGTAAGTCAACACGTAGTCCACATGAAAGGTAGAAATATTATCTTGTCTGTCTCTTGTTTGTATAGAACTGAATGTCCCTGACAATGTACTGTTAGTTTTAATTGAAGAACGGCATTTTTGTTCAAATATACCAGACAAGTTTACGTAACTGCTCATGCGACACTCAGTTGTAATTAGTCAAGAAATAAAGTCGAACAACAGCTGCGGGTTTCATTCTGAACGTATGAAATTGCAGCGCCTTTTACTTCCATTGACAAATGATAGAGATTCGAAGAGAGATCCTTCAGACCAGCAAGCAAACCCACGGCTATTTCGGTTTTCTATCTAGGCAACGTTGGTGTCTGCGATAGCATACATGAAAGCGTGATGCAATTTCTGTGGCTACATTTGTTGCACGTCATGCACAGTAAGAGTGTTTCTAACACCAAATACAAAGTCAACAATTAGCGATCACGCCTTCTCCTCAGTTAACCCACTGAAACCTTTGCTGTTAACAGTTCTTTACTGCGTGCTTTACGAGCACCTACATATTGTGTCGGTTCTTTCAGCTTTATTCATTAGGTTTTCAAAGGCATAAGTAGAGCACCAGAGGTGCGAACGCAAAATGTGTGGTTATCTGAAGAATTTATTTCCATGACAGCAGAGCCAAGCGATTTAGCGTTCTTATAGTACCAGGAAAGGAGAAGCAGCACTTCGTCTTTGCCGCGCAGGCACAAGGCGACATGCGGCAGACGCCGTAGTCGGCAGGATTCAAATCTGCGCGGGGAGTCCCCAATTGATTTTGAATCCATCGCCTTAATCACTCGGCCACGACTACAGCGAGCTCGCCGCCGCCGCATTCCTCCTATAATCTAACACGGAGTGCGAGGTGGCTACGGAAACTTTTTCAAAGTCGCTCTCAGTTAAAAAAAAAAACCTTTCACAAAATACGTGCCGGCAGACAGACACGCCTCAGAGGGTTTAAGGCTGGCTTCACGTTCAAATGATAAAGTCTCCCCGTCTGGATGTCAAAATGCAACTTTGGCAGACAGAAAAACATCAACAAACCACAAATGTGGACAAGGATTTTACAAGCTGCACCACACTGCACTTTCAAAAGCATTTACATTCGTGTTAGACGCAGGAATTGCCTTTGATTTGCGTGCTTACGAACGCCATGGAAAACGAAACAAAACAAAAGCCCTCAGCTCCTGCACTTGATTATAATGCCATTACGTGTCGAAGCAGTAATTTACGTAATTTACTGCCTGAAAAAAAAACAGTAAAATGTTTGAGTGCCTATAGAGTTTCTATTTTTATTTTCTTGAGAAAAGTTGATACCATTTCCTGGACACCCTGTCCCCCATCAGTGCGCGGTGCCCGGGGAAAAATCTGTAGGGGGGCGTCTGAAATTCTGAGGGGGGGGGGTGATATTTCGGTTGAAACGGAGCTGTAGGGTGCAGCTACCCAAATGAAATCTCGCAGCTATGCCATTGATTAGTGCTTCATGATAGAAGATAACGACTAGCAATCTGGTATTTGCGATGAAGTTCAGTTTCACATTTTTCGTCACTCTCACGGTTTGTATTGCCTGGAGCGAAAAGTACCATAAGCGTTCATTTTTGCAGCTACATGGACGTTCTGAATCGTTAAGAAAAAAATGTTGTAAAACCAACAGAAAGCACAGACTGCTATAACTAGTCCTAGTTATATAAAGATTTTAAGTATAATGATAAACTACTGCAAGGAATCGGTCCACCTGAGCAAACAGGATCGTAATGTTGACACTCAATAACGACACTGATATGTGCAGTTCCTGGACGGATAGCCCTCCTGCCCATCAAACAGACTGAGTGACTGTTCGTGTCATTTAGTGTTGTCTGACCATTGACCAAGTACAACTATTTTTTTAGGGCGCAAATTAAGTTAGGTAAATCTTTTTGCCCAAAACTGAAGGGGCAACACTCCTCCCTCCCCCCGTGATGCCAGGCCTGTCCCCATCCTATTCCATAATGTCATTATATATAATACCATACAACAGTACGATCCTTACTAACTGCATGCGTTAAAATTGCACATCAGCACATAGCAGGGGGCACATAGCCGTGATGTATTATCAATGTTAAATTTCAACCATAATATCGACAACATTAATAAACGCATACGTTGAGAAAATATCGAACCCAGCATATTTTCCGGTTATATACCACAATGCATTGCTAGTATTCGTTGGTCACCATTTTGGACACGTTTTTCAAACGTAGAAGTATATCCGCAAATATCTCAGCAATCCTCTTTTGACGAGTAAGTATGAACAATAATAATACTATCTGAATACACACAGATCTTTCTTAATATTATTTTGATTAAAATAGTACGTGAATAAGCAAAAAATGGCACATAAAAATAGTGTGAATGGGGAAGATGGCACAAAATCGTTTTGCCATTTCTCTATTCTTATTCTATGTTGTACTTTCAAACTTTAGGTACTCTTTAATTAGGACAGACTTTATTGCTCAACTGCTATGATGCAAGCCAAATTTTATACATTTATTTCAGCTTTGAGCTTTCAGCTTTGACCAACCTTGAACTCACCGGCCGTGGTTAACGCGTGTTGGATTTTAACGGGCTCTGTGTGTTCGATGTACATAAGCCACTGAATGCTGGGTGTAGAAAATCGTTTTTGCTGGTGGTGGTAATTGTCATGGGGTAGCAACGCTATCGTCTCTTCCTGTAAAAACATAAGTCTGAACATGGCCATGCAGACACTAGCGATGGTCACAAACTGAAAGGGGTCGATGCACACAACGCAGGCGGCCCCTGACTCAGTCACGCGTGTCTGTCTGGTCATATTCATGACCTCGTCCCAAAACCTGACACAGCCTTCTCTTAGAATTGCCACATCCAACTGGCAGTAACGTTTCAACTCTCTCTGTAAGTTAAACACACTTCCCTTGCATTCTTCATACCAAACCAAAAACTCGGCTTTCTCCCTCGGCAGCATGTAGTTAACGCCGTAAAGTTCTGGCGGCGGCATCGGGCTGACATAATTTTGGTTTTCTGAAGTGTTCATCAAGTGTGGAAAATGACCCTTACCCCCGGGGAACCCCATGGCGGCCGACAGTTTGCTTAATTTCATAGGTAGAAAGTTTAAAGAATCGATAAATCTGATGTTCAGAGCTTTTACGGTCATACACATTATCTTACCACCCTGATTAATTAGTTCAACGTCCATCTTTTCATCTTACAACTGTCTGATTACTAGGTAATTGTCATATCCCTTGCCATTGTGCGATATGAATGTATGGTTTTTGAAACGTCTATCGATAAATTTACACACAAAATCCTTTAGACAAGTTTCACCATAAAATTCCCAGCTTCGTTTATTGTTAATATGAAGGGCATGGATGTAATTTGGTATGTGTGTCCCCGTTTCTTGCATGCATTCAAAGTAAAAAAAAATGTACTTGTTTGAAATTTTGGGGTTGTCCAAAGGCAGTATGTAGCACAAATGTGTGTCAGGGGTGTCGATCACGTTGTTACAATGCGAGCACAGTTTCTCTTTACATTTGTGACTAGAGAGGTTATAAACCTCACATTTCTCACAAAAGACCTTGCGCTCACACTTACTAACACCCGTCGCTGCATTCCGAAAGTGTCTCGCCAAACATTGAGAGCTACGACAAAAGACCTTACAGGCCGGGCAATTCTGAATTTCTGCATCAATTTCGCAACACTGGGGATCTAAACAGGTTTTACAAGCTTTAACACAGGCGTGTGCGTTCTTGTGGCTATACGCCGCATGGTAGTTAGTGCAAAAATATGCCGCCCCCACAAAAGCTTTAATATTTAAAACCCCATAAAAATGCTCTTCATGCAGTAGAACAAAAAGTATTTTAGAATTAGGTGGTGTGGGCCCCGTTGTAAAATATTTTCAATCACCCTGGTCGTGGTACAAAATTTTAATGACCACCTTTAAATGTTTTTCAAAAGCGGTAATGTCTGACAAACTCATTTTCTGATTCTCTGAAAAACCCAACTCTTTGTGCATTCGTTTAGCGCCCTGTAACATTTCCCCATTGGTACAACCTTCATTCAACAAACCGTACACACTCCTGGTGAAACACAGATTACCGCCCGTGTAATGTAAGTCGATAAGGTGCGCTTTTTTCTGAGCAA